>NC_065592.1:10959912-11275448 GCF_024542745.1 Macaca thibetana thibetana
CCTTGGCTCAATGCAACCTCCAACTCCCGGGTTCAAGCAATTCTCCTGCCTCAGCCTCCCGGGTAACTGGGATTACAGGCATGCACCACCGCACCCGGCTAATATTTTGTATTTTTAGTAGAGATGGGGTTTCTCCATGTTGGTCAGGCTGGTCTCGAACTCCTGACCTCAGGTGATTTGCCTGCCTCAGTCTCCCAAAGTGCTGGGATTACAGGCATGGGCCACCGTGCCTGGCCCTCTATGTGTAATTTTTGAGGCACTGCCAAACTAGTTAACATTTTTTTTACTTTTATTTTTAGATGGAGTTTCTCTCTTGTCACCCAGGATGGAGTGCAATGGTACGATCTCGGCTCACTGCCATCTCCCCATCCTGGGTTGAAGCAATTCTCCTGCCTCAACCTCCCGAGTAGCTGGGATTACAGGTGTGTGCCACTACGGCCAGCTAATTTTTGTATTATTAGTAGAGTCACCATGTCGGCCAGGTTGGTCTTGAACTCCTGACCTAAGGTGATCCACCTGCCTCAGCCTCCCAAAGTGTTGGGATTACAGACATGAGCCACTGCGCCCAGCCTAAAGTTACCACTTTAAAAAACAAAAAACAAAAAAACGGGGTCTCACTCCGTCTCCCAGGCTAGAGTGCAGTAGGGCGATCTTGGCTCACTGCAGCCTTGACTTCCTGGGCTCAAGCAATCCTCCTGAGTAGCTGGGACTACAGATGGGGGACGCTATGCCTGGCTAATTTTTTTTTTTTTTTTTTTTTTTTTGAGACAAGAGTCTCATTCTGTTGCCCAGGCTGGAGTGCAGTGGTACTATCTCGGTTCACTGCAACCTCTGCCTCCTGGGTTCAAGCAATCCTCCTGCCTCAGCCTCCCAAGTAGCTGGGATTACAGATGTGTGCCACCACACCCCGCTAATTTTTGTATTATTAGTAGAGACGGGGTTTCACCACATCAGCTAGGCTGGTCTCGAACTCCTGACCTCAGGTGATCCACCCACCACGGCCTCCCAAAGTGCTGGGATTACAGGCATGAGCCACCACGCCTGGCAGGCTAATTTCTAAATTTTTTGTATAGACGAGGTCTCACTATTTTGCCCAGGCTGGTTTTGAACTCCTGGGCTCAAGTGAACCTCCCGCCTTGGCCTCCCAAAATGCTGGAATTATAGGCGTGAGCCTGGCCTAAGTTATCTCTTTTTACAAGTCAAATTTCTCTAGTACTTAAGGTCAAGCAGGATTTGCAGTACATTAAATCATTAGTAGAGGGAAAGTGCAAGTTTCAGTGTCTTGTTGGCAGAGCTGTGACTTACCCAGTGTCACCCATAAGTCAGGGGCAGAACTCGGAACAGAATCCAGAGGACCTGACTGCCACTTAGATCCTGTACATTTTTGGAAAAATTTAGGGAAAAAAACATTTTCAAGTATCAAAAATCAAGGAACAGAGGTTAAGAATACAGGCTTTATGTAATCTTAGCACTTTGGGAGGGTGAAGTGGGAGGGTCACTTGAGCTCAGGAGTTCAAGACAAGCCTGGGCAACATAGTGAGTCCTCATTCCTACTAAAAATTTTTTTAAAAATTGGCCAGGTGCGGTGGCTCATGACTGTAATCCCAGCACTTTTGGAGGCCAAGACAGGTGGATCACGAGGTCAAGAGATCGAGACCAGCCTGGCCAACATGGTGAAACCCTGTCTCTACTAAATATACAAAAAATTAGCTGGGTGTGGTGGCACACGCCTGTAGTCCCATTTACTCAGGAGGCTGAGGCAGGGGGATCACTTGAACCCGGGAGGCGGAGGTTGCGATAAGCCAAGATCGCACCACGCACTCTAGCCTGGTGACAGAGCAATATTCCATCTTAAAAAAAAAAAAAAAATTTGTTTTTAATTAACTAAGCATGATGGTGCGTGCCTGTAGTCCCAGCTACTTGGGATGCTGAGACAAGAGGATCGCTTGAGCCCAGGAGGTTGAGGTTGCAGTGAGCTATGATTGCACCACTGTGCTCCAGCCTGGGCGACAGAGACCTATCTCTGGAAAAAAAAAAAAAAAGTACAGGCTCTGCAGCCTGTGAACCAGAACACAAATGTGAGAAGACAGGTGTCAAGGTTAAGACTGATGCTCCAGCCAAACCACCAGGGTCCAAATCCTGCATCTGCCTCTTCTCATCTGTGGGACTTAGAGCACATTCTTCACCTCTGACTTCAATGTTCTCATCCACAAAGTGCAAGAAATACACCTCCCTCACAGGGTAACTATAGACATTCAATGAGTTAGCATACACAAAGCACTTAGTTTGGTATTTGGCACTTGTTGATGCGAAATAAATGCTACTTATTAAAACATTATAACAGGGCTGGAGTGGTGGCTCACGTCTGTAATTCCAGCACCTTGGGAGGCCAAGGTGGGTGGATCATTTGATGTCAGGAGGTCAAGACTAGCCTCGCCAACATGGCGAAACCCCCTCTAAAAAATATATATATACATATATATATATATACACAAAAATTAGCCAGGCATGGTGGTACACACCTGTAATCCCAGCTACTCAGCAGGCAGAGGCAGGAAAATCACTTGAACCCGGGAGGCAGAGGTTGTTGCAGTGAGCCGAGATGGCGCCACTGCACTCCAGCCTGGGAGACAGAGCGATACTGTCTCAAAATAAATAAATGCATACATACAAACATTATAACAACAAACTGATAACCTTGGGGAATCATCCTAAACTCTCTAGCCTCCGTTTTCTCAGAGTAGAAGAAGACTAATGAGTGTAACTCATGGGATCATTGTGAGGATTAAATGACAACATACGATGTGCCTAGGACAGTGTCTGGCACCTAATAAGTGATCAATAGATTTAGTTTTTATTACAGTTTTTATTCTAAGCAAAGCAGTAATTTTTAGATTTAGATTCAAAGTTCAGACCAATTGATCATAATCTATAACCTGATAAATACTGAAGCCACTTCATAAGAGAGACTGAATTGACTTGGAAAGTGCAACTTTCAAAGATTTCTTTGCCCGTGTATTTATTTGGGGGGGGGCTGGGGATTAGTGAGGGACATTGAGGAAAGAGGAATATCTGTCTTTCATAGGCTGGGTCTGACACCTCTGATCTCTCCTGCTTTCCACTTACAATTTGGCCCTAAAAGAGCTAGGTGGATGATGACTGAACTCACTTCTTGGGCTGCTGAGTACGGTGAGAGGATAGGAGGAGCCGCAGTCCTTAGACAAAGGCCCCTTCTACTCACTTCATCCCCTGGCAGAGAAAAGCAGGGGCAAGGGAACCTTAGAATTCAATCATCGGGGAAAATGTTGGAGGGGTGGCTATAGAGGGGATGATGAGAAAATGTGTTTCTTGACCAGTGATTCAGAATTTTTATGACTAGCTTTGGCTAGTTACATTATTAGAAAGTACATGGTCTGAAGCAGAGTTTCTGCTTGCCTGGAACATTAGGATGTCCCCCTTGTTCTAATACTAACCCATAATGAACCCAAATGGACAGGAACGTTTATAGCTATTTTTGTCAGCTGCAATTCTTCAGTCCCAGAGTCTGGGCCTTTTGTGTGTCTCCCTGGTGCTCCAGGATTGATGGCCTTCCTCCTACCCACCCTTCTAGTGGGTTACACGGGGCATCGAGGGGCAAAGTGGACTGGTCTAATGAAGAGCTCAGCCTTTTGGAGCCAGAGAAGCCTAAGTTTGAATTCCAGCCTTACCACTTGTGTGCACTGTTATGTGACTTTATCTGTACCTCAATTTCCTCATCTCTAAAATGGGGATAGTTTATATCTACTTAGGACTTTTTTTTTTTTTTTTTTTTTGAGACGGAGTCTCGCTCTGTCGCCCAGGCTGGAGTGCAGTGGCCGGATCTCAGCTGACTGCAAGCTCCGCCTCCTGGGTTTACACAATTCTCCTGCCTCAGCCTTCCGAGTAGCTGGGACTACAGGCGCCCGCCACCTCGCCAGGCTAGCTTTTTGTATTTTTTTAGTAGATACGGGGTTTCATCTGTTAGCCAGGATGGTCTCGAGCTCCTGACCTCGTGATCCGCCCGTCTCGGCCTCCCAAAGTGCTAGGATTACAGGCTTGAGCCACCGCACCCGGCCAACTTAGGACATTTAGCATTAAGAATAGTATATTTGGCCGGGCGCAGTGGCTCACGCCTGTAATCCCAGCACTTTGGGAGGCCGAGGCAGGCAGACTAACTGAGCTCAGGAGTTCAAGACCAGTCTGGGCAACAAGATGAAACCCCGCCCCTACTAAAATACAAAAAATTAGCCGAGAGTGGCAGTGTGCGCCTATAGTCACAGCTACTCATGAGGCTGAGGCAGGAGAATTGTTTGAACCCGGTAGGCGGAGGTTGCAACAAGCCAAGATCGCACCACTGTACTCCAGCCTGGGCAACAGAGTGAGACTCTGTCTCACAAAAAAAAAAAAAAAAAAAAGGAATAGTATACTTAAGTGACTAGGACAGTGCCTGGCACATCATAGGTTCTCAGTAGGTAGTCATTCTTGTCATGACTAGAGCCTGGCACAAGCTGGGGAACTTGGTGGTACTGAGCCAGAACCAGAGATGCATTCTCTGCTTTCCTGTTAATAAAAAATATTTTTAAAACCTTTAATTTTTACATTATAAAACTAGAACACACTATAAATTTTAGAGAAGAAAATCAAATAATACAGAAGTGTGTAAAGTGAAGGCATCTGGTTGCTGGTCTTGCTCTCCTCCCCGCTTTCCTACTGTGTCCTAGCCCAGTTCTGAAGCTCGTTTTCATTCTGGGGTAAGAGAGCCCCCAGGATGGCCTCCAGTGGTCCCTGGTTCCTGGTATTCATGCGCTTGTATAGTCCCCTCCCACCTTGTGCCAGGGTTGGTCTGTGTGGATAGGGTATGGTAAAAGTGATGATGGCCCTTCTAAATTAGGTTATAGCAACTGCGGTCTCCAGGTCTCCATCTCTTTTGGGTGGCTGGCTCTGGAGGAAGCCAGCTGGCCATGCTGTGAGCTGCCCCAGGCGAAGCCCCTGTGGCAAATAACTGAGGTATCCGGCCAACAGCCTGCTGGATAACTGAGGCCTGCCAACAACAGGAGTGCCATTGGAGGTGGATTCTTCAGTGCTGGTCTGGTCTTGAGATAGCTACAGCCCATTGATTTAACCTCCGGAGGGGCCCTGAGCCACAACCTCCCAGCCAGGTTGCTCTCCTCCCAGATCCTGACCCTCAGGGATGTCTGAGACAATAAATGACCATTGTTTTAAGCTGCTAAGTTTTGGTGTAATTTGTTATGCAGCAATAGATAACTAACTGATGTCTTTTGTCTATTTTTATTTAGTTTTTTTTTTTTTTTAACATTTAAGAAAGCTCTTTACAGATAGATAGATAAATAGATATTGGTCCTTTGTTATATGCTGTAGATGCTTTTCAAGCTTATTAGTCTTTTATATTGCTTTTTGGTGTTTTTACTGAATAGAAGTGTAGTCATATCTGTCAGTCTTTTCCTTAATGTTTTCTAATAATGTTTAGAAAGCTACTGCACAGGCCGGGCGCGGTGGCTCAAGCCTGTAATTCCAGCACTTTGGGAGGCCGAGACGGGCGGATCACGAGGTCAGGAGATCGAGACCATCCTGGCTAACACGGTGAAACCCCGTCTCTATTAAGAAATACAAAAAACTAGCCGGGCGAGGTGGCGGGCGCCTGTAGTCCCAGCTACTCGGGAGGCTGAGGCCGGAGAATGGCGTAAACCCGGGAGGCGGAGTTTGCAGTGAGCTGAGATCCAGCCACTGCACTCCAGCCTGGGTGACAGAGTGAGACTCCGTCTCAAAAAAAAAAAAAAAAAAAAAAAAAAAAAAAGAAAGCTACTGCACAATAATATAAGGAAACGTACATCTGTTATGGTCTACTACCTTTATCATTTTATTTATTTAATCCCTATGGGACTTATTTTTGTGAACATGTGAAATACAGAAGTAAATTTATTTTCCCCACCAAAATGTAGCCAACTGCCTGAATATCGTATGTTGAGTTTTCTTTCCTTTGCTCACTGACTTAAAATGCCACCTTTGCCATATACGGGATTCTTGTCCCGACCTACTCTAGACTTCTTGTTCTATGTCATTGATCTTTTCATTTTCCCCCTTCATTTGGAAGTGCTACAATGTTTTGGTAACCGTAGCTTCACAGTATGTTTTGAATCTGGTAGGTGAAAATTCCCATTTTCTTTTTTTTCAAAAATTTCTTAGCTTCTCTTAGCTTAGCTTTTACCATTCCAGATGAATGTTAGGACTTCTGTAGGAATTTTATTAAATGTATAGGTTAATTTAGCAACAACTGATTTTTTAAATATTCTTCCATAAAGCAACATAGCATTCTTCTCCATTTATGAAGGTCTTGCTAATCTCCTATCAGACTTATTGCTAGAGTTTGTTGTGACAGCACTGTGCTAGATACTAGTTCTTGCCCCCAGCGAACTTATGGTCTTACAATTAGTACAAATCATTTATTAATTTCAATTGTGATAGGAATTACAAATGAATGGTCCAGAAAACGGTGAGTACAGGGAGGCCTGATGGGATTGGGGAGGTGAGAGGTTTCTCTACAGGGACATTTAAACTACTCCTTTTACTTCTGGATTACTAAGAGTTTTTGCTTTGTTTTTAAAAGCAGATTAACTTGTTTTTCAGTTGCTACTGAAAAGATCATATAGTTTTAAAATTTTCATTTCTTAATGTCATTCTAATATTGAACTATTGTGTTTCTGAAACAAGCTCTACTTGATCAATTTTTTTTTTTTTATTGTATAATAGGTTCCTTTTTTTTTTTTTTGACACAGAGTTTGGCTCTTGTAGCCCAGACTGGAGTGCAGTGGCGCAATCTCAGCTCACTGCAACCTCTGCCTCCCGGTTCAAGCAATTCTCCTGCCTCAGCCTCTTTTAGAGAAAAGGGCAAGTCTAGAAACCCCATCCAAAATTAGAAGCCAGAATTAACCTGCATCACTGACAAAGGATTTCAACATTTTTTTCCCCAAAATTTATACCTAATTGTTATAGGAATAGAACTCTATTAACATAATCCCCAATTATTTTCTTTTTTCTTTTTTTTTTTTTTGAGATGGAGTCTTGCTCTGTCGCCATGCTGGCATGCAATGGCACGATCTCGGCTCACTGCAACCTCTGCCTCCCAGGTTCAAGCGAGGGTTCAGCCTCCTGAGTAGCTGGAATTACAGGCACCTGCCACCACACCCAGTTAATTTTTTATTTTTAGTAGAGACAGGGTTTCACTGTGTTGGTCAGGCTGGTCTCGAACTCCTGACCTCAGGTGACCTGCACGCCTCAGGCTCCCAAAGTCCTGAGATCCAGGCATGAGCCACTGCGCCTAGCCATATTCACCAATTTCATGTAAAATTGCTTTGTTATCTTTGTGTACAATGGGTTTGCTTTATTTTGGAAAGTAAATTCTGACCATGCTGCATATTAATTTTTTTTTACCTTTATGCTTGCTTCTAATTAAAGGTGGGGGAGGGGAATTATGGAGCCACTTGCATAAACAAGGGTTCCGGCAAAATGATGCAAAAACTTGATTTCTATAACACTTGGGGATTTTATCTTCAATGTGTAGTATTCAAATATACCATTTTATTTTACGTTTATATTTACAGAGATGGGGTCTCACTATGTTACCCAGGCTGATCTTGAATTCCTGGGCTTAAGCAATCCTCTCATTTCAGCCTCCCAAAGTACAAATATAACATTTTAAAGAATACAACCTGTAAGATTCTATTCCATATTTCACTACCCTTTAAAAGGATATTGGAAAGAAAATATATATACAGAATAATTAAGTTATTTTTTACTAATGTTACAAGGAAATGCCCACCAAGTTTTACAAAATTAACACTGATTGTGTCAAGTCACTTAACTGCTCCAAGTCTCCATTTCTTACTCATGGGTAAAAGGAGATGTTGACATTAGAGGATCCCTACGGGTCCTCGTAGCCCTAAACACCTGAGAACAAGTATCAGAATCTGTACTGCATGGGTACAACGCAGGTGTTATGATGAGCACCTTTAAAAATTTCGTTTTATTTGGGGCTCAGTTTTTATAACAATTTTCTTCTGATGTAATAGGTGAGGTAAGGTTTTACAACGAGATTTCTCAGTAGGAGTATTTTCTATATATCAATGAAAAGAATGGGGAGGGGAGATAAAACAGCTATGGTGCTCAACAAGAACACTACATGGCCAAAAGCATTCCACAGACAGCGAGCGCTATGATAGGAGAGAATCATTGGAAAGGAAACTAAATTTCCACCATTTTATTCTTTTTCCTTTCTTATCCTCTCCTACAGAGAAAAGCCCAGTTTTCATCTTCACTTAATCCCCAAAGGGACAGCAAAAGCCACAGCAATCCTTACACATTTTTTTGCTATAAAGAAATGGACAAATTATTGACAAGGGACTGTTTTTCCACACATATCACCAATCTGATTTACTACTGAGGACGCCGTTTTGTAAATGTCACCCACCATCAGCCCTCGCTCCGCTGCGGCCACCATTCGCCGCCACCCATTTTTAAAAATCCATTCATGTGGTGCCTTTCATCCAAACCCATAAACAACCATTTCCTCCCTGCCACCGTGGTCTGAGCTCCTGAAACGTTCGGCTACTGCAGGGCCGAGCCCCGCAAGCAGGGAGATTGCAGACTGCGGCGCTGGGCGGCGGACACCGAAGCTCTCCTCATCTCCCGAGTGGTTTCAGGGGTTCAGGACCCTGATAAGTCCCCACCCTGGAAGCCAAGCCCCGGGAAGGGGAGGAGTGAGGTGGCCCCGGCCCAGCAGAGCTCTCAGCCTCCGGAAAACAGGCGTCTCCTCCCCAGGCCGGGGACGGCCCAGTCTCCCAGGTGGGTCCCGCAGGCAGGGACCGCGGCGCGGCCCGGGGCGGGGGAGGAGGACGCAGGCCGGGATCTCGCCCGTCACGACTCACCCAGGAGGGTGGGGAGGAGGAGGGACTGCAGGAAACGGGAGCGGAGTCTGGGCGCTCAGGGAATAAAGACGAGGAAGGGGAGAGGGGACTGAGGGGAAGGTAACGGGGGTGAAGATGGGGGTGCGGGGCAGGATGACGGGCTGCAGGGGGTAGAGGCGAGATGAAGGAGAGGGACGCGTGTTGGGGGTGACAGAGGGGGAAGGGGGTGGGATGGGGAGAGGCGGGATGGAGAGAGGTGGGGTTAGGTAGGGTAGGGGTGGGGGAAGGGGGAAGGATGGGGCGAGGGTAGAGAAATGAGGGTGAAGGGAAGAGCGGGAGGGAGGGATGGAGGGGAAGGAGGATGCAGGGAAAAGGGAAGACAGGGACGGCGAGGAAGGAGGATGGGAAGGGAGGAGGGCGGGCTGCAGGGGGAGGGTTTGGGTGAAACGTGAAGTGAGGGAGGGGAGAGCGGGGGAAGCCTTCCTCTAGCGCGGGCGGCGCCTGAATAACGGGACCCCGCGGGCCAGGAGCCTCGGGTCAGGGGCGCAGGGCGGGCAGCCCGCTTGGAGGCCTGGGCGCTGCGGGCAGGGGCCGCGCGGGGCTCCTCGGGAGCCGCAGTCCCCGCCTGCTGGAAGGACCCCGGCGCCACTTACTCTCTCCAACCACAGCTTTGAGGCCAATGGGGGCCATGGCGCTGCGCGAGTCTCCCGGCTCCGATCTCCTCCTCCCGCGACGCCTGCGGACCCCGCCGCCTCCTCAGGTGGGCGCGCTGGGCCGGTCGCAGCTCTCCACCCCGCAGCCGCGCTAGGGACCGACTGACGCGCGGACTGGGCGCGGGGGCGCGGCGCGAGCCAGAGCGAGGCTGCCCGGCCGCCGGCGCGCGCGGGGGCGGGGCAAGCCGGGGGCGGGGCCTCGCTCCGGCCGTCGGCGTCACCCACTCGCCTCCGCCAATCGCACTGCGGCCCGGGGACTCAGCCCCGCCCCCCGAGATGCGGCTGGGCGCGAGGCGGCGGCTGGCTGGTGCGGAGCCGCGCCCTCCCCCTCACCTCACGCGCCGCGCGCGCTCGGGGCGCGGGGTACCCAGGCCTCCTCTTTCCCCTCCTTGCTGGGATCCCTGGCTACAGGCTACCGACGCGCTCCATCTGCCTGAAACCCCGCTCGGGTCCTGTCTTTCCTCTTTCTTGGAGCTTCCGTTTTTTCCCTGCCCACGGAAAGAGCTTGGAGGCGAGATCTCTTACTAGCAGCGCCCACTCCCAGCCGCAGCGAAGCCAGGATGAATCCACCCACAATACCTCCCTCTCGCTGGGCACCTGCATCCGTGCATCCACCAACACTGAGTTCTTGTGTCAAACTCCGTGCCAAGCACCTCACGGGCATCATCTCATCAAATCCTCCAATCATTGGGCATTGCTTTTTGTTTTGTTTTGTTTATATTCCTCTTAGCTCATACCTATGGGCATTATTTTTAATCTCCATTTTCCGATGTAAAAACCAAGGCGCCGAGATACTGGAAATAGCACGAGACTTACCTTCAGGCAGCATCCGATAGCTAATGTTCAGTATTCTGTCTCTTTTACGTGTAAGCCGTTATTCTGTTCGCTGGAGCCACAACCAAGTACAAGGCAGAATCTCATCCTGCTTATAGGGCGCTCAGAGTTTAGAAGTTTCTAAGCCCCAAATCTGATACGAATATACTGTGGGACCGACTCTGGTCTCAGTATCTCCTTCCTGGAGTCCGTATTTACTAAAGCGGTCCCAGGTCAGTTTTTGCTCGACTTTCTTTGTTAATAGGAGATACTACTTTTCTTTTCTTTTCTTTTTCTTTTTTCTTTTTTCTTTTTTTGAGACAGAGTCTCGCACTATCGCCCAGGCTGGAGTACAGTGGCATGATCTTGGCTCACTGCAACCTCCGCCTCCCAGGTTCAAGCGATTCTCCTGCCTCAGCCTCCGAGTAGCTGGGATTACAGGCGCCCGCCACCACCGCCCGGCCAATTTTTTGTATTTTTAGTAGAGACGGGGTTTCACTATGTTAGCCAGGCTGGTCTCAGATACTGCTTTTGAAATATGGGCAGGGCTTGCTTTTGGCTTCAAAGTAACACAAATTGAGCCAATTAAAAATTTTTTAAAAAGAGAGCTAGTAGTAGTAAAAACCAGTGAATATTCATTAAATATTTGGAATACATTTGAGCTAGGTTTTTAATCTTCACATTATTAAGATGTGTAATAATATTTTACAGATGATGAGTTGAGATTCAGAGTGGATAAGTGCTTTATTAGTAAATGACAAAGGAAAGATCCAATTCTAGAATCTGAATTCTGAACCATTATTTTATACCGAGGGAAAAAAAAAAAACTGCTGAGGACTAAGGAGGAATTTTCCAAAGTCACAGAAGCTGAACCAGGACAAGAGGTCACATGTCCTACTTCAGTCACCAGCCCCAGGACAAGCAGATCTGACCATCTTCTCACCATCACCCCAAACTACCCCCAACAGAACCTTCTGATGGGTTCAGAGAGAGATAAGGTGTTAGTGTGTCAACTCTCTATGTCTGGGCCTTGCCTTTTGCCCAGGAAACATATTGATGGCCCCTGGGCACATTTGGAGGAGGAGATAGTGTGAAAATGTGGGGGGACCTAGGATGCACTGGTAATGCCACATGCTTCCTCCTTCACCAGCTGGCGCGTATTAGCAGAGACTCCACGGTGTCTGCATCTGCCATGAAAATATAAATTCAAAGCTGGAAAATTCCTTAGCAGCTAAGGAGTAGGAATGGCCAAGGGCTCCTCTTGTCACTCATCCAGTTGGTGGGTCAAGAAGCGTTTACTGAGTGCGGCCAAGGTCTGGGCCATGTGGTGTGGGTAAGAAGGAGACAACTTCTGCCCTCGAGAAGCTGGTATTCTAGCTGAGGTGACAGACAGGAAACAAGGTTTTACAGCATTGAGTAACTGTTCTGACAAGTGCTGAAGCAGATGGAGAAGGGACTGTGAGAGTGGATAGCAGGGCACCTTGCCCAGTGGACTGGCTGGGGTAAAATCAGAGCTGGCTTCTTGAGATGGGAAAACGGTGGTAAGAGGGGCCTGGGAGAGTGTCTAGGCAGATATACGGTAGGTGCAAAGACCCAGTGGCAGAAAGGAGTTTGGCTCTTCCAGGAACAGAGAAGGGGCATCAGGACTAGACAGCAGAAAGCCTGAGGGGTAGGGTGGGAGGAAGAGCCCCCAGGGGTAGGCCTGGATGCAGGAATCCAGGACTTCTTAGTGGCCTGGGATCCGTGTGCAGGGACCTTCTCAAAGGTCACAGCCAATAAAATATAGTAGCTTCTTATTTTCTGTAGAAGGAAGGACAAAAAAAAAAAAAAAAAGCCTTTCCTGCAGATGTGTACCTGAGATGTTCACTGGGGATGACAAAAATCAGAAAGGATTTTTTTTTTTTTTTTGAGACGGAGTCTCGCTCTGTCGCCCAGGCTGGAGTGCAGTGGCCGGATCTCAGCTCACTGCAAGCTCCGCCTCCCGGGTTCACGCCATTCTCCTGCCTCAGCCTCCCGAGTAGCTGGGACTACAGGCGCCCGCCACCTCGCCCGGCTAGTTTTTTGTATTTTTTAGTAGAGACGGGGTTTCACCGTGTTAGCCAGGATAGTCTCGATCTCCTGACCTCGTGATCCACCCGTCTCGGCCTCCCAAAGTGCTGGGATTACAGGCTTGAGCCACCGCGCCCGGCCCGGATGTTTTTTTAAAGTAGCATGATTGAAAGATAGAGCGGGCTGACAGACTGTGAATTCACCCAGGAATTCAGGTTGGGAGCGCTGATTTGGCACCCAAGACCTGGTTGGAGACCTCTTGACATCTTTGAGTCTTGGTTTCCCCATCTGTGAAACGGGGACAAATAAAACTTCCAGGCCTGTCTCCCAGGGTGACTCCCAGCCAGCAAAATGATCCACTTGAAAGGGCAAAATACGGCTGGGCGCGGTGGCTCACGCCCGTAATCCCAGCACTTTGGGAGGCTGAGGCGGGCAGATCACGAAGTCAGGAGATCGAGACCATCCTGTCTAACACAGTGAAACCCCGTCTCTACTAAAACTACAAAAAATTAGCCGGGCGTGGTGGTGGGCGCCTATAGTCCCAGCTGCTAGGGAGGCTGAGGCAGGAGAATGGCGTGAACCCGGGAGGCGGAACTTGCAGTGAGCCGAGATGGCGCCACTGCACTCCAACCTGGGCTACAGAGCGAGACTCTGTCTCAAAAAAAAAAAAAAAGAAAGAAAGAAAGAAAGAAAGAAAGAAAGGGTAAAATACTCCCTCAACTATCACACAATACTACTCTTTGCTCTGTATTCTTTATTTGCATTTACTGGGAGTTTGATACATGCCAGGCACTGTGCAAAAAAAGCTCTCATGAATTTTCACTGGATTCTCACTACTGCCCTATGAGGTTTGTGCTATTATTATCTCCACGTTCCTGGGGCGCAGAGAGATCAAGTCACTTGTCCAAGGTCACACAGCTCTAATCGTAAGCCAGGACTCGCGCTCTGACTTCCTAATGACCAGGGGAGAACGTCCAGCGCCCAGACCTAAGGTAAGGTTTGGCTGTGTGGACAGCTCGTTGGAGAGTATTGGCAAAGAGAATCAGCACCCTCGGGAGTTTGGACCCAGGCGGGTCCGCCCCCGCGGCCCGGGCCCAGCGCCAGGGCCAGCCGGGGTAGCAGCCGCAGGATGCACAGGGATGGTCGGCGGCACCAGCCAGCGGGCGTGCAGGTGTGCCCGCAGCTGCGCATGCGCGGCCTGCAGCCTCTGCAGAGCCTGGTGCGGCCAGGCGCTGGGGTGGTAAGAGTCCTGTGATTTACGCACAGGTCACATGACGGCGGGGAGTGCTCCAGGTGGGCCGACCGCAGCAGAGAGGAGCGGGGGAGAGGCTGGCGATCAGGACAGATGGAGAGGGAGCGGCCTGGAGGGACCGAGAACGAGGAGACAGAAATAGCAATGGAGCCAACCAGCGGGGGAGAGGCCACCCCTCCACCGGACCTACTGAGTCCTTCACGCGGTATCACAGGCTTGGCCCCCCTCTACACACCTGGAGCCTGTTGCAGAGCCCTGGGGCCAGTCTGGGAGCTTGACAGCCTCGGGCTGCACCTCCCTCCCTTCTGCTTTTAAGCTGCATCATCAGCTGCAGTGTTCTGTGTTCACCCACATCCCCTCCTCTTGGCCTCTGGGCCATTTGATTTTAGGAGCAGTTTCTAAAGAATTCAACAAGATAATATTTATAAGGTACTTTATCCAGGACTAGGAACCTGGTAAGGCTCAAATGAATGTTAGTTATTAATATCCTTCTTAAAAATGACACATCATTAGGCTGAATTAAATCACTGCTAAATAGATAGGTATGGGTTATGGAGAGTTCAGTCTGCGTCCTGCTTATTTGCTGCTAGATTCATTGGCAAGAATGAAAAGTAATTGTTTCTGTCGCTGTCGCCTCCACCCGCACTACCATGCATACACCTACAAAGAGTGGCTGGGCCTGGACTACTTAAGTTTGAGACATCCTTGCCCTCGAGTGAACTAACAGTTTTTGAGTTTGAGGCCACACTGCAGTATCAAAAAGGCTTTGTTTTCAAAAGCCCAGGTGAGGGCCTCAACTTCAAGGGACCGCAGAGGCCAGGGTAATGTAATAGCACAGATGTAGCCAGCTGCAGAGCACATGACTTGCCCAGAGGAATAGTGCTTGCTCAGCTCCAGTCAGTGGTTTCCCTGCAGCAACTGAGGGTCTAGAATGTAGAAATTACGCAACATCTCCCAATGCTTAGGTATTGCAATGGAATTTTTTTTTTTTTTTTTTTGAGTCAGAGTCTCACTCTGTCGCCCAGGCTGGAGTGCAGTAGTGTGATCTCTGCTCACTGCAAGCTCCGCCTCCCGGGTTCAACCGATTCTCCTGCCTCAGCCTCCTGAGTAGCTAGGATTACAGGTGTGTGCCACCTGGCTAATTTTTGTATTTTCAGTAGAGTCAGGGTTTCACCATGTTGGCTAGGCTGGTCTCAAACTCCTGACCTCAAGTGATCCTCCCCCCTCAGCTTCCCAATGTGCTGGGATTTCAGGCATGAGCCACTGCACCAGGCCAACAATGGATTTTTTTTTTTAAACCTGTAACTCAGCCCCAGGAAATCCTGAGGACATATGCCCTGCATGTTAAAAGATGTTAACACCACACTGCCCAAACAAAACACATATGAGGACCACATTCATTCCCACACTACCTGCATGCAAACTCTAAGGAACTGGAATACTTCTAGGCCGGGTGCAGTGGCTCACGCCTGTAATCCCAGCACTTTGGGAGGCCGAGGCGGGCAGATCACGAAGTCAGGAGATCGAGGCCATCCTGGCTAACACGGTGAAACCCCGTCTCTACTAAAAATACAAAAAACTAGCCAGGCGTGGTGGCGGGTGCCTGTAGTCCCAGCTACTCAGGAGGCTGAGGCAGGAGAATGGCGTGAACCCGGGAGGCGGAGCTTGCAGTGAGCCGAGATGGCGCCACTGCACTCCAGCCTGGGCAACAGAGTGAGACTCCGTCTCAAAAAAGAAAAAAGGAACTGGAATACTTCCTCCCAAAGTGAGAGGTCGGATTCCCCCAAGGGCAAGAAGAAGGAGCAGCAGATGCCCAGAGAGGCACTGATGCTCCCCCACTCATATAAAGTCCCCTGGTGAGCAGGGCTTTGGACTATGGGTGGGGATGGTGTAAATGGCTGGGCACCAAGCACTAGGACTTCAGCCTCTAGGGCCACAGAGGGGATCCTTCTGCTTAGCCAGGCTCTGGGTCAGCGTGTATTGCCAGTAGGGCCCTTCCCTTTTTCTTGGACTGGTAAACCCTGTAGTTGAAGCTTCTGAGAGCAGCTGATGTGGACAGCTCAATTTTGCCCAGACTGTGTAAGCCCTTGAGTCCTGGTACAAGCCCAGGAACAAAGAGGAGCCACTGGAAAAAAAAAAAGCCAGACATTAGAAGTCTCAGTGACCTTAGCCAGTGGGGGCTTAAAGCGGGTTTTATCCAATTAAAAAAGAAAGAAATATGGAATTTTTTACATCTTAGGTATCAGAGAAAAATTCATACCTTTTAACAAATTAAATCATTATCAAGCCTGGGCATGGTGGCTCATGCCTATAATCCCAGCACTTTGGGAGGCTGAGGCAGATGAGTTGCTCGAGCCCGGGAGTTTGAGACCAGCCTGGGCAACATGTTGAAATCCCGTCTTCACTAAAAATACAAAAATTGGCTGGGCATGGTGGTGCATGCATGTAATCCCAGCTAACTAGGGGCTAAGGTGTGAGGATCGCTTGAGCCCTGGAGGTCGAGGCTCCAATGAGCCAAGGTTGCACCGTGGTACTCCAGCCTGGGAGAAAGAATGAGACCCTGTCTAAAAAATAAATAAATAAATAATTGTCAAATCCCAGAGCAAAGAGTTTTCATTCCAACTGGGGAAACTGTTTTGTTCATACATGTTTTGTTTCTGGCCATTTTGGCATTTCAACTGAGCCTGGAGGCTGAGAAGAGAGAGGGGTTCCAATTCAATTTTTATTTATTTATTTATTTATCTTTTGAGATGGAGTCTTGCTCTGTGGTCCAGGTTGGAGAGCAGTGGCGTGATCTCAGTTCACTGCAACCTCTGCCTCCTATACTCAAGCAATTCTCATGCCTCAGCTACCCAAGTAGCTGGGATTATAGGCGTGCTCCATGACGCCTGGCTAATTTTTGTATTTTTAGTAGATAGGGGTTTCACTATGTTGGCCAGGCTGGTCTCGAACTCCTGACCTCAAGTGATCCACCCACTTCGGCCTCCCAAAGTGCTGTAATCACAGGTGTGAGCCACCACATCTGGCCCAAATCCAATTTTTTTAAAAACAGCATAAATAGGCCAGGTGAGGTGGCTCACGCCTGTAATCCCAGCACTTTGGGAGGCCGAGGCGGGTGGATCACCAGATCAGGAATTCGAGACCGGCTTGACCAATATGGTGAAACCCATCTCTACTAAAAATACAAAAATTACCTGGGCGTGGTGGTACAAGCCTGTAGTCCCAGTTGCTCGGAAGGCTGAGGCAGGAGACTCGCTTGAACCCTGGCGGCAGATGTTGCAGTGAGCTGAGATTGTGCCACTGCACACCAGCCTGGGCAACAGAGTGAGACTCCATCTCAAAAAAAAAACAAAAAACAAAAAACAATTAGCTTGGCTTGGTGACACATGCCTGTAATCCCAGCTACTTGGGAGACTGAGGCTGAAGAATCACTTGAACCTGGTGGCAGAGGTTGCAGTGAGCTGAGATTGTGCCACTGCACTCCAGCCTGGGCAACAAAGCGAGACTCAGTCTAAAAAATATATATATTATTATTTATCAATTAAAAATAATAAATAAAACATTTTTTAAAAAGAATAGACCCATGCTTCCTAAACTATGCATAGAGGCACCCTTGTGTACTACACTACATTTACAGGAGCATGATAGAATATTTTAAATTTTTACTTTATCTTATTTTTTTTGAGACAGGATCTCACTCTGTTGCCCAGGCTTGAGTGCAATGGCATGATCATAGCTGACTGCAACCTCAAACTCCTGGGGTCAAGCGATCCTCTTACCTCAGCCTCCTGGGTAACTGGGACTACAGGTGCATGCCATCACACCCAGTTAATTTTTTTTTTTTTTTGAGATGGAGTCTCACTGTCACACAGGCTAGAGTGCAATGGCATGATCTCGGCTCACTGCAACCTCCACCTCCTGTGTTCAAGTGATTCTCCTGCCTCAGCCTCCTGAGTAGCTGGAATTACAGGCGCACACCACCACGCCCAGCTAATTTTTATATTTTTAGTAGAGATGGGGTTTTACCATGTTGGTCAGGCTGGCTTCAAACTCCTGACCTTGTGATCCACCCACCTTGGCCTCCCAAAGTGCTGGGATTACAGGCATGAGCCACCGCGCCTGGCCATTTTTTTGTATTTTTTATACAGACAGGGTCTCGTTATGTTGCCCAAGCTGGTCTTGGACTCCTGGCCTTAAGCAATCCTCCAGCCTTAGCCTCCCAAAGTGCTGAGCTTATGGGTGTGAGCCATTGTGCCCAGCCTATACATATATATATATATATATTTTTTTTTTTTTTCTTTTTTCTGAGATGGAGTTTTTCTTTTTCACCCAGGCTGGAGTGAAGTGGTATGATCTCGGCTCACTGCAATCTCTGCCCCCGAGGTTCAAGCAATTCTCCTGCCTCAGCCTCTTGCGTAGCTAGGATTACAGGTGCCCACCACCACACCTGGCTAATTTTTGTATTTTAACTAGAGACAGGGTTTCACCATGTTGGCCAGGCTGGTCTCGAACTCTTGACCTCAGGTGATCCACCTGCTTCGGCCTCCCAAAGTGCAAGGATTATAGGCGTGAGCCACCATGCCCAGCCCAGCCAAATATTTCAAACTTTGGAGGGAAACATAATTATACTCATCTTTGGGTGAACAGTGTGAAAACAAATAGCTGGAACAGTACACAATTTCAGCCTTAAGCTCTACAACCTTGCCTTCTGTGGTACTATATCTTTACAATACTGGGTTTTCAGCAATCGATGTGATAATGTTACTGGAAAAGGAGTCTCAACTCGGACCCTAAGAGAGGGTTCTTGCATCTCACCAAGGAAGGAATCCAAGACATGTTGCAGAGTGCAATGAGAAGAGATAGTTTATTAAAAGCTACTCTGGGCTGGGCGTGGTGGCTCACACCTGTAATCCCAGCACTTAGGGAGACCAAGGTGGGCGGATCACTTAACGTCCGGAGTGTGAGACCAGCCTGGCCAACGTGGTGAAACCCTGTCTCTAATAAAAATACAAAAATTAGCTGGGCATGATGGCACATGCCTGTAATCCCAGGTACTTGAGAGGCTGAGGTAGGAGAATCGCTCGAACCCAGGAGATAGAGGTTGCAGTGAGTCAAGATAGCGCCATTGTACTCCAGCCTGGGCAGCAAGAGCGAGACTCCATCTCAAAAAAAAAAAAAACAGAAAGCTACTCTGTTACAGTCAGGAGGGTGTCCCGAGAAAGTAGGAGGAAGCATGCCCTGTCTTTGTTTAAGTTATTTCTCATAAGGGATCTTGTCTGTGTAAAAGCTAAGCCAAGTCTGTGTCTACGTGCGGGTGAGCAGACAGCATGACAAAATTTATTACTCTATTGATTTAAACTATCCTTAACATTTTAGCGTGTGAGTACATCAAAGCATAACTATAATTATCTTGAAAGCATATATTGTTATGAGTATTGGTACATCTAAACTATAAACATCCCATGACTATGGGTCATGACCAGCAAGAAATGTGCTTTGTTAGTTTCAGGATGGAGCTGAATTTAAAATGGTGTCACTCTGGCTCTCCTAGGCTCTCGCTTCCCTAACAATGAGAAGCAAATAACTCAACTGGCTCAGACCTGTAATCCCAGCACTTTGAGAGGCCGAGGTGTGAGAATCACTTGAGCTCAGGAGTTCGAGACCAGCCTGGGCAAAATGACGAAACCTCATCTTTACAAAAAATACAAAAATTAGCCAGGTGTGGTGGCACATGCCTGTAGTCCCAGCTACTTGGGAGTCTGCTAAGGTGGGATGATAGCGTGAGCCAGGGAGGTTGAGGCTGCAGTGAGCTGAGACCGCATCACTATACTCCAGCTTAAGCAACAGAGTGAGACTCTGTCTCAAAAAAAAAAAAGGAAAAAAAGGAAGAAGAAGAAGAAAACAAGAAAATAACAAACTACTCATGAAGATCAATGTGGAACACAAAATGAGAGTGTTGGCCAGGTGTGGTGGCTCACACTTGTAATCCCAGCACTTTGTGAGGCCAAGGTAGGAGGATCGCTTGAGCCCAGGAGTTTGAGACCAGACTGGGCAACATGGCAAAATCCTGTCTCTGGTAAAAATACAAAAATACAAAAACTAGCTATTCACTGACCACTTGGGTGTAAAGAAAAATAATAATAATTAAAGAAATAATAATAATAATAATAGGCCAGTCTTGGTCAGGAGTTCAAGACCAGCCTGGCCAACGTGGTGAAACCCCGTCTCTACTAAAAATACAAAATTAGCCGGGTGTGGTGACGTGCACCTGTAGTCCCAGCTACTCAGGAGGCTGAGGCAGGAGAATCGCTTGAACCCGGGAGGCGGAGGTTACAGTGAGCTGAGATCGTGCCACTGCACTGTAGACTGGGTGACAGAGCAAGGCTCCATCTTGAAAAACTAATAATAATAATAAATAATAATAATAAAAGCTAGCTGAGTGTGGTGGTGTGTGCCTGTGGTCCCAGCTACTGGTAAGGCTGAGGTGGGAGAATCACTTGAGCTGGGAGTTTCAGGCTGCTATCAGCCATGATCTTGCCACTGCACTCCAGCCTGAGTGACAGAGTAAGACCCTGTCTCAAAAAGGAAGGAAGGAAGGAAAGAAGGAAGGGAGGGAGGGAGGGAGGGAGGGAGGGAGGAAGGAAGGAAGGAAGGAAGGAAGGAAGGAAGGAAGGAAGGAAGGAAGGAAGGAAGGAAGGAAAGAAAGAAAGGAGGGAGGGAGGGAAAGAAAAAGAAAGAGAAGGAAGGAAGGAAGGGAGGGAGGGAGAGAGGGAGGGAGGGAAGAAAGGGAAAGAAAGAATTGGTATCTGATGTGGTTCCAAGATTCCAAGAAAGTACACATATCCCATTAAGTAAGTAATCATGGTGTCTTACTCCATTTTGTGCTGCTAAACAGAATCCCATAGACTGGGTAATTTATAAAGAACAGAAATTTCTCATAGTTCTGGAGGCTGGGAAGTCCAAGATCAAGATACTGGCATCTGGTGAGGGCCTTCTTGCTGCATCGTCCCATGTAGAAGGGCAAAGAGAGGGCAAAGAAAAGGGAGAGAGAGAAAGGGAGAAGGAGAGGGGGAGGAAACAGAAGTTAGATAATTTTTTTTCTTTGCAGAGAAAGGATCTTGCTGTGTAGCCCAGGCTGGTCTCAAACTCCTGGCCTCAAGCAATCCTCCCACTTTGGCCTCTCAAAGGGCTGGAATTACAGGCATGAGCCATCATACCCAGCCCTGATTAGCTATTTCTTTTGACCTAGGACTGCTATGAAAAAAATCACTGAGACATAAAAGCTGCTATGTTTGGGTACCTCTGGCATAGGCAAAGACAGTGTAGTGTGGTGGCATTTAGCAATATTTACTGAGCACTTACTGTGTGCCAGTCATCAATCTAGGCACTGATGATACAGCAAGGAACAAAAGAGAAAAATCACTATGGACAAGAAGCTGATGTTCTAGAGGGAAAAACAATAAATATCTCAGCGATGGGTTAGGATGTAAAACATAAGTAAAAATAAAAACAATAAAAAGTCAATAATAAACTGACTTATTCATTAGTCAGGGCATGGGCTGAGCATGATGGCTCATGCCTATAATCCCAACACTTCAGGATGCCAAGGTGGGAAGAGTGCTTGAGCCCAGGAGTTAGAGACCAGCCTGGGCAACACGACAACATGGCAAAACCCTGTCTCAACAAAAAATGTAAAAATTAGCCACGCATGGTGGCACATGCCTGTAGTCCCAGCTACTTGGGAGGCTGAGGTGGGAGGATCACTTAGCTCAAGGCTGCAGTGAGCCATGATGGTACCATTGCACTCCAGCCTAGGTGACAGAACAAGACTCTGTCCCTCTCTCTCTCTCAAAATATATATACTCAAATGAGTATATATGTATATACTGAGGAATGAGGAAACAGCCATTTGTCCAGGGTCACACAGTCAATAAATGACAGGGCAGGAATTTCGACCCTGGTGTGTGGGAGATAAGGATGAAAGTGGAATGCAGTACTCTGTGGTATGGACTTCATTTCTCTCTCCATGAGAAACCATGAAAGGCTTTCAAATATAGAAGTGACATTTAGCCCAGGCATGGTGGTTCATACCTGTAATCCCAGCACTTTGGGATGCTTGTGAATAGCTACTGCACTCCAGCCTGGGCAACATAGTGAGACCCTGATCTAAAAAAAAATTAGATATTGTGCATGAAGCACTCAGCACATCAGAGTTCTCTGGAAGTGGTTGGTGTTATGGCTTTTTTTGTTTTGTTTTGTTTTGTTTTTGAGATGGAGTCTCAGTCTGTCGCCAGGCTAGAATGCAATGGCACAAACTCGGCTCGCTTGGCCCACTCTGCCCGCTGAGGTGGGCGGATCACCTGAGGCCAGGAGTTCAAGACCAGCCTGGCCAACATGGTGAAACCCCATGTCTACTAAAAATACAAAAAGTAGCTGGGCATGGTGTCAAGTGCTTATAATCCCAACTACTTGGGATGCTGAGACAGGAGAATTACTTGAACTCAAGAGGCAGAAGTTGCAGTGAGCCGAGATTGTGCCACTGCACTCCAGACCAGGTAACAGAGCGAGACTCCATCTCAAAAAAAAAAAAAAAAAAGTTCGGGTGCGGTGGCTCACGCCTGTAATCTCAGCACATTGGGAGGTCGAGGCAGGCGGATCACAAGGTCAAGAGATCAAGACCATCCTGGCCAACATGGTGAAACCCCATCTCTAACTAAAAATACAAACATTAGTTGGATGTGGTGGCACGTGCCTGTAGTCCCAGCTACTTGGGAGGCTGAGGCAAGAGAATCACTTGAACCTGGGAGGCGGAGGTTTCAGTGAGCCGAGATCACGCCACTACACTCCAGCCTGGTGACAGAGGGAGACTCTGTCTCAAAAAAAAAAAAAAAAAAAAAAGTGACATTTATTTATTCATCTGTTTAACATTCAATAAATAGTTATCATATGCCTGTGTTAACAAACAAAAATAAAACACCAGTGTTTGTTCACCTGGCAAGTAGCCACAAGGACTTGGGTTTTGATTAATAGGAGTTTTATTACTTGGTGCAAGTAAGGAGGGCACTGGGAGTATTCTCCAAAGCAGTATCTCCCTGAAGGAAAGTGACAGGAGGGTTTTAGGGGGTGACAGAGAGAGAAGAGGGTGCGTTATGGCGGGTAGAGGAGGGGTCCCAGTTGCGCAGAGTCAGTGTGTCATCACGCCAGCACATGAGGCTGGCATTAGGGTAATGAAGCTATAGCTCCTCTGGGGTGGAGACTTCAGTATTCTAATGAGGAAAGTTCACTTGAGTTCATCGATAAGTTGCCAGGGTCTGTCAAGCACTGGTTTAAACCAACAAGGTGGCCGATTTCTACAGGGTTTGGGGAGGGACAGGCGGCAGCGCTAAAGGCTGTAAAGCAGGCTGATTGCTCAAGTTGATTAAATTCCTAGAATCCCTGGGGTCCTCCTGCCTGCTTACACCCACTGTGTGTCAGGCACTCCGCCTGTGCCAAGCACTCCAGGTTGAACTTACAGACATAATCGCGCCCTCGGGGACTTCCAGTAAGGCAGGACTGAGCACTCTGCCAGGGGTGCAACAGGGGATCTAGGAGGACAGATGGGGACACGCAGCCCAGCCTGGGACCTCGAAAGGACTCTTGGGGAAAGGCAAAGTTGAAACTTAAAGGCTGAGCTGGAATTTGCAGGTTGAGGAGGGGCGTGGGAAGCAGAGAATATTCTGAGCAGAGGCAACAGCGTGAGTGAAGGCCCAGTGACCTGTGATCTGGCATGTTCACGTTGGCACAGCCCACTTGGCGGCAGAGTGGAGGCTGGAACAGAGGTGGAGGGACGAGGGTGGGAGGCCCCTGGGAGGCTGGTGCAAGAGTTCAAGCTGGAGACTGTGGAGTCCTACCCTGGGGGCAGGAATGGGAGGGGCTGAACGTAATTGAGACGAATAAGAGTAACACCTCTTGGCCAGAGGCTGAGGCAGGAGAATCGCTTGAACCTGGGAGGTGGAAGTTGCAATGAGCGGAGATCGTGCCACTGCACTCCAGCCTGTGCGATAGATTATGATTGTGACACTGCATTCCAACCTGGGTGGCAGAGTGAGACCTTGTCTCAAAAAAAAAAAAACAAATAAAATTTAAAATAATAATAATGGCCATGTGTGGTGGCTCACACCTGTAATCCCAACACTTTGGGAGGCTGAGGCGAGTGGATCACTTGAGGTCAGGAGTTCGAGACCAGCCCTGCCAACATGGTGAAACTTCGTCTCTATGAGAAACACAAAAATTGGCAAGGTGTGGTGGTGCGTGCCTGTAATCCTAGCTACTCGGGAGGCTGAGGCAGGAGAATCGCTTGAACCGGGAGGTAGAGGTTGCGGCGAGTTGAGATCGTGCCATTGCACTCCAGCCTTGGTGACAGAGCGAGACTCCATCTCCAAAAAATAAATAAATAAATACCTCAGCCACCCCAGTAGCTAGGATTACAGGCACGCGCCACCACGCCCAACTAATTTTTGTATTTTTAGTAGAGATGGGGTTTCACCATGTTGGCCAGGCTGGTCTCAAACTCCTAGCCTCAGGTGATCCACCCATCTCAGTCTACCAAAGTGCTGGATTACAGGTGTGAGCCATCACGCCCAGCTGATAATTTTTAAATAATTCAAAGACTTGTCTGGGTCATGCAGGAGGTGGCTTGGCCAGATTTCTAGCTGAGGTTCATCTGACCCTACATCCATGCCCTTGCTACTGCTGCTCCCACCTTCCCATCAGGAAGCTATAGGACTTGGGTTACAGAGGATGAGGAAGTAGAAACCAGAGCTGGCTCTGAGCGGAGACAGATGTACTACTCCTTCCAAGGGCATGTCCCCTTCCAAGGCCCTGTACCTAATTCTGTATTTGGAGTTTTGTTTTGTTTTTGTTTGAGATGGACTCTCGCTCTCTCACCCAGACTGGAGTGCAGTGCTGCAATCTCTGCTCACTGCAACCTCCACCTCCTGGGTTCAAACGATCCTCCTGCCTCTGCCTCCCGAGTAACCGGGATTACAGGCGTGCCACCACGCCCTGCTGATTTTTGTATTCTTAGTAGAGATGGGTTTTTACCATGTTGCCCAGGCTGGTCTCCAACTCCTGACCTCAAGTGATCCATCCATTTCAGCCCCCCAAAGTGCTGGGATTACAGGCATGAGCCACCACGTCTGGCCTTGTTTTTCTTAAAGAGAGCCTTGGGCTACTGAAAGCTTTTCTAGGTCTTCTTTACAAGACACTGGTGCTGGGGGCGGGTGATGAGGACACTCAGGGTGCCCTGTCATGAACTGGAGAAGGCAAAGTACTCCTAAGTCAGGATCTTACCCTGCCATGATGCTTCCTGGGTCTAATGATGGGCCGCCCGTCTTCCCAGCCACCCACGGAGCCAGGGAGGATCCCGGTTTTCTGGGGCCTGAAGCTTCAACAATTTGGATGGCTCACACCTGTAATTCCAAAGCTTTGAAAGGTCAAGGCGAGAGGATCACTGAGCTGCTACGACCTGCCTATATTTTGCTGTGAAAAGCAGAGGTGCCTCCCGCTAACTCAACATTAAACACAGGTTGTCTGCCTTGCCAGCCTCCTGCCTCCTCTCCGTGCCCCTCCTCCCTCCCTCCCTCTCCTTTTGTCTCCCCACCCCCGCTTTTCCCCACTCACCCCTCTCCCTGACAGCAGCGCCTCCCCGCCTCCACCCACAGAATCAGGGCCCAGAGCCCTCCCCACAGTCTGAGCAGGACTCCTAGTTTCGGGGGAGCTAGCAGTTTGAGCTCCGAGTCTGGCCCTGCCCTGTTGGTGACCGGGGCAGTCACTTCTCTCTGGACATCAGTTTCCCCATTTCCCATGCACACATAACCTGGGCCCCGGGCTCTTTGTCCTGAAGCACAGCGGGTGTCTCTAGCTCTCCCCTAAGTCAGGAAGAAGGTAGAAAAGGGGGCTCATGCTGGGGCCCTGGCTCCCCTCCTCACCATCCACAGCAGCCCTGGCAGTATCTCAGGTGCCTGTCATTGGGTGAGCAGGGTAGGCAGGCTTCGGGTCTCTGGTCTGTTACTGCCCAGACCTTTGGAGCATTCCCATGCAGGGTCTCGCATGGGCCTCCCTCCCCACTTCACAGGGACTCCCCGCTCTGATGCTCTGTCTCCTTTTTTATTTTTTTATTTTTTTTGAGATGGAGTTTCTCTCTTGTTGCCCAGGCTGGAGTGCAATGGCGTGATCCCAGCTTACTGCAACCTCCACCTCCCAGGTTTAAGCAATTCTCCTGTTTCAGCCTCCTGAGTAGCTGGGTTACAGGCATGCGCCACCACACCCAGCTAACTTTGTATTTTTAGTGGAGATGGGGTTTCACCATGTTGATCAGGCTGGATGGTTTTGAACTCCTGATCTCAGGTGATCCACCTGCCTCCACCTCCCAAAGTGCTGGGATTACAGGCATGAGCCACCATGCCGGGCTGATGCTCTATCTCCTTAACCCTCAAATTCTTCCCTCACTTCCTTCCAGGCTATAACCCTTCCCCCACCTGTTAATACATCCCCTATGAATACATCCTACCCAAGTCCTGGGTACATGGAGGAGATGTTTAGGCAGGTGTTTAATACACAAAACAAAAATAAGGGCAGGGGAAAAAAAAGGAAAACCAAACGAAACAAAAATAGCAGCTATTTTGCTGAATGGATCCCCAACCATCTGAAAAGATCTGGGCGGGGCATGGTGGTTCACATCTGTAGTCCCAGCACTTTGGGAGGTCAGGGTGGGAGGATTATTTGAGGCCAGGAGTTGGAGACCAGCCTGCACAATATAATGACATAGAGACCATGTCTCTACATAATAAAAATAAAAAATTGATGGGGCGTGGTGGTGTGAGCCTGTAGTCCCAGCTACTTGGGAGGCTGAGGCAGGAGGATTGCTTGAGCCCAGGAGTTTGGGGGCTCAGGGCTGCAGTGAGCTATGATGCCACTGCACTCCAGTCCA
Source organism: Macaca thibetana thibetana (assembly GCF_024542745.1). Classification (NCBI taxonomy): domain Eukaryota; kingdom Metazoa; phylum Chordata; class Mammalia; order Primates; family Cercopithecidae; genus Macaca; species Macaca thibetana. Next base: position 10,986,649 of record NC_065592.1, read on the forward strand.
GGTACAGAGTGAGATATTGTCTTTTTTTAAAAAAAAAAAAAAAGGGCCAGGCACAGTGGCTCACACCTGTAATCCCAGCACTTTGGGAGGTCGAGGCAGGTGGATCACCCAAGGTCAGGAGTTCAAGACCATCCAGCCTGATCAACATAGTGAAACCCCGTCTTTACTAAAAATACAAAAAGTATCCAGGCGTGGTGGCACAAACCCATAATCCCAGCTACTTGGGAGGCTGAGGTAGGAGAATCACTTGAACCTGGGAGGCGGAGGTTGCAGTAAGCTGAGATGGCGCCACTGCACTCCAGCCTGGGCAACAAAAGCAAAACTCCGCCTTAAAACAAACAAACAAACAAACAAACCAGCTTTAAGTCACAATTACACAACTTAAGCTAAACAAAATAAAAATGAAGACATCTGTTTGTGACATCCCACCCTGGAGCCTAAGGACACTGCTTCCTTCCAAGGCAACGAGTGCAGGAACCTGAGTTGTTTTGGCATATTTAGAAGCAGTTCTCCAGCCAGACACAGTGGCTCATGCCTGTAATCCCAACACACTGGGAGGCCAAGGCAGGCGGATTGCTTGAGCCCAGGAGCTTGAGACCAGCCTGGGAAACATGATGAAACCCTGGCTCTACAAAAACAAGACAAAATGAAAACTAGCCAGGCGTGACAGTGCTAGAGTCCCAGCTACTTAGGAGGCTGAGATGGGAGGGTCATTTCAGCCTGGGTATGTCGTAGCTGCAGTGAGCTATGATGAAGCCACTGCACTCTAGCCTGCATGGCAGAGCAAGACCCGGTCTCAAAAAGAACAAAAAAGAGAGAAAAGAAAAAGAAGCAGTTCTGTGCCCTGTTTCACTGAAAGGCTACAAACATAGCCTACCCCCACCCCCACCGCCCTGACACACCCCCAGTCTTTCTGCTGGCAGGTCCCATGGAGGAGGAGGACTGAAGGGCATTGTGTTTTATGTTCCGGGGTTATAGCTTACATTTTTTTCCCCTGGTGTTTTCTTCAGTTGTGTGTGTGTATATATGTGTGTGTGTGTATATGTATACATATATTATTTTATATACGTGTGTATATATATACACACATACGTGTGTGTGTGTGTGTGTGTGTGTGTATATATATATATATATATTTTTTTTTTTTTTTTTTAAGCGGACCTCTTTACCCTGAAGATGAGTCTTGGGCCATTTGCTCTCTTGGTATGAGATTCCCTATTATCAATACTGCTGGCCCCAATTTCTTTTTTTTGAGACAGACTCTCACTCTGTCACCCACGCTAGAGTGCAGTGGTATGATGTCGGCTCACTGTGGCCTCTGCCTCCTGGGTTCTAGCGATTCTCCTGCCTCAGCCTCCTGAGTAGCTGAGACTACAGGCATGCACCACCACACCCAGCTAATTTTTGTATTTTTAGTGGAGATGAGGCTTCACCATGTTGGCCAGGCTGTTCTCAAACTCCTGACCTCAAGTGATCTTCCTGCCTCAGCCTCCCAAAGTGCTGGGATTACATGCATGAACCACCGAGCCGGGCCTGGCCCAACTTTTGACCGTCATTATGCTGAGTGTCTGTCTTTCTCTCTGAGAAACAGGATCAAGTCCTCTGATAGTGCTATGTCCATCAGCATTCCTAATTCCTGGGTTTTCCGCCCGACTGCAGGAGAAATCCTGCCATGATATAATTGGACCACAGTGGGGTTGGGTTCTATGCAGTTTTTTCCCTCACATTTTAATACACAAGTAATAATGGTATACCTGTGTTTTAAAAAATCTCAAAAAGGAGGCTGGGCATGGTGGCTCACGCCTGTAATCCCAGCACTTTGGGAGGCTGAGGTGGGCGGATCATGAGGTCAGGTGTTCGAGACCAGCCTGACCAATATGGTGAAACCCCCATCTGTACTAAATATACAAAAATTAGCCGGGTGTGGTGATCCGTGCCTGTAATCCCAGCTACTCAGGAGGCTGAGGCAGGAAAATCGCTTGAACCTGGGAGGCAGAGGTTGCAGTGAGCCGAGATCATACCACTACACTCCAGCCTGGGCAACAAAGCAAGACTCTGTCTCAAAAAAAAAAAAAGAAAAAAAAATCTCAAAAAGGAAATGAAAAGAATTCTTCATACTAAAACTTGTGGGACACAGTTAAAGCAGTACTCAGATGAAAATTGACAGCCTTAAATACTTTCATTTTTAATAAAAGACCAAAAATAAATGAACCTGCCAGGCGTGGTGGCTCACGCCTGTAATCCCAGCACTTTGGGAGGCCGAGGGGGGTGGATCATGAGGTCAGGAGATGGAGACCACGGTGAAACCCCGTCTCTACTAAATATACAAAAAATCAGCCAGGTGCGATGGCGTGCACCTGTAGTTCCAGCTGCTCGGGAGGCTGAGGCAAGAGAACGGCATGAACCTGGGAGGCGGAGCTTTCAGTGAGCCGAGATCGCACCACTGCACTCCAGCCTGGGTGACAGAGCAAGACTCCGTCTCAAAATAAATAAATAAATACATAAAAATAAATACATAAAAACAAATGAACCGAGTATTCGGCCTACGAAATTAGGAAAACAGCAATAAAATAAGAGGGAAAAATAAAATGAAGCCTGACATTAATGAAATAGAAAAAAGATACTAAAAGAATAAATAAATGGGCCAGGTGTTGTGGCTCATGCCTGTAATCCCAGCATTTTGGGAGACCAAGGTGGGTGGATCACTTGAGGTCAGAGTTCAAGACCAGCCTGGCCAACATGGCAAAACCCCGTCTCTACTAAAAATACTAAATTAGCCAGGTGTAATGATGCCTACACCTGTAATCCCAGCTACTCGGGAGGCTGAGGCAGGAGAATCACTTGAACCCAGGAGGCAGAGGTTGCAGTTAGCCATGATTGTGCCATGCACTCCAGTCTGGGTGACAGAGTGGGACTCTGTCTCAGAACAAGAAAAAAGGTCAGGCGTGGTGGCTCACGCCTGTAATCCCAGAACTTTGGGAGGCCAAGGCAGGCAGATCACTCCAGGTCAGGAGTTCAAGACCAGCCTGACCAACATGATGAAACCTCTGACTCTACTAAAAATTCAAAAATTAATTGGATGTGGTGACTGGTGCCTGTAATCAAGCTTCTAGGGAGGCTGAGGCAGAAGAATCACTTGAACCCGGGAGGTGGAAGTTGCAATGAGCCAAGATAGTGCTACTACACTCCAACCTGGGTGACAGAGTGAAACTCCAGCTCAGAAAAAAAAAAAAAAGGAAAAGAAAGAAAAAAAAAGGATTGCGTAGATTCCCCCATCTCCCCCTTCCCCTATGAAGAAGGATGTTTAAGTGTCTGTACTTCATGGGCTATTAGGTGGGCCTTCTGCAATTCCCCTGTGCTTTGCACATTAAATACAATTGTATGCTTTTCTCTCCCATTCATCTTTCTATCACAAGTTCATTTCAGCTAACTTTCACCCCTACAAGAACCATCACATGCCCAACGATGTGGCATGAATAATGATGAATGAAGACTCAGGGCTGGGATGTTCCAGCTAGAAATGAAATTTGCGGAGAAAAACGGAGACCCAGAGAGGGAAAGAATCTTATCGGAGATCTCAGAATGACCATCTGTCACAGAAGGACCGTCCGGTCAGAAGAGAATCTACTTTAATTCCACAGACCTGGAAAACGAACCCAGCGGGAGACTATTTCCCAGAATCAGGCGCCACCTGCAGATTGTCAGGAGAAACAGCAGGAGCCTGAGGGCCAGGACTCGGGTGATGGAATCGTTTTTTTTTCCCCCCGCATCAGGCTCCGATATGGCTCAGCACAGCACTGCTACTAATCTTGGTTTGGGTTAAAATTTTGACATTTTGTCCATCATGGAATTTTTTTGCATTAATTTTGATTTTTTTTTTCTTTTTGAGACGGAGTTTCGCTCTGCTGCCAGGATGGTGTGCAAATCGTGCAATTTCAGTTCACTGCACCCTCCACTTCGCAGGTTCAAGTGTTTCTCCTGCCTCAGCCTCCCCAGTAGCTGGGACTACAGGCACATGCCACCACACCCAGCTAATCTTTGTATTTTTAGTAGAGACAGGGTTTCACCATGTTGGCCAGGATAGTCTCGATCTCTTGACCTCATGATCTGCCCGCCTCAGTCTCCCAAAGTGCTGGGTTTACAGGCGTGAGTCACTGTGCCCGGCCTAATTTTGAATTTTAAACAATTATTTGTCTCGATTACTGAGGTTTTTGGTACCCCCTAAAATTTTACACCCTAAATTTTGAGTACTTCACTCACTTCCCATTCTGCAACTTGCCAAAACTTGGAATCTTCATCCCCCATCCCAGTACTGCCATCTCACCAGAGGACCTCACCTCTTCCATAAGAGTACAGACAAAAACACAAGCCCAGCTGCCGTCCTTCATCTCCCTCCCCGCCTCTACTCCCTCCTCTCTCCTTCCCCATCCCTCCCCTCCGTCCCTCCTTCTCTCCTCCCTCCCTTTCTCCCTTCCTTCCTTCCTTCCTGGCAGGCAGCTATGTTAAAATTCAGGTAGTATATCTGCCCTTAGACAGCTGTTAAGTAAGGAGACACCTGCAAATGCAATAAAGAGTTACAAGGGCCGGGTGCAGTGGCTCACGCCTGTAATCCCAGCACTTTAGGAGGCCGAGGCGGGCGGATTACGAGGTCAGGAGATTGAGACCACCCTGGCTAACACAGTGAAACCCCGTCTCTACTAAAGAATACAAAAAATTAGCTGGGCTATAAAAAAAAAAAAAAAAGCTGGCGCCTATAGTCCCAGCTACTCGGGAGGCTGAGGCAGGAGAATGGCATGAACCCAGGAGGCGGAGGTTGCAGTGAGCCGAGATTGCGCCACTGCACTCCAGCCTGGGTGACAGAGCAAGACTCCGTCTCAAAAAAAAAAAAAAAAAAAAAAAAAAGAGTTACAAGAGGTTTAAATGGCCAAGGGAAGAATTATATCTGGGATTATGGGAGGGAAAGAGCCTGGATGGGCTTCAGCCCAGTGCCCATGTATACCTGCTGCTTTATTCATGTTTGAAACACAGTAAGTTATCTAGCACTTGCTATGTGCCTGGACAGAGTGTTCTATAAGCATGAGCTCATCAGATCAACAGACACCCCCGTGATAGAGACACCACTTTTACCTTCATATACAAATGAGGAAACAGAGGTCAGAGATGTTAAGTCATTCACTCAAAGTCCCTCAGCTGGTAAGTGGCAGAGCAATGATTTAATCTGAGGTCTGCCTGACTCAAAGCCCATTGTCGTCATCATTAGGCCATATGCATTCCTTCAACAAATATTTCTACATGCCTACTATGTGCCAGGACCTGTTCTAGGTGCTGGGGATATGGCCATGAAGAAAATCGCTAAAGATTTATCTCCCGGCCGGGCGCGGTGGCTCAAGCCTGTAATCCCAGCACTTTGGGAGGCCGAGACGGGCGGATCACGAGGTCAGGAGATCGAGACCATCCTGGCTAACACGGTGAAACCCCGTCTCTACTAAAAAATACAAAAAAAACTAGCCGGGCGAGGTGGCGGGCGCCTGTAGTCCCAGCTACTCGGGAGGCTGAGGCAGGAGAATGGCGTAAACCCGGGAGGCGGAGCTTGCAGTGAGCTGAGATCCGGCCACTGCACTCCAGCCTGGGCGACAGAGAGAGACTCCGTCTCCAAAAAAAAAAAAAAAAAAAAAAAAAAAAAAAGAAAAGATTTCATTCTGGCAAGGGAGGACCAGTGATAAAAAACATAATTTCAGATAGAAGAAAAAGAGTTATGAAAAAAACAAAGCAGGCCGGGCATAGTGGCTCATGCCTGTAATCCCAGCACTTTGGGGAGGCCGAGGTGGGAGGATCACTTGAGGTCAGGAGTTCGAGACCAGCCTGGCCAATATGGTGAAACCCTATCTCTACTAAAAAAAATAAAACACATACACACACACACACACACACACAAATTAGCCAGACATGGTGGCATGCACCTGTAATCCCAGCTACTCAGGAGGCTGAGTCAGGAGGATGGTTTGAGCCCAGGAGGTGGAGGTTGCAGTGAGCCAAGATTGTGCCACTGTACTCCAGCCTGGGTGACAGAGCTAAACTCTGTCTCACAAATAAATAAATAAATAAATAAATAAATAAATAAATAAAGCAGGGGGTAATGGGAGAGAATAAGTGGGTGGTCAGGAAGGCTCTCTGAAGAGGGGCATTTAAGATGACACGTGAATACTAAGGAATCTGCCAAGTGGCTATTGAGAGGAGTGTTCCAGGCAGCGGGAACAGGGAGTGCAAAGGTCCTGGGGTAGGAGCAAGCTGGGCACGTTTGTGGAACCAACAGAAGGTTGATGTGGCTGGAACACAGTGAACAAAGAGGAGGGAGGGAGGCAAGGAGGTCTAAGGCCATGGCAGTCACACAGGGCTTAGTAGGCCATGAGGAGGTTAGATTTCATCCTGAAAGCAATGGGAAGCCATTGGAGAGATTTAAGCAGGAAGGTGATGGGATGTGATTAACGTTTGTAAAAGATCATTCTAGTCTACAGTTTTTCAACCTTAGTACTACTGACATTTTGGTCCAGATATTCTTGGTTGTCCAGGGGACTGTGCTGTATACTATAGGGTATCTAGCAGCATCCCTAGCCTCCACCCACTAGATGCCAGTAACACAACCACAGTTGTGACACCCAAAGTGTCTCCGGGCATACCAAATGTCCCCTGGAGGGAAAACTTGTCTCCAGCTGAGAGCCACTACTGTACTCATAAAAGTAAAGAAGGGCTGTGGAAGTGTTCCTGATTGATGGAGCCTACAAGACAGGACAACTAAATGCAATATCTAATCTTACACTAACTAGATCCTGCACTATGAGGGCATTATTGAGTCAATTACTAAAATAAGATTATGGGCTGCGCGCAGTGGTTCACACCTGTAATCCCGACACTTTCGGAGGTCAAGGTAGGAGAATCACTTGAGCCTAGGAGTTTGAGACCAGCCTGGCCAACATGGTGAAACCCCGTCTCTATTAAATATACAAAAATTAGCTGGGTGTGGTGGCACACACCTGTAATCCCAGTGACTCGGGAGGCTGAGGCAGGAGAATCGCTTGAACCCAGGAGGCAGAGGTTGCGGTGAGCCGAGATCGCGCCATTGCACTCCAGCCTGGGCGACAAAAGCAAAACTCCGTCTCAAAAAAAAAAAAAAAAAAAAAAAAAAAATAGCTTGAGTTGATGGCATGTGCCTGTAATCCCAGTTACTTCGGAGACTCTGAGGCAGGAGAATCACTTGAACCTGGGAGGCGGAGGTTGCAATGAGCTGAGATCTCGCCACTGCACTCCCGCCTAGGCAACAGAGCGAGACTCAGCCTCAAAAAAAAAAAAAAGAAAAGAAAAGAAATGAGAGGACAGAGGGGGCTCGAGGGTGAGCCCACACTAAACACCTAGGTGGGGATGCTGGTGACAGACATGGGGAGGTCTAGGGGAGAAGCAGGACCTGTCCCCATTTCACCCAGCCGGAGTCTGGAATTCCTGCCACAGCTGTGTCCAGCCACCACCAGAGGGCAATGGGGCCCTTGATGACCAAAGAGCCAGCCTGAATCCTGGAGCAGGGCAGGGGTGAACAATCCACCTGCAGGCCCAGGGAGCGGGTGGGGATCTGGGGGTGCCTCGGCGGCCTCTGAGCCACCAGGACACTGTGCTCCTTGCAGCGCAATCTTGTGGGAGGGGAAGGGAAAGAAATTAAATCCTAAAACCCTAGAATCTGAAAACTGTCACTGTAGCCATTCCAGTGTTTCCCTGAGGACAGAAGCAGACTCCGTAAGATGGTCCTGGGGTCCTAGGGCCTTGCTGCCGGGCCTCGCCTGCCTCCACTCGACCCCAGCACCCTGGAGAGGGACTGGGCTCCCTAAGAAGGCACTGTACACACGCACGCACGCACGCACTCTCTTCAGCTGACGCTCTCTCCTCCCCCAGGCTTCCTACACATCCTTCAGGGGTCCTTCCTCTAAGACCCTTTCCCGACTCAGGCCCTGGGTCAGGGCTATTCCCCCTACTTCTCCCATCACACCCCTCTTTTCCTAAATGTTAGTAGTCAGTCTACCTGGCTGGCTCCTCAGCTCATCTGTGGCTCTGAAGGCTCAAAGAATATTTGTTGAATGAATGAAAGAATGAGTGAAGGCCTGGTGCTGTGGTTCATGCCTGTAATCATAGCACTCTGGGAGCCCGAGGCATGGGGATCGCTTGAGGCCAGGAGTTCGAGACCAGGCTGGGTAACATAGTGATACCCCATCTCTACAGAAATAAAAAGTAAAATTAGCTGGGTAGTGGTGTGCACCTGTAGTCCTAGCTACTCAGGAGGCTGGGAGCAGGAGGATCACTTGAGCCCAGGAGTTGAAGGTTACAGTGAGCTATGATTGCACCACTGCTCTCCAGCCTAGGGGACAGAGCAATACCCTGTCTCTAAAAACAAAAATAAGAAAAGAAACAGTGAGTGAATCTAAGATTGCAAGAAGAAAACACCTCAGGCCGGGCGCGGTGGCTCACGCCTGTAATCCCAGCACTTTGGGAGGCCGAGGCAGGCGGATCACGAGGTCAGGAGATCGAGACCATCCTGGCTAACGTGGTGAAACCCCGTCTCTACTAAAAGTAAAAAAACTTAGCCGGGCGTGGTGGCAGGCACCTATAGTCCCAGCTACTCAGGAGGCTGAGGCAGGAGAATGGCGTGAACATGGGAGGCGGAACTTGCAGTGAGCTGAGATCGTGCCACTGCACTCCAACCTGGGCAACAGTGCAAGACTCCAACTCAAAAAAAAAAAAAAAAAAAAAAAAAAAAGAATATCTCAGTTCATCAACCTGTGGTTTTGATGTCAGAGACCTGAGTTCAAGTGATGGCATTGCCACTTGTGAGCTGTGTGACCTTGGCAACTGTCTTAACCTTTCTAAGCTCCAATTGTCTCATCCAGTTACTATAGTTATCGAACAGTTTCAGTGATAAAATGCATGTCAATCTCTTTGCTCAAAATCTCCATATAGTATACGCTCAATAAAAGCAACACAGGGGCAGGGCACAGGGGCTCACGCCTGTAGTCCCAGTATTTTGAAAGACTGAGGTGGGAGGATTGTTTGAGCTCAGGAGTTCAAGACCAGCCTGGGCAACAAAGCGAGACCTCATCTCTATTTAAAAATGAAAATAAAAAACAAGAGGTTTTCATTGTGTGTGTGTGGTTACAAAAATGTAAGCTCTGTGTGTGTGTGTGTGTGTATGCAATAATATCTGTTTTTGTCGAAAAATAAAAATGTCTATATGGAAGGCTATATAATAAACCAATAACCAAATTATTGTTAGCTAATGCCAATGACTGAAATTGGAGGAATAAGGTAAAAATGTTTCTATTGTACTTTATAGATTTCTGTAGTTAGAATTCTTTTCTTTCTTTCTTTCTTTTTTTTTTTTTTTTTTTTTTGATATAGTATCTCGCTCTGTTGCCAGGCTGGAGTGCAGTGGTGCGATTTCGGTTCACTGTAACCTCCGCCTCCTGGGTTCAAGCGATTCTCCCGCCTCAGCCTCCTGAGTAGCTGGGAGTACAGGTGCGTGCCACTATGCCTAGCTAATTTTTGTATTTTTAGTAGAGATGGGGTTTCACCGTGTTGGCCAGGCAGGTCTCGATCTCTTGACCTTGTGATCCATCTGCCTTGGCCTCCCAAAGTGCTGGGATTACAGGTGTGAGCCACCGCGCCCAGCCGATGTCTTAATGTCTAACATTAAGCATGTTTTACTTTTTTTTTTTTTTTAAAGATAGGATCTCACTGTCACCCAGGTTGGAGTGCAGTGGCGTGACCATGGCTCACAGCAGCCTTGAACTCCTGGGTTCAAGTAATTCTCCCACCTCAGCCTCCTGAGTAGATGGGACTACAGGTGCCACCACACCAGGCTAATTTTTTTTTTTTTAATATAGAGCTGGGATCTTGCCCAGGCTTGTGTTAAACACTGGCCTCTTCCCAAAACATTGGGATTACAAGCATGCACAGCATGTTTTACTTTTTAAATAAATAACAGAAAGCTTAAACTTTTTTTTTTTTTTTTTTTTGAGACTGAGTCTTGCTCTTGCTCTGTTGCCCAGGCTGGAGTGCAGTGGCACGATCTCAGCTCAATGCAAGCTCCCAGGTTCACACCATTCTCTTGCCTCAGCCTCCGAAGTAGCTGGGACTACAGGCGCCTGCCACCACAGCCGGCTAATTTTTTTTATTTTTTTTAGTAGAGACGGGGATTCACCACGTTAGCCAGGATGGTCTCAATCCCCTGACCTCATGAACCACCTGCCTCGGCCTCCCAAAGTGCTGGGATTACAGGCGTGAGCCACCACGCCTGGCCCAGAAAGCTTAAGTTTTTTTTAAGTATAGTAAGTATATGAAACAACAGTCTACAACGTTAGTCATTAGTCATAAGGGAAATGCAAAACAAAACCACCATGAAATGCCACTGCTCATCACCAGAAAGGTTAAAATTAAAGGTCTGACAATATGAAATGTTGGCAAGAATGTGGAGCAACCGGAACTCTCGTCCATTGTTTGTGAGGGTGTAAAGTGGTAGAAACATTTTGAAAAAGTGTTTGACAGTTTCTAGTAATAAGAACACTTCCTCTATGAACCAGAAATTCCACTCCTGGCTATTTACCCAGGATAATGAAAATATGTGTCCATAAAAAGACTTGTATACAAATGTTCATAGCGTCTTTATTTATAATAGCCAAAACTGGAAGTAAGCCAAGCATCCATCAGAAGGGGAATGGATAAACATCTTGTGGTGGATCTGTACAGTGGAACACTAAACAGCAATAAAACAAATAAACTACGGATACACGCAACAACACGGGTCAATCACAGACACATAGTGTAATGCAAAAAAAGCTAGACACAAAAAAAAAGATTGCATTGTTCTTTTTTTTAAATTTTTTTTGAGACAGAGTTTCGCTCTTGTTGCCCAGGCTGGAGTGCAATGGGGCAATCTTGGCTCACTTCAACCTCTGCCTCCCAGGGTCAAGTGATTCTCCTGCCTCAGCCTCCAGAGTAACTGGGATTACAGGCATGTGCCACCATGCCTGGCTAATTTTTGTATTTTTAGTAGAGGTGGGTTTTCACCATGTTGGCCAGGCTGGTCTCGAACTCTTGACCTCAGGTGATCCACCCACCTCAGCCTCCCAAAGTGCTGGGATTACAGGTATGAGCCACTGCACCTGGACTGTGTTGTTCTTTAATTCCATTTTTTTCCATAAGAAATCATATGCCAGGAGTTTAATTGCATTGATATGAAGTTATTGGCTGGGCATGGTGGCTGGTACCTATAATTCCAGCACTTTGGGAGGCCAAGGCAAGAGGATTGCTTGAGCCCAGGAGTTCAAGACTGGGCAACATAGTGAGACCCTGTCTGTACAAAAAATAAAACAATTAGCAGGGCATGTTGGTGCATGACTGTAGTCCCAGCTACTCAGGAGGCTGAGAGGATGGGAGGATTGCTTGAGTCCGGCAGGACAGAGGTGGGAAGATCGCTCAAACTGGGGAGGCTGAGACTGCAGTGAACCATGATTGTGCCACTGCACTCCAACCTAGGTGACAGAGTGAGACCCTGTCTAAAAAAAATAATAATAATATGTATGAAATTCTATAAACTTAATATAAATGGAATTAAACTGACTTACTGTGATAAAAGTGAAAATAGCTGAAGTGATATGGCCTGAAACAGGAGAGCTTTCTGGGTCCTGGAAGTGTTTCATGTTTTGACCTAGGTGATGGTTATACACTTATACACACAGATTAAAACCTCGTCAAGCTATGCACAAATGTTTGCAGTGTTTTATTTGTTTTTTTTTTTCTGTTTATTTGTTTTTGAGATGGAGTTTTGCTCTTGTTGCTCAGGATGGAGTGCAGTGGCGTGATCTCAGCTCACCGCAACCTCCGCCTCCTGGGTTCAAGTGATTCTCCTGCCTCAGCCTTCCGAGTGCTGGGATTACAGGCATGCGCCACCATACCCGGCTAGTTTTGTATTTTTAGGAGAGATGGGGTTTCTCCATGTTGATCAGGCTGGTCTCGAACTCCCGACTTAGGTGATCCACCTGCCTCGGCCTCCCAAAGTGCTGGGATTACAGGCGTGAGCCACTGCCCCTGGCCATTGTTTTTGTTTTTGAAATGGCATCTTGCTCTGTTGCCCAGGCTGGAGTGCAGTGGCACTATCTCTGCTCACTGCAACTTCCACCTCCTGGATTCAAGCAATTCTCCTGCCTCTGGAGTAGCTGGGACTACAGGTGCACATCACCAAGCCCAGCTAATTTTTGTCTTTTTAGTAGAGATAGGGTTTCGCCATGTTGGCCAGGCTGATCTCAAACTTCTGACCTCAAGTGATCTGCCGGCCCTGGCCTTCCAAAGTGCTGGGATTACAGGCATGAGCCACTGCGCCTAGCCATAATGACGAGTTTTTTTATTTTTTTAATTTTTATTTATTTATTTATTTTTTTTTTGAGACGGAGTCTCGCTCTGTCGCCCGGGCTGGAGTGCAGTGGCCGGATCTCAGCTCACTGCAAGCCCCGCCTCCCAGGTTTACGCCATTCTCCTGCCTCAGCCTCCCGAGTAGCTGGGACTACAGGCGCCCGCCACCTCGCCCGGCTAGTTTTTTGTATTTTTTAGTAGAGACGGGGTTTCACGGTGTTAGCCAGGATGGTCTCGATCTCCATGACGAGTTTTTTTAAAAAGCTAAACAAAAAAGAGTAATACTATATTATTCAATTTCTATAAAATTCTAGAAAATAGCAGCTAATCTATAGTGATGGAAATCAGAACAGTGGGTGCCTGAGAGAGGGAGGGAAGGATTACATGGGGAGAGAGGGAGGGAGGGATTACATGGGGCGAGAGGAAACTTTTGGGGTGATGCATATATTCATTATCTTGACTGTGGTGATGGTTCTATGGATGGACACATCTGCCCCAAATCATCAAATTGTACTTTTTTTTTTTTTTTTGAGACGGAGTCTCGCTCTGTTGCCCAGGCTGGAGTGCAATGGCGCAATCTCTGCTCGCTGCAACCTCCACCTCCCGGGTTCAAGAGATTCTCCTGCCTCAGCCTCCTGAGTAGCTGGGATTACAGGCACGTGTCATCATGCCTGGCTAATTTTTGTATTTTTAGTAAAGATGGGGTTTCACCATGTTGACCAGGCTGGTCTCGAACTCCCGACCTCAGGTGATCCACCTGCCTTGGCCTCCCAAAGTGTTGGGATTACAGGTATGAGCTACCGTACCTGGCCAAATTGTACATTTTGAATGCATGCAGGTTATCCGTCAGTTATACTTCCATAAAGCTGCCAAAACATATTTTTAAAACTCATTGCGACTGGTGCATTTGATATATGTAAATCAGGCTTCAACAAGCAGAAGAAAAAGAAAGGAAGAAGCTGTACTTGTACTGCTGAGCCTGTTTCCCAGGCTGCACTTCTAGCCTTGCCCAGGCCCCACGGGATCCTTCTTCCTCACTCAGAGAACCCCCCAGAGAATTTCCACAAATCAGCGCCTGGTAGCCCGGCTGGTGCACCTGGCACACACAGCTACTTTCCCAGTGAATCTGTTCTGTCTCCGATGGCCTAATTCAAACACCTCCTCCTCCAGGAAGCCATCAGGCCTCGTGCCACACCCTCCTTGCTGGCTCAAACCTCTATCATGGCCCCATCCACCTTGTAACATCGGAATAGGAATGCAGTGCAGGCCAGGCTTGGGGGCACACACCTGTAATCCCAGCACTTTAGGAGGCTGAGGCAGGCAGATGGCTCGAGTCTAGGAGTTCAGGACCAGCCTGGGCAATTATATCTCTTAAAGAAAAAAAAAAAAAAAAAAAAAAAGAATCGATGTAGACTCTTCCCATCTTTCACACTAGATGCTGACAATCATCACGAGAGAGGGTAACTGCCATTTGATGAGTGGGCCAGGTGCCATCTGTGGATGCCCTCATTGCCAGCCTACAACAACCAGAAGAATGGAAATTACTGGCTCCGTTTTACAAAAAAGGATGCCCAGGCCGGGCGCGGTGGCTCAAGCCTGTAATCCCAGCACTTTGGGAGGCCAAGACGGGAGGATCACGAGGTCAGGAGATCGAGACCATCCTGGCTAACGCGGTGAAACCCCGTCTCTACTAAAAAAATACAAAAAACTAGCCGGGCGAGGTGGCGGGCGCCTGTAGTCCCAGCTACTCGGGAGGCTGAGGCAGGAGAATGGCGTAAACCCGGGAAGCGGAGCTTGCAATGAGCTGAGATCTGGCCACTGCACTCCAGCCTGGGCGACAGCGCGAGACTCCATCTCAAAAAAAAAAAAAAAAAAAAAAAAGGATGCCCAGAGTGGTGAGAGCCAATCCGAGGCCTCACAGCTGTAATGAAGTTGAGGAACTTCCACCCGCTACTGCTCACTCACCCCGAGGGTGGCCAGAAGCTTCCCTGGATGGGCAGAGAGGAAGGACTTTGCATCTTCAAAACTCTTCAGAGTTATGCAGAGATACCTGACAGGGAGGAAGGGGAGTTACTTTAAGGTAAAAGACATTCCCTTGAAGATTTCCAGAGCAGGACATCCTTAGAGAAAGTAGGTAGCATAGGTAGAAAACCAGGCTCGGCCGAGTGTGGTGGCTCACGCCTATAATCTCAGCAATTTGGGAGGCCAAGGCGGGTGGATCACTTGAGGCCAGGAGTTCAAGACCAGCCTGGCCAACATGGTGAAACCCCGTATCTACTAAAAATACAAAAATTACCTGAGTGTAGTGACATGTACCTGTAATCCCAGCTACTCGGGAGGCTGAGGCAGGAGAATCATTTGAACCCAGGAAGTGGAGGTTACAATGAGCTGAGATCGCACCACTGGACTCCAGCCGTGGCTCCATCTCAAACAAAAACAAAAGCAAACACAAAAACCCACTTAGAACACTGGGAAGAATTTCAGAAGGTCACGGTTGTTATGATCCTCTCCATGATGTAACTGGACAGCAGAGGGGTCTCAGGCCTGAATTTGGGAGTAGAGGGAATATTTCATCCCTTGGCAGGACCAGCCATCTTGACAGGACACCTAGCATCCCTGGATTTCAGACACTAAATGTCAATAACCCTCCCGCTGCCCCACACTCCCCCCCGCAACCCTCCTCTCACAAACATCAGACATAGTGGCCATGAAAACACCTCCGTAGACACTTTTCTAAATGTCCCCTAGGAGGCGGCACCACCCCTGCCTCCTCACTCAGGGCTCCCTGCACAAATGCGTCGGGTGATGGGGGCTGAATCCAGCCCACACTGCACTTGCCAAGCCAGCTGGGGCCCTGGCACAAGACAGTCCCAGCCTGTTTTCACTGACTTTGCTAATTCTCACAGAGGCACCATGTGGGGTGGGAAGGCCCGGTCCTCGTAACCTCCCTGCTCCCAGGTCCCTGATCAGTCCTTAACACACAGTGGTCCTTGCTCACCTGCGGCCCAGCTCTGGGCTATCTCCATAGCATCCTTTGCCCTGCCTCCCTCCCATCTTCCTCTGGGCCTTCTCTCTGCTCCTACCCTGGGAACTGTCCTCTCAGGAGCGCAGGAGCCAGCTCTCAGCCCTCCTCTCCCGGGCACTCTCGGTACTCAGGAAATATGTTCTGAATTCAGGATTATCCTCGTTCTACTGAGAAGACCTGCAGGACAGAAATCAGCAAGACCTAAAGGGGAGAGGAAGGAGGGCCAGGCTGGGGCGGAGGGGCCCCACCCCGGAGCCCAGGAGCAGCCTCACCACAAGCTGAGTCACAGAAGGCTCAGAGGGCTGCGAGGGCCCAATCGGCACTGCCATCCTGCCCAGGCTCTGAGTCACCAGCTGGTGAGGGGCAGCTGCAGCCCAGCAGGAAACAAAGTCTAGCGTGGAAGAGGTGGGAGGGAGGTGGTGGGGCCCGAAACCCCACTCGGCTCGCCTTAGAGGAACTGGGAGTGACTGTCCGGCACTGGCTCAGCAGCAAACAGCTTTCAAGGACGTGCTAGGAGTCAGGAACTGGGCCAGCTCCAGTCCCTTCCTTCTGGGGCTCTCACTTTGGAGGATGGGGTGGATGGGAGGTAAGATTTGTGCACAAGTGCCCAGGACACACAAGGCACACAGGGTTCTTTTTTTTTTTTTTAGAGATGGGGTTTTGCTCTGTCACTCAGGCTGGCATGCAGCGGAATGATCATAGCTCAATGCAGCCTCAAACTCCTGGGCTCAAGGGATCCTCACTCCTTGACCTCCCAAAACATCAGAGGCTTGAGCCACTACAATGGGTTCTTTTTCTTTTTCTTTTCTTTTTTTCCTTTTTTTTTTTTTCAGACAGAGTTTCACTCTTGTCACCCAGGCTGGAGTGCAATGGCGAGATCTCGGCTCACTGCAACCTCTGCATCCCGGGTTCAAGTGATTCTCCTGCCTCAGCCTCCCGAGCAGCTGGGATGACAGGGGCCCACCACCATGCCCAGCTAATTTTTTTTGTATTTTTAGTAGAAACGATGTTTCACCATGTTGGCCAGGCTGGTCTTGAACTCCTGAGCTCAGATGATCCACTTGCCTCGGTCTCCCAAAGCGCTGGGATTACAGGCATAAGCCACGGCGCCTGGCTGCATTTTTTTTTTTTTTTTTTTTTTTGAGACCAAGTCTTGCTCTGTTGCCCAGGCTGGAGTGCAGTAGCTGGATCTCGGCTCACTGCATCCTCTGCCTCCCGGGTTCAAGGGATTCCTCATACCTCAGTCTCCTGGAAGGGATTTCAGGCACAGGCCACCACTCCCAGCTAAATTTTTTTTTTTTTTTTTTTTTTTTTCAGATGGAGTCTTGTTCTGTCTCGCAGGCTGGAGTGCAATGGTGCGATCTCGGCTCACTGCAACCTCCTCCTCCCGGATTCAAGTGATTCTCCTGCTTCAGCCTCCCGAGTAGATGGGATTTCAAGCACCCACCACCACACCCAGCTAATTTTTTTGTGTTTTTTAGTAGAGACAGAGTTTCACTGTGTTGGCCAGGGTGGTCTCGAATTCCTGACCTTGTGAGTCACCTGCCTCGGCCTCCCAAAGTGCTGAGATTACAAGCGTGGGCCACTGCAACTGGTCCAACTTTTTTTTTTCAATTAGCCAGGTGTAGTGGTACATGCCTGTAGTCCCGGCTACTCAGGAGGCTGGGTCGGGAGGATTGTTTGAGCCCAGGAGTTTGAGGCTGCAGTGAGCCATGATCAACCCACTGTACTCCAGCCTGGGTTACAGAGCAAGAGGTCTTATCCCTGAAAAAAATAAAAATAAAAATAAAAAAGATATAGCAGAGAAGCCCATTTTGTGTTTGAGAAAAAGCTGAACTTGTAGGATTGCATCTGGAGGATGGTGTGGGAAGTGTGGGGTACTGCAGCTCTAAAGCAGGCAGAGCTATGTATCGGTCTCATCCTCATCTCTTATTTTTTTTGGGGGGACAGGGGTGGACAGAGTCTTGCTCTGTCACCCAGGCTGGAGTACAGTGATGCAATCTTGGCTCACTGCAACCCCCGCCTCTCTGGTGCAAGTGATTCTTGTGCCTCAGCCTCCCGAGTAGCTGGGATTACAGACGTGCACCACCACGCCTGGCTAATTTTTGTATTTTTAGTAAAGATGAGGTTTCACCATGTTGGCCAGGCTGGTCTCAAACTATTGACCTCAGGTAATCTGTCCACCTCGGCTTCCCAAAATGTGTGAGCCACCACACCTGGCTTCATCTGTTACTTTAAAATAACAATAAATTATTTAAAGATAGAGGCTGGGGCCGGGCGCGGTGGCTCAAGCCTGTAATCCCAGAACTTTGGGAGGCCGAGGCGGGTGGATCACGAAGTCAGGAGATCGAGACCATCCTGGCTAACATGGTGACACCCCGTCTCTACTAAAAATACAAAAAACTAGCCGGGCGTGGTGGCGGGCGCCTGTAGTCCCAGCTACTCGGAGGCTGAGGCAGGAGAATGGCGTAAACCCGGGAGGCGGAGCTTGCAGTGAGCCGCCGATCGGGCAGGTGGGGACACAGCGAGACTCCGTCTCAAAAAAAAAAAAAAAAAAAATAGAGGCTGGGCACAGTGCCTCACACCTGTAATCCCAGCACTTTGGGAGGCCGAGGCAGGTGGATCACGAGGTCAGGAGTTTGAGACTAGCCTGGTCAACATGGTGAAACCCCGTCTTTACTACAAATACAAAAATTAGCTGGACGTGGTGGCACGCGCCTGTAATCCCAGCTACTCAGGCGGCTGAGGCAGGAGAATCGCTTGAACCCAGGAGGCGGAGGTTGCAGTGAGCTGAGATGGCGCCACTGCACTGCAGCCTGGTGACAGAGCAAGACTCTTGTCTTGCAAAAAAAAAAAAAATAGAGATGAGGTCTTGCTGTGTTGCCCAGGCTGCTCTCAAACTCCTGGGCTCAAGTGATCCTCCTGCCTCAACCTTCCAAAGTGTTGGGATTACAGGCGTGAGCCACCGCGACTGGTCTCATCCTCATTTCTTACTTACACCTCATAGAGCCTCAGTTTCCTCTCCTGTAAAATGGGTGTCCCCCAAAAGCTGTGGTGACCATTCAATGAGGCAGAAGCTACAAAGCACTGAACTGAACACAGGAGCCTGCAATGAATGGACGCTTCCGTTATCTTTATCATCCTGAAGTTATTTCTCACTCCCCGCCTGTCTGCTGGCACTTCAGTGGCCCCATGCCTGACTTCAGTGCTGTTGGATCCAACCACAGAATTGTGACCTGGGAAGGCGGTGAGGCACCTCCTTCCTGGAAGTCTGCAAGCAAAAGCTCTGCACAGTAGCAGAGGCCCAGATGCTCTGTAGAAAGGACTTTGTATCCCATGATGTGGCATGGCCACTGCAGGCATGAGCATGTTGGTACAGGTCTATGAACAAGCCTGTGAGGTCCCAAGGACCAGGTGGGTCCCTCACTGTCACATTCCCCTCCAGTGCCCAGAATGGTGTTCTGCACAACATACGTGCTCCCTCGAGCTCCCATTACGACTGACACTAGTGATGTCATGTCGAAGGAGGACACTCCTGGTCCTCAGAGAGAAAGATCTATTTAATTTATTTTTATTTTTATTTTTTTTGTGAGACGGAGTCTGCTGCTTGCCATGAAGGAGGAGTTTAGGACCTGGGGAGGGGGTGATAATAATGGCAGGCCTGACCTAGTCAGCGGGGTGGGGTACAGAAATGTCCTCTCTGATGAAGGGTAATTATCTGAGGTTGAAGGCTGAATGCTGCTTGGTGGGGCAAGATGGGTGAAAAGAAAGATTCATGTTTCACACAGCCAGGCACGGTGGCTCACGCCTGTAATCCCAGCACTTTGGGAGCCAAGGCGGGTGGATCACCTGAACTCAGGAGTTTGAGACCAGCCTGATCAACATGGTGAAACCCCGTCTCTACTAAAAATACCAAAATTAGCCAGGCGTGGTGGCGGGTGCCTATAATCCCAGCTACTCAGGAGGCTGAGGCGGGAGAATCGCTGGAGCCTGGGAGGCGGAGGTTGCAGTGAGCAGAGATTGCGCCACTGTACTCCAGTCTGGGTGACAGAGCAAGACTGTCTCAAATAATATAAAAAAAAAAAAAAAAAAGAGGGCCTGGCACAGTGGCTCACGCCTGTAATCCCAGCACTTTGGGAAGCCAGGGTGGGTGGATCACAAGGTCAGGAGTTCAAGACCAGCCTGGCCAAGATGGTGAAACCTTGTCTCTACTAAAAATACCAAAATTAGCCAGGCATGGTGGTGGGAACCTGTAATCCCAGCTACTTGAGTGTCTGAGGCAGAGAATTGCTTGAACCCAGGAGGCCGAGGTTGCAGTGAGCTGAGATCGTGCCACTGCACTCCAGCCTGGGCGACAGAGCGGCTGGAGTGACAGAGAGAGACTCTCTAAAAAAAAAAAAGAATCCACATTTCTTTTTTTTGTTTTTTGTTTTTGTTTTTTTTTTTTTTGAGACGGAGTCTCGCTCTTTATCGCCAGGGTGGAGTGCATGGCGCGAGGTCGGCTCACTGCAAGCCCGCCTCCCGGGTGAAACGCCATTCTCCTACTCAGCCTCCAAAATTAGCTGGGCACAGGCGCCCGCCACCGCGCCCAGCTAATTTTTTTTGTAGTTTTTAGTAGAGACGGGGTTTGAACCGTGGCCGATCTGCCTGACCTTGTGATCGTGCCCGCACTCCAGCCTGGGCCCAAAGTGCTGGGATTACAGAGTGAGACCTCGCGCCCGGCCAAGAATCCACGTTTCATAAGCCCTGAGGTGGGATGGAGCAGGGCTAGTTTGAGGATGTGAAATCTCAGTGTGGCTAGAGAATGGGGAGGGGAAGCGGGGGGAGGGGCTGGCAGGGGCCCCCAGTGCCATGTCCAGAGTCTGAATTTCTCTCCAGGACAGTGGAAGCCACAGAAGGTTAGAAGTGAGGGAATTGGTAAGATCATATCTGTGTTTTATAACAATTCCTCTGGCTCCCAGTGAGGAATGCATGGGGGGCTGGAGGCAGCGAGGCCAGTTTCCTGGACTTGGGGTGGCAGTAGAGCTGGGGAGAGGTGACAGCTTGGCCACTGAAGGAGTGAGAGGGAGTTTAGCAGCCTGACAGACGGAACAGGCTATGAGCTTCGGACCTTTCTACCACCCAACAGTTAATAAAGAGAGGCAGTCTGGGCTGGGTGCCAGGGTCCCTTCTGCACAATGGGCCATGCCAACTGGGTAAACAGAGGTAGATACATGATATTCCTTAAAAACAAAATCCTGATTCATTCACACTCCTTGCTGTTTACTGGAGGTGTTTGTTTTTTTTCTCCTGGTCTATTTCAGGTTTGACAGGTTTGTGGGGAGAGCAGAGCTGGGACTCCGTGCCAACTGGGAGGGAGAGGGACTCAGGGGGAGAGAAAGGGCCCCTCCTTCTTCCTACAGGACTAGGAAGGGGTCTTGGGCTGGGCTCGTGAGGAATGCTTTTGGGCAAATCGCTTTCCTTTTCTGGGTCTCCGTCCAAGCTCTGGTTCTGACCGTCTGAACCCTCCCTTTCAAAGCCAAATAGTATTATTCTTCGCCCATGGCTCCCTGCTTCCAAATATGCTTGAGGGTGTGGTGGGGAGGGGAGGGGCGGGGCAGCTTTGCAGGGAGGCAGTGGGCAGAAGCCACTTCCAGAGAAAGGCCTGATGAATCAGGAGCTGTAGGTGGCATTCTCTGTTCAAGAGGGGCAGGCCCAGCAGGTGGGCAGGGAGAACCTTTCCTTTCTGCTCCAGATGCAGACTATTGCCACCCTCTGTCCACAGCCCTGGCATTTCCACCAGGTTCTGGGGCCTGAGCCAAGAAAAGGGGGTGGGAGCCCCTGGTGAATAGAGACAGTGTCCAGAGTCCTAGAAAAAGGACAGATATCTCCCCGTCTTGCAGATTTCAGAAATCCTTGCTATAGAAAGAGCTCTTACAAATCACTAAGAAAAAGATAGACATTCCCCCAGAAAAGCAGCCAGAGGATATCAATTTTAAAAACCACAAATAGCCAGGCTGGATGCAGTGGCTCATACCTGTAATCCCAGCACTTTGGGAGACCGAGGCAGGCAGATCACCTGAGGTCAGGAGTTAGAGACCAGCCTGGCCAACATGGCAAAACCCCATTTCTACTAGAAATACAAAAATTAGCTGGGCATGGTGGCAGGTGCCTATAATCCCAGCTACTTGGGAAGCTGAGGCAGAAGAATTGCTTGAACCCAGGAGGTGGAGATTGCAGTGAGCAGAGATCGTGCCACTGTACTCTAGCCTGGGCAACAGAACAAGACCCTGTCTCAAAAAATAAATAAATAAATAAATAAAACCCACAAATGGCCACTAAATGTGTGAAAAGATTCTTCCATTTACTCACAACTAACAAGGGGACATCAAAATGGCCTCCAGCGTAAGGGCAGGAGTTTCCAGCATTTTGGAGTTGAGAAATTCTCTGATGTCAAACTTCCTGGAATCCTTCATAGTGCTGATGACGATGTTTGTTTTTCTTTCCTTAAAAAAAAAAAAAAGGGCAAATAACTTCATTCCTTCCCCACCCAAAGACTGTAACTTTTTTTATTACAAGAATTGATCTATTGACATATAGCAGAGAGAGTTGACTATGTTTAAAGAGCTTTACAATCTTTCCACAGTGAAAAAAAAAAATTCTGTTCTGTATGCTCAAGTTGTCTCCCCATCTGGGGTCCCACCAGTCCATGCCAGGGCCCATCCCTCCTTCCCTGCAGGAAGTCCTAGATCAGCCATCTGGCTTGGGCCCCACAAGGACTCACCTTGTTGCCTTTTGCTCACTCACACCTTTACCTGTCATGCCTTCTCTGTGCCTACCTGTTCCAGTGTGTTTGAACAAGGATTGCTGTATGCATACGATGGAATATATATATACATATGTACATACATATATATATACACACACACACATATGTACATACATACATATATAAAAAGAGGCAAGATCTCATTCTGTCACCCAGGCTGGAGTGCAGTGGCGAGATCATAGCTCGCTGCAGCCTCAAACTCCTGGGCTCAAGGTCTTCCTGCTTCTGCCTTCTAGTAGCTGGGACTACAAGCATGCATGACCATGCCCAGCTAATTTTTAAAAAAAATTATTTACTACGGGGTCTCGCTCTGTTGTCCATGCTGGTCTCAAACTCCTGGCCTCAAGCGATCCTCCTGCCTCAGCTTCCCAAAGTGCAGGCATTACGAGTGTGAGCCACCGTGCCCAGCCTGAATATCATTAAAAAAAAAAAAATCATGGCAACAATTTATTCAACTATAAAATGGGCTTTATCGTTCCTACCCCAGAAGCTGTGAGGACGGTAGGAGGCAGAAATGCCCTTGGCGTGACACCTGTTCTGTGGTCCATCTCCATAAACGGCAGCTCTTCCTGAACGTTCTTCAAGCAGGCTCCTTCTTGCCAATCAGGTCCCAAGGTATCATCTCCTCTTCCTACCTAGACCACTTTCCTAGATGGCATCCCACCCCAACCCCACTGGTCATCCTATCCCATCTTAATGTTTATTACTCTCTGATGTCATTTTATTTATTTGTTGTATTTTCTTCCCCCAGCATAACACTATAACCTCTATGAAGACGAGGACCGTGACTTTCTTGCATACTGATATATCTCCAATACCTAGACTAGCACCCAACACATAGTAGGTGCTTTCATATTTATTTTTTCACTTTAAAATAAATGGTGGCTCACACCTGTAATCCCAGCACTTTGGGAGGCTTAGGCGGGAGGATCCCTTGAGCCCAGGAGTTGGAGACCAGCCTGGGCAGCATGGTGAGATCCCATCTCTATGAAAAACATTTTTTAATTAGCTGGGTGGGGTAGCCCAAGGGTGAGCCTGGAGGATGCCTTGAGCCCAGGAGGCTAAGGCTGCACTGAGTCCATGTTCGCACCACTGCACTCCAGCTTGGGCAACAGAGAGAGACCTTGTCTCAAAAATAAAAATAAAATAAACTTTGTTGAAGTATAATTTTGATACAATAAAATGCATCCGTTTGATGCATCTGTACAGTTTGATAAATTTCGATAAATATGTACTGTTACCAACACCTCAGTCAAGACATAGGACCATTTTTATCCCCCTAAAGTTCCCTCCAGATTTTTTTGCCATCAATTCTCCTTCACCTCACCCCTAGACAAGGCAGTTTTTTTTGGTGTGAAATGAATGAATCTTAAATTGTCAGGGACTGGCCCCAGATTTGCGGAGAGCTATTCACGTAAGTGCACAGCACCCTACTGTTTACAATGCCTTTCTCTCTCTTTCTTTCTTTCTCTCTTTCTCTCTCTCTCTCTCTCTTTCTTTTTAGACGGAGTCTCGCTCTGTTTACCCAGGCTGGAGTGCAGTGGCGCGATCTTGGCTCACTGCAACCTCCACCTCCCGGGTTCAAGCAATTCTTCTGCCTCAGCCTTCTGAGCAGCTGGGATTACAGGCACGTGCCACCATGCCCAGCTAACTTTTGCATTTTTAGTAGAGATGGGGTTTCACCATATTGGCCAGGCTGGTCTCGAACTCCTGATCTCGTGATCTGCCCTCCTCAGCCTCCCAAAGTGCCGAGATTACAGGCGTGAGTCACTGCACCTGGCCACCTTTCCACTTTCATCTCATGTGCCTCTCACATATGAAGCCATGGATGGTCAGATGGATTAGGTGACATATGACAGAAGGTCTCCAAAGCAAGAGGAGACCTTCTGGATGCTCAAGTTGCCTCCCTATCTGGGGTCCCACCCTGGGCCAGGGGCCTCACATGGTAGGGAGGCTGTGGGTGTTCCAGGCTTGGGTGCGCCCTGAAGGCTGGGGAAAGGTCGCTGTGGCCCCATCTCTACCCAATCTAGCCTAGGCCTCCAGCCCAGCCGAGAAGATGCCTCTGGTGCCCAGATGCCAGCTAGCTCCAGCTTGCTCCTCCCTGGGCAGAACAGATCCTACAGTTTGGGCTATGGGAAAAATGAAACGAGGTTATCAGCATCACTTGCTTCTGGTTGCGCAGAGAGAATCAGACACTGGGTGCCAGAAGACTTGACCTTTGGCCAGGTTCTCCCTCTGCCTCACTGTGTGCCCTTAGCAAGTCACTTTCTCTCTCTGGGCCTCAGTTTCCACCTCTATAAAAGGAAACTAGTGACCTCCGCCAGCATGACTTCAACTCCACCTGATGATGACTCTTTGACGCATGAATGCATCCCGTGCTTGAAAGGCCGGGCCCTTGCCCATGCTGTCCCCACTCCCTGGAATGCTGTTTCTCAATATCTGCTGTCAAAAGTCTTGTTTTTCAGCTTCCAGTTCTGTTCCTACCCTCTCTGTGATTTTCCTTAAAACAGAATGTTCTGCTCCTTCCTCAAGCTTCTCTAAGCTCTTGAGGGCAGGGACTATGAATAATAGGATGACACGTTCTGTTTATTGAGAGATGATGGACGCTGGTGCCAGACACTATGCTGGGCATTTTGTTATATCATTTAACCCTCCCCCAAAAAGCGTCATTCTCTTTTGACAGACGAGGTAGTTGAAGTTCAAAGAGGTAATGCCACTTGTCCAGGGTCACAGAGGGGAGGGCAGCTTGGGCTTCCTCCTCTTTTCACCCCCAGCATCTAGCAGAGGGTCTGACACACAGGTGTTGACCATCCGTTGCTGAATGACTGGTAAGTGACTGAATGCATGAATGAACGCCCGCATCACTTTAATCCATTTCAAACCTACCTCCTGTGGTGTGCACAGGCCTGAAGTACAGGTGCTCAGCAAATTTAACTGTTATCATCATCACTTCCTGCCTTATGCCACAGTTACACTAAGAGCTGTCCAATAACAGGGTGAAATGCATGAGAGAAGTGGTGAGTGCTTAGTTACCAGGGGTCAACAAGCAGAAAGTGGATGGCCTTGTCCAGGTGCAGATCAGGAGATCTGAGCACCAGCAGCCAAGGAAGGATTGAGATCTGGGGATTCCACTTGTTAACCTGACTGTCTCCCCTGCCAGCTTGGGATGTCCTGAGAGTGAAACACATTCCCCTGGCACTGCGACCCACCCATGCCCAGCCCCACAGGCTGGTGCATGTTGGTCTCCAGGCTTTGATTCCGGTAGTCTTTTGCAAACTGTAAAGTGCTACTGCTTTTTCCTTTTCTGATTTGCTCTGTCCCTCAAGCCGCCTCCCGCGTGAAATGCCCATATGCTGGGCCTGAGGCAAGCCCGCCTGGCACTGGGGCAGGGGTGCCTTCGGGCCAGAGCCTTCCCCACCCCCTTCCTATAGCCATTGTGCAAGACCGGCCGGCACACCTTCTGGGGCAGGTCGAATCAAGGCCAGGGAACTTCCTGAGCGCGGGCAGTGGCGGGCGGGACTGCGGGGGCAGGGGGCACTGTTCAGGGAAGAGGAGGGGGCGAACACCGAATTCCGCTCCGAATTCCGGTCCGTAGGTCCAGGCGTCCCCTGCCAGTGCCCCACATCCTCCTCGGAGCGATTCTTTTCCCGCGCGGGCACGGTTGGGGAGGGGAGCGGGGTGACACTCAGGCTGGAGTCTCTCAGAGCACCCCCAGTTTTTCAGCTGCCCTCACCAGCCCCGTCTCTTTCTCTGCTTAGGTACAGGGCGAGTACGCTCTCCGCGCGTCTCTCCGCGGTCTCCCTTTCTGGGACCTTCTCTTTGTCTCCGTCTCCAGGGCGGTCCCGGCGTCCCCGGCCCCTGTGCCCCGCCCGCCCGAGGCAGCGGAGGGGGCGGGGCATACGGGGCGGGGCATACGGGGCGGGCCCTGGAGGGGCTGGGTGGGGCGCAGGGGTATAGGACCGAGGGCGGGGCGGGGTGGGGCCCGGCGGGCGCAGGGGTGCAGGGCAGCGGGCGGGGAGGGGGCGGGGTTGCCCTGCGGGGGCGTGGCCTGGTGGGGCGGGGCAGGGCGCAGGGGTGCAGGGCCGAAGGCGGGGAGGGGGCCAAGGCTGCCCGCTGGTGGGACGGGGCCCGACCAGGAGCGGAGCCGGAGCGGAAGCCGCAGCCGGGCGTCGGGAGCGTCGGGAGCGGGGGAAGCAGGGCGGGCCGGGTTCCATGGCGCCAGCGGCGTCCGCCTGAGCAGCGCGGGCAACAGCAGTGGCGTCGGCCGGATCGGGCCGCGACTCCTCCTGGCCATGGGGGACGTGCTGTCCACACACCTGGACGACGCCCGGCGCCAGCACATCGCAGGTGAGGGTCGCGCCGCGCCACGCGCGCCCAGGGTCCCGCCAGAACCCCCGGACCACGCCCCCGCCCCGGCCAGCAGTCGGCGCCGGGGCCGGGATCTCGGGGGAGTCAGGCCGGGCGGGTGGGAGCCGCCAGGGAGCGCGCCCCGCGTCCGAGCTCGTTCCCTCCGAGCCTGGGCGCCCCTTCCCGCGCTCTTCTGAGCGCCACCTTTACCGGCTGAAGGGGACTCGGAACCCCTTCTCTCCCGAAACTCCTTCGGATCCCGGGCTTGGCTAACCCCAGCTCACAACCCCTGGCCGAGCTGGGGCAGGGGTCGCAGCCTGCCGCCCACCGTTGACTGTCCCCGCCCAGAAACGTTCCAAGCCCATCCGCTATCAGCTTTGGGATCTCCCTGACCCAGTCAGCGCGCGCTCACCTTCCTCCCCAGCCGTCCTGTCCCCAGCTCCGCTGGGCCCCAGCCCTGGTACACGTGGCGGAGGCTTCCTGAGGACGGGCCCATGAAGGCCCGGGACTGATCCTGGGGAGCGGGGCCAGGGATCGATAGGGCGCCCCGGAGGCGGTGGGGTTCCATGTTCTTTGGCGCAGACAGCAGGCTGCCCCTGTCAGCAGCAGGGGCCAGGGGACTGGTCACCAGAGTGGGGGGCCCTCAGGGCCAGTCGCCAGCCCCTTCAACCCCGTCCTTCAGCCAACCCTGCTCTCAGCCTATTACTGCACAGTGGCCACTTCTTCCAAGGACAGCTGTCCCCAAGGCTCCTGGGGAAGCCGGAGCTGCGGTGGAGGCCTGGGTTCCTTTTCCCTACAGACTCTGGAGAAGGCGGAGATAGGATGAGGATCTCGGCTGCCTGAGAAACTCTTCTCTGGCCGAGCTCTCCTGGCTGGTGGAGCTGCCCTGGGTGGAATCCCAGCATTTGCTTCCCAGACATCTGTCCTGTACACCTTGGTTTTCTCCTCTTTGAAATGGGGTCGGTGCTTTCTTTCTTATTAATGAGTTGTTGGGAGGCTTATGTAAAGTAACTCACATGGCTTGCTTAGCACAGAGCCTGGCATAGGAGAGGCACTTATACGTGGGGTGACGGTTCAGGTGGGTTGCCCCTCACTGTCTAGTGGGCCCTGAGCACCGCGTCTGCCTGCACTTATTTTTGTGTCCTGTAGAATTTCACCACCGTGTTCTCCACGGTCCCTTGAGAGCAAGAAGCCCTGAGAGCAGTGGCCAGGTGTCCTTTAACTCCATGTCTCCAGGGCCGCACCCATGCTGGGCACCAGGGAGGTGCTGGGGAGGTCTGCCAAGTGACTGTGGTCCTGGGCCAAGTCCTAAGGCCAGAGTCCCTCCCTTGTTCTAGGCCTGGGGCTGGCTGGACACAGGGGTGATTGGGGTGATGTGGAAATGAATCAGACCCTCTCTAGCCTCTCACCAGTGTGGAGTGAAGTCCTGGAAAGCCTCCTTGTCGACCAGGCCTGGACTCTGGGAGGAGGAAGGGCCAGGGCGGAGCCTTCCTGTCCCCTCCCTGTCACAGCAGCCTCCTGGGGCTCTGTAACAGTCCCTCCATTCAGGACCTCCTGTGGAGGCCCCTCGAGTGGCCTGGGTGGGGTGTGCCATGCGTTCCGTGGGGTTTTTCCTCTCCCCATACTCAGTGCTGGGCCTCCCTGCCTTCCTGTCTCCTGGGCTGAGAATTGCCAGCCCACCCGCTCTCCCCTGGCATGTTACAGGGGAGTGGACGGAGACCACAGAAGGTGAAGTGCCCTTTACTGGAGAGGGTTGGATTTGTTTTCTGGGTACCAGGCTGGGTGGGAGAAAGTTGTGCCCACTCAGAGCCTGCTGGTCTCTCTCTTCTCCACACTTCAGTGCTATTTATAACCCTCTTTAAACGCCTCGAATTCCTGGTCCAGACTCACCTGAGGAGAGTTCCTGATGTGGAGGGGTGGGGTGTCGGAAGGGGGCAGCCGGGAAGCCTCCCAGCCTCCTCCAGAGGAAGTGAACTGCCTTAGAAATCTCCAGGCACCTTCTTCACCCCACCCAAGGAGCAGTAGGTACTCTCAAAGCCGGCAATTAAAATTCCAGAGCCCTCCCTACCTGAGGCCTTGTTCTGTGCCCCAGTAGAAATGTCAGAATTAGAGACATCCCTTCCCATACTGCTCTGAGCTCCCGGGCCTGTTAGGGTTCCGAGGTTTGACCTGTAGCTTTGTGTCCGCCCCGAGCAGGTAAGCAGGTGAATGCCAGCCTGCCTGCAAGTCCTGGCAAAGGTCAGGCGTGCTCCCGGCCACGGTGCTGTTTTGCTGCCACGGCACCTTTCATCCTGGGATTTCAAAGCCCCCGGCAAGCAGAGGCTTGTCTCCACACCAGGAGCCCCGCGGGGCTGGTGGCAGGTTGACTCCCGCCTCCTTACACGGGGGAGTGTGCGGGGAGGAAGAAGCTCTGGCCCGGGAGCTGGGAGGCCTGAGGATCCTTGGGCAGGCCACTTCCTCTCCCTGGGTCTCAGTTTCCCTAGTTGTGAACCGAAGTGGGTGGGCTACTCGATGGCTGAAGTCCCTTTCAGCTCTGAGGGTCTAACAGTCCCAAATTTTCCCCACAAATCTCCCCCAGACTGAAGCCAGCTCAAGGTCCCAATATAACTTCTGCAACCTTGGAGTAACATTTTTTTTTTTTTTTTTTTGAGACAGGGTCTTGCTCTGTCACCCAGGCTGGAGGGCAGTGGCATCATCATAGCTAACTGCAGCCTTGACCTCCTGGGCTCAAGTGATCCTCCCACCTCAGCCTCCCAAGTAGCTGGGACTACAGGCATGCGCCACCATGCCGAGCTAATTTGTGTGTGTGTGTGTGTGAGACAGGGTCTCCCTATGTTGTCCAGGCTGGTCTTGAACTCCTGGGCTCAAGCAATCCTCCTTTGAGATCAAGCAAGGCTCCTTTGGGAGCCTTGGCCTCCCAAAGTGCTAGGATTACAGGTGTGAGCTTCCCGCCCCTCAGCTAACATCTTTTTAGTTTTTTGGAGACAGAGTCTCACTCTCTCTCCCAGGTTGGAGTCCAGTGGCACAATCTCAGCCCACTGCAACCTCCACCTCCTGGGTTCAAGTGATTCTCCTGCCTCAGCCCTCTGTTACAGGTACGCACCACCATGCTCGACTGATTTTTGTATTTTTAGTGGAGATGGGGATTTCACCATACTGGTCAGGCTGGTCTTGAACTCCTGACCTCAGGTGATCTGCCCTTCTCAGCCTCCCAAAGTGCCAAGATTACAGGCGTGAACCACCACACCCAGTCAAAAATAACAGCTTTATTGAGGCATAATTCACCTACCATACAATTCACCCACCTAAAATGTACACTTCAGTGGTTTTTAGTATATTCACAGAATTGCACAACCATTGCCACCGTCAAAGTTGGAGCGTTTTCATCAGCTCTGAAAGAAATCCCTTACTCTTACTCCCTTAGTAGTTGCTCCTGTTTCCTCCTAGTCCCTCCCAACTCTAGGCAACCACTGAACATTTTGTCTAATTTCAAAAGTAATGTATGCCCAGGCCAGGTGTGGTGGCTCACGCCTGTAATCTCAGCACTTTGGGAGGCTGAGAAGGGTGAATTGCTTGAACTGGGGAGTTCAAGACCAGCCTGGGCAACATGGCAAAGCCCTGTCTCTAGTAAAAATACAAAACATTATCCGGGCATGGTCATGTGGTTCCAACTACACGGGAGGCTGAGGTGGAAGGATTGCCTGAGCAAAAGTAACACATGCACAAACAATTTAAGAGGGTAAAATAAAAAATGAAACTAGCCAGGAGAGGTGGCGGACGTCTGTAGTCCCAGCTACTCGGGAGACTGAGGCAGGAGAATGGCGTAAACCCGGGAGGCGGAGCTTGCAGTGAGCTAAGATCCGGCCACTGCACTCCAGCCTGGGTGACAGAGCGAGACTCTGTCTCAAAAAAAAAAAAAAAAAAAAATTAAAAAATTAAAAAATTAAAATAAAAAATGAAAGCACCCTCCATCTTTCTGCCTTAAATGTCACTTCCCAGAAGTCACTTAAGTGTGGTGTGTCACCGTTTCCAAACCTACCTTTCTCTGTACATGCTCATAATAGCTTGGTTTATAAAAAGAGTTTTTTTTTTTGTTTTTTTTTTTTTGAGATGAAGTCTCACTTTGTCGCTCAGACTGGAGTGCAGTGGCAAGATCTCAGCTCACTGCAACCTCCATCTCCCAGGTTCAAGCAGTTCTCCTGCCCCAGCCCCTTGAGTAGCTGGGATTACAGGCGTGCACCATCATGCCCAGCTAATTTTTGTATTTGTAGTAAAGACAGAGTTTCACCGTGTTGACCAGGCTGGTCTCCTGACCTCAGGTGATCCACCCACCTCGACCTCCCAAAGTGCTGGGATTACAGGTGTGAGCCACCACACCCGACTATAAAAAGAGACCTTGCTCTACGCTTCTGTGGTTTGATTTTTTTCACTTGGTAAACTGGTGGACATCTTTCTGTGTCAGAACACACAAGACTACCTCATTCTTCTCTTGGTGAGTTCGTTTCTGTGCATGGATGCTTCATTTACCCAGCCCCTTGTGAATGGACGTTTGGGTTGTCCAAGTATTTTGCTAGTATTCATAGTGCTGCTTGAACCTGCTGGTACAAACCTGGTAATGTTCCCGTATCAGAGAGGCCCTGAAATAAAACTCCTGGGTCACTTTTTTTTTTTTCTTTTTGAGACGGAGTCACGCTTTGTGGCCCAGGCTGGAGTGCAGTGGCATGATCTCGGCTCATTGCCACCTCTGCCTCCTAGGTTCAAGCAATTCTCCTGTCTCAGCCTCCTGAGTAGCTGGGACTACAGGCGCCCACCACCACGCCTGGCTAATTTTTGTATTTTTAGTAGAGACGGGGTTTCACCATATTGGTCGAGTTGGTCTCGAACTCTTGACCTCAGGTGATATACCCGCCTCTGCCTACCAACGTGCTGGGATTACAGGCATGAGCCACCATGCCCGGCCTGGGTCACCTTTTGATAGACGGACACATAGCCTTTAAGAAGGCAGCAGACGTTTGACACTCTTCTGCCAAGGTGGACCTTAGCATTGAGCATTTTTCTCCTTTTGACAACCAGATATGAGAAGGGTGTCTTAATTACTTATTGAGCCTTTTTCCAAAGTTATTTTAAAAACTTAACCTCTCTTCTGGTTGCGGTGACTCAAATGCCTATAATTCCAGCACTTTGGGAGACTGAGGCAGGCAGATCACCTGAAGTCAAGAGTTTGAGACTAGCCTGGCAAACATGATGAAACCCCGTCTCTACTAAAAATTTAGCCAGGCCTGGTGGTGCGTGCCTATAGTCCCAGCTACTTGGGAGGCTGAGGCACAAGAATCGCTTGAACCCGGGAGGCGGAGGTTGCAGTGAGACAAGATCGCGCCATTGCACTCCAGCCTGGGTGACAGAGTGAGACTCTTGTCTCAAAAAAAAAAAAAAAAAAAAAAATCTACCTCTCAACATTTGGGAAGTGGCTGTAGGTGCCAAGAGTGAAGGGATGGAGGGGTTCCACCTTCTGCCACCCCTCACCCTGCTGTGCGGCTTCCTCATTGCTCCCCTGGACTTTGCAGAGAGACCAGGCTGGCCGGAAGCAGTGCCTGGGCCCGGGCTGCTGCCCTTAGCCAAGGTCTGGGTCAGCCCCTGGGGGTGAAGCGTCTGAGGATGCTGGTGACTCTCTGTTGAGTCTTACGTAACATGCTTTTGTTGGCTTTGACCCTGCCTTCCCCTCCATCCAGCCTCCTCTAGTCCCCCCGACTCTGTTCCTTTCCCACTGCTGGGGCCTGAGTGCTGGCCTCGCCTACTCGGAGCTGCTCCAGCCTCCTCGGAGCCTCTAGTCCTTCCCACACACACTGCCGAAGAGACCTTTCTAAACCCACGCTGGGCCATGGCTGCCCTCCCTGCTGTCTGAGGAGTGAAGCAGAAAAACAGGAATAGGAACCACTCACCCGCCATCCCGCAATAACCACTTCATCCTCTGGAAGTACTTCCCTTCTGTGGCGATCGTTACACTTTGCCGGGACCATGACTCAAGTTTGTGTCTCGCTTCTTTCACTACGTGATTTATAATACACGTCTCTCCCAGGTCATTAAAACCTCCCTGGAAGCATCCCCAAAGGCTGCATTTTATTCTATTTGAAAGTGTCCCTCTGTCCTCAAATAGATAATCAGGCTCGGGGTGATAACCGTAAAGATTAGCAACGGTTTAACTGAGGACTTGCTATGTGCCAAGCCTTCCTTTGTCTGTGTTATCTCATTGAATCCGCACCTCAGTGGCAGGCCTGGACCGCGAGGAGTCCAAGGCCTTAGCTATTTAAACCACGTTCCGCTATGACTATGTCGTCCGTGGTGTCCAGATTGGGCAGGGGGACACTGTGAAAAAGGCCTCCTAGAGAGGTAAGCTTTTGGAGGTGGGGAAAGGAAGTGGGAGGAGGAACCAAGTGGGAATACAGCACCTTGTGTCAGACTCCCATAGGTTGCACAAATCTATCCCACCCGTCATTACTCAGTC
Source organism: Macaca thibetana thibetana (assembly GCF_024542745.1). NCBI lineage: Eukaryota > Metazoa > Chordata > Mammalia > Primates > Cercopithecidae > Macaca > Macaca thibetana. Next base: position 11,019,775 of record NC_065592.1, read on the forward strand.
TGAGACTCACAGCCTCTGACCAGCCCCGTTCTCCTTCCCTGCGCCCCGCCCCCCCTCCTTCCCTGCAGGCAGAGCTCATGACTCACTCCACCCCGGGCTCCTGCGAGCATCATCCTGCGGTTGCAGAAATTCCTGCACTGCTTTTTCCTTCCCCTGCCCCACCCCATCCACTTCTGTGCCGGAGGAAGAAGGGTGTTGTGTAGACGCTGCTGGGCAGAGGTTTAAGGAAGGAGTCGGGGCAGATACCTAGGTTTAAAACCGGTGAGGGTGGAGCAAAGCCATTCTCTTCTCCTGGTAGAATCTTAGGGCCTGAGTCATGGAAGGCTACAATCTTTTGATCTCACACATTTTAAAACTGGAAGAACAGGAAGTGTCCACCCCCTGGGACTGGTCCTGTTTTTTTGGAGCTGGGCTGCTTCTGACCCACGAAGGTGAAGGGGCCTGCCTGGTGACATAGTGGATGGTAAGCCTGAAGAAGCAGGGAGACCAGAGGTTTTGGGGAAGGCTTTCCAGTCAGACTGCTTGGGTTCGAGTCCTGGCTCTGCCACTCGATGGACTGGTGTCTGGGGGCAAGTCAGTCACCCTCTCTGAGCCTCACAGCCCTCCTTCCATGAGGATGATAGTTCTGGCATCTCGAGGTGTGAGGGTCAAGTCCCCTGGTCGGTGCAGAACAGTGTTGGTGGGAGGTGACAATACGTGAGTGATAGCTATTATGACTGTGACTTTATTGAGCTAACTTGACACCCAGGGAGATGTGTCTGGTCCGTCTGTGGCCTCTTGAATCCCCTTCTCCCTGCCATGTGTTCCAGGAAGTTGACATGACCCGCTCCCTTCCTAGGCAGCCCTAAATACGAGAACCTTCTTCCCTTCCAAGGTCAGAGGAGCACCAGCCTGTGGCCCTGGACACCTGGGGTATCCAGCGAGTTCTTGGAGGGCGGTGGGATGGGGCTGTGGTTCCAACAAGGTCAGTCACTCGGCAGCAGCATCCACTCTGTGTCTGGCATGTGGCAGTGCACAGAGGAAAAGGGTGGGAAGACGGACGGGAACGTGCTCCCTCCTTGCCCACCCATGTTTCAAGAACGAGGCTCGTAAGCCTCAAGCCTGGTCCCATTGACCACTTGCTGTGTGACTCTGGACCCAATGGCCGTGCCTCTCTGTGCCTTTTTTCCCCATCTGTGACCTCAAGGCCAGTATCTACTCTTGGGAATTCTCTGCCTCTGAAAACCCTTTTGTAGGGGTCTCAAGATGCCTTCCAAAGGCAGGGCTGGATGACTTCTATGTAGAAATGGATGTGCATGCCTGTGAGACCATCAAGGGGTGTGATGAGCTATGGCCCCCGACACACATAGTCCTTATTTCTTTTTTTTTTTTTTTTTTTTTTTTTGAGACGGAGTCTCGCTTTGTCGCCCAGGCTGGAGGGCAGTGGCGCGATCTCGGCTCACTGCAAGCTCCGCCTCCCGGGTTCACGCCATTCTCCTGCCTCAGCCTCCGAGTAGCTGGGACTACAGGCGCCCGCCACCTCGCCCGGCTAATTTTTTGTATTTTTAATAGAGACAGGGTTTCACCGTGTTAGCCAGGATGGTCTCGATCTCCCGACCTCGTGATCCACCCGCCTCGGCCTCCCAAAGTGCTGGGATTACAGGCGTGAGCCACCGCGCCCGGCCAGTTCTTATTTCTTGTATTAATTCAATCAATAGTTATTGAACACCTACTGTGTGCCCGGCGCTGTGCCAGGCACCAGGGACACACAGCTGCACAATCACATGGTGTCTGCCTGCGTGTGCTTCCTGGCTGGCCGTCCCTCCTCAGGGAAAGCAGTTTTCCCAAAGGGAAAGGCCTTCCTTGGGAAGGTGTAAGAGAGACTGGCCTGGGGTGGGCCAGTCCTGCTGGGACTCAGGATGGGGAAGGTAGAGGGAACCACAAGGGCTGGTCTTAGAAAGGAGAGGCTTTTGTCCTGACGGTCCTGGGGAGGCCTTGGAGGCATTTTCAGGCAGAAGTGGCACCGGTGGGTCAACTGTGAGTGAGTGTGGATGGGAGGAGATGAACCCTGTGGTGAGAGGGACTGGACCTGCGTGGGTGGGGGTCAGGTGCAGTGAGGGACATGTGTGTACAGAGGGGTGGCGTGGCCAGGCCTCAGTGATGGTGCTGGGCAGGGCTGGGGCGAGCTGATGTCCGTGACTCTTGGCTACAGGGAAACCTGTCCAGATTCTGTAGGTTGTTTTATCAAGGCAGACCTCCAACCACTGGTCTTGCAGCCTCCGCTCCCACTCTTCCAGTAACAGGAAACTCACTCCCTTCCCAGGCAGCCCTGAAAATGAGAACCTTCTTCCCCTCCAAGGGCAGAGTAGAAAGAGGCCGGGAGTCGGAGGACCTGGTTTTGAGATGCTGTCAGGACTGCCCTGTCGTTTGGCAGCTGCCCTCCCTTCTCTGGACCTCAAATTCCTCATCTGTAAAGTGGGCACAACAGTATCCCAGGCCCCCGAGGCTGTTGTGTAGGGTCGGTGAGATGATGTGGCCGGAGCTCTTCGCGCTCAGGGAACATCAGCTCCTGGTTCATCCGCTGTTACCGTTATGTGTGGCTCACACAGGACATTGGCCAAGGGAGGCCCTCCTCTTGCAGACCGGAAGTGCTATGTGTTGGCGTGGGTGCTGGGTGGAGGGTCCACGTGCAGGGGTGGAGGCCCAAGGGGTAACTGGGCATCCAGGAGGCGAGGAAGAATGAACTGTGGTTTGCAAAGTGCAGACCCCATTTTCCCATCCGCCTGTCTGTGGCCAAGCCAACTGCAGCTGCCATCCGTCTTTCCCATGCCCCATGCTGAGCAGAACTATTTGCATCCAGCTGAATTTGTGAAGCTTAGCACCTTCTAGAAAAGGAGTCCCGGCCGGGCGCGGTGGCTCAAGCCTGTAATCCCAGCACTTTGGGAGGCCGAGACGGGCGGATCACGAGGTCAGGAGATCAAGACCATCCTGGCTAACACGGTGAAACCCCGTCTCTACTAAAAAATACAAAAAAACTAGCCGGGCGAGGTGGCTGGCGCCTGTAGTCCCAGCTACTCGGGAGGCTGAGGCAGGAGAATAGCGTAAACCCGGGAGGCGGAGCTTGCAGTGAGCTGAGATCCGGCCACTGCACTCCAGTCTGGGCGACAGAGCGAGACTCCGTCTCAAAAAAAAAAAAAAAAAAAAAAAAAAAAAAAAAGAAAAGGAGTCCCTTGGGAAGAAGCCGCCCACCCACTTGTGCTCCACTCACCTGATTTATTCCACCTGCCAGGAGCCCCTGGTAGGTGTGGGCTAGGAGGCAGGCTCCCCAGGATGTGTGCCTGGCAACTTCTGGCAAGCCCTTTCTTCTCTCTGTGCCTCCTCCTCACTTTGCCTATCTGTGCAACGGGCATGCCCTTCCAGCTCTGACCTCTTGGGAACCTGTGGGCCTTGGGTTGCACTGAAGGCACTGAGCAGGTGCAGCACCTCCGTATTGTAAGAGGCCATCTTGCTGTTGAAGGAAGAGCTTGCTGTGAAAGCTGTCCTGTGCCTGACCTGAGCTGGGAACTGGGGACGAAGCAGTGACATGAGCCCTGATCTCGTGGAACTCATGCCAGCCAAGAAGGTTCCATCATGCTGGATGTGCTGTGGCTTATGTTACAAAGTCCGTGGATCTTTATGTTTCCCGGAGTGTATGTTTGTTTCAACACTCAGGCGGCCCATCTCAAGAGGCAGCGTGTCTGGTCTTGACCTGGTGGCAGTATGCTTCCGCCACTGGAAGCTATGTGGCCTTTGGCACACAACTCTCCTCCTTGGAGGTCCAGCTGCCGCTAAGATGGGACTGGTGGTCCCTGCCTTTGGGTTGGGTGAAGGTTCTGGGAGGTGCACTACGCAGTTCCCGGCCTGTGCAGGGTGCCCAGTAAATGGCAGTTGCATTTTTGCTGAGTTCTTAGGGAAGCTGTGTGTCATTTGCCTGGCCTGTCAGAGATTTAAGGGGTGATTCAGGCATCTAGAGGAGGAGGGAGCTGACAATTGCACTTCTGTTTTGCTTTTTGTTTTTGCTTTTTTTGAGTGCAGTGTTCTCTGGGAGGTGAAGGGTAGAAAAGAGAGCTGGGTTTGAGCTTTGGGGCGGGCAGGCCTGGTGGGCTGGGGGAGGTATCTGCCTCTCACCCAGCCCTGCCTTGATTTTTGAGGTGCTGATGAGAAGTGTCTGCTTTTCTTTTTCAGGCCCAGACCCCTCCTCCTCCTAGCCCTGGAGGACCCCATGAGCTCCTCTAACCAATCCCCTCCTTTTTCTCATGCCTGAGTAAACTGAGGCCCAGGAAGAGGAAGGGACATGCCTATGCTCTCAGGGGCACCAGAGCTTGGCTGGAACCCAGGGCCTTGACCCCAGCATGAAGCTTTTCCCTCTCCGACTTCTTACTTTGCCCCCCACACCCGTGCAGGGCCCCAGATGGCAAGGGATGGCCAGGGAAGGAGTGATTGGGCCGGGTGGGGCTGCAGAACTTATAATTATGAAAACTGGGTAAACAAACAAGCTCTCTGGGAGAGAAGCAAGCCCTGTGGGGGCCTCACAGATGGGCCTGTGTCCGAGGAGCCAGCCCAGGCCTGTCTGTGCACAGACAGTGAGGGGCTGTGTTGGACTTAAAAAGCCAAAGCCACACGCCCCTCCCACCCCCACTCCTGTATTTCAGGCTGCCAGGAAAAGGGGAGGGGGAAAGGGGCAGCCCCTCCTTCCAAGGGGATAGGGGCTGACCCCTTAGGACTCTCCTGGGGTCAGCTCTCCTGGCCCGGCTTGGGGCAGTCACAGCTCACTATGTGACCTCAAGGGGCGTCTCTCCTCTGGGCCTCAGTTCTCCATCTCTAGAGTAGAGGTGACCCCATCTCTCAAGGAGGGTGGCAGGATGGGGAAAGATTTGAGCCAACTGTTTGAATACACTGAGCCCTTTCTCTCACCCTGACCCGAGGCCAACTGGGATCTCAGAAACTCTTCATTTCTCTCTGGTCGGAGGCAGGGGCCCCTCTTGGAGCAGAGGAGTGACTTTCTCAGTGACCTGAGAGCCGGCCTGGTCCTGGGAGACCAAACCTCCAATCCCGGCCCGGCTAGAGCAGGCTGCCCAGCTCAGCTTTCCTGTCTTCCTGCTGAGACTGTGGCAGAATCTGAGAGGAGCTGTTTCTGGTGCCTGCCCTGCAGGCTGGGGGCTGGGTGGCTTGCCCTGCTTGGAGGCCCCCGGGTGGAGCCTGGCAGACTTCCTGTGCAATTGGGGCTGAGCCCCCGCCCTCCCTCCCCTCTTCCTGCAGTCCCCTGTGTGGTTTCTGGGAATCCAACTCTGTAGATGGGAGGCCAGTCCAGCTTCAGACCTCTGTGGCCTTGGGTGAACTCCTGCCTCTCCTCCAGGCCTCAGTTTCCCCCATGGTTCAATGGAGGGGTTGGATAAGAGCCTCTGGTAGTAGAGTGACCTTGCTACTAACCATGTGTCACCCTCCTTCAGACTGACCCTTCCAGGCTGCCCTGTGTCCTCAAGGTCAAGTCCAGACCCTGAAGTGCCCTCACAGACCAAGCCCTGCAGCCAGTAGCCCCACTCCTGGCAGGTGGGATCAGACTTTTCCTCTGAGCTCCCACAGCCCCTTGGCCACCTGTGTGTACCTGTAGCCTTCTCACATGGTTGTGATTCTTTTTTGTTTTTGTTTTTGAGACAGGGTCTTGCACTGTTGCCCAGGCTGGAGTGCAGTATTGCAATCATAGCTTACTGCAGCCTCGACCCCTCGCTCAGGCTCCAGCAATCCTTCTGCCTCAGTCTCCCCAGTAGCTGGGATCCCAGGTGTGCACCATCACATGGGGCTAATTTATTTTTATATTTTGTATAGGCAGAGTCTTCGTGTGTTACCCAGGCTGGTCTCAAACTCCTGAGCTAAGCGATCCTCCTGCCTGGCCTCCCAAAGTGCTGGGATCACAGGTGTTTGAGCCACCGTGCCCAGCCCATCCATGGTTGTGATTCTTTTTTTTGTTTGTTTGTTTTTTTTTTTGAGACGTTGTCTTGCTCTGTCGCCCAGGCTGGAGTGCAGTAGCGCGATCTCGGCTCACCGTAAGTTCCACCTCCTGGGTTCATGCCATTCTCCTGCCTCAGCCTCCTGAGTAGCTGGGACTACAGGCGCCCGCCACCACACCCGGCTAATTTGTTTTCGTATTTTTAGTAGAGACAGGGTTTCGCCGTGTTAGCCAGGATGGTCTTGATTTCCTGACCTCATGATCCGCCTGCCTTGGCCTCCCAAAGTGCTGGTATTACAGGCATGAGCCACTGCGCCCTGCCCCATGGTTGTGATTCTAATTCCCATCTATGATACAAGTACCTGAGGGCTCACTCACCTTGGGCTCCCCTGAGGTAGACAGGTGGCCTCACAGCTCAGACTTGCTCCACCAGCAGCTGAACAAGTGCCACTAGGTCAGGTGCCATGACACTTTATGCCTTAGTTTCATTAGCTGTAAAATGGGCGTGATAATACTTCTAACCCACTGGATTGTAAAGGTTATTAAAAAATTATGTGTGTAAAGCATAAGAAATGCTCAGGAGTCAATAACTGTAATGAACATTTATTAGTGCAAATTGTTTTAGTTCCCTAGCAGGAACGAATGAATGAATGAATGCCATCGCAAGGTCCTACAACCTGGGAGCATGGGGGTCCCAAAGCTCCATGGATGAAGGGCCTGGTAGGTGCAGAATGTGTGGTTGGTGGGGGGTAGTTACAGAGGGAAAGGGCAGATGTGGGAGGGGTTTGGAGTGGTGACTTCCCCCCTGCCCTTGTGGAAGGAGTGGTTTGGGCCCCTCTGTGTCTCAGACCCGCAGGCACGAAGCCGTGTGGCCATCCACAACTTCCTTCCTCCTGCCTGTGTTCCTCGAAGCGTGACTCACTGGCTTTGAGCCCTTCATTCTTGTCCTTGAGCCCCGAGGGTGAGGCGGGTAGAGTCTTTCTTGGATTGGCCGGCTCTCTCTCTGAGTTCCTCTCTATTCCTGGCCTTCTGCAGCTTCTGAGCGTGACAGGCAGGGATGGAGGGGTGGGGGTAGGGCGGGGTGGACACCTGGGCCCTGGTCCTGGTGACCCCCTGTGTGTCAGGCCTGGGGCGGGCACCCGCTGAGGGCCCACCCAGGGCTTGGATCTGAGCTGGTGCGGCTGAAACAGCCCAGTCAATCTCACCCTGGCCCTGCCCTTGTAGAGCTCCTGGCTGGTCAGGAGACACACTGAACAATTACCACTCAGTCATTAATTAAAATCATTACCAGAGGGCAAATTGCTATAAAGAAATGGCCACTCTTCCCTGGGAGCTCACGTGTCCCAGGATCTCCCCAGCAGTGCCTGTGGTTTGCTTTCCTGTCACAGAAGAGGAAACATAGCCCCCCGAGTGGGAAAGGGAGGAGGTTCAGCTCTGTGGCAAGTCCTGTACCCACCTGGGGCCTCAGGATCTCATCACCCGTCTTAGATGTGTGCTGTTCAAGTGATCTGCCTGCCTTGGCCTCCCAAAGTGCTGGGATTACAGACGTGAGCTGCCACTCCTCACTCTAAGGTGTGCTGTTCAGGAGGCCCGGGGTCCGCCACTGGTCCCCCACGGTTCTGGGTGGGTGGGCTGGCATCGGGATTTTAGCCTGGGGACTGTGGAACTGCACTGAGAGCTGGGTTTGTTGTCCTGAATCCCTCCTTTGTGTGTCCCTAGACAGAACTATGGGGTCTGGAAACTGCTGTGACTAAAGTATTAGGACCTTCTAAAGGCTAGGCAGGAAATGGGGGCTGGCAAGGGTGGTCATCCCCCTCCCCAGTCCCACCACCAATATACAGGACAGCAAAAAAGTGGCCCAAAGCCCTGGGAGAAACCCACCCCCACATTTCACATCTAGAATATACCCCATTAGGTAACAAAATGGTTACATTACAGCATGGGGGATGTAATGGAAACAATGTATTAGCGGGCATTGTTCAATGACATAATATGTAGCCATTAAAAGTGATGATTCAGTTTTGTATGTCTGAAAGTGTGTATGTTTGTATAGGCATAGAACAAAATAAGGAAAGAAATTCACCAAAATTGAAATAGAGGTTATTTTGGGGTGGCAGGATAATGGATTATTTAAATTTTTTCATTCTCTCCTGATTTTTTTTGTTGTTGTTTTTTATTTTTTTTTATTATTATTTTTTTTTATAGTGAGTGTATTAAATCAAAAAGAATAACCTGGCTGGATGCGGTGGTTCAGGCCTGTAATCCCAGCACTTTGGTGGCTCACGCCTGTAATCCTGGCACTTTGGGAGGCTGCGGTGGGCAGATCACCTGAGGTCAGGAGTTTGAGACCAGCCTGGCCAACATGGTGAAACCCCGTCTCTACTAAAAATACAAAAATTAGCTGGGCATGGGGGCACGCGCCTGTGGTCCCAGCTACTCAAGAGGCTGAGGCAGGAGGATTGCTTTAACCTGGGAGGCCGAGGTTGTGGTGAGCCAAGATCGTGCCATTGCACTCCAGCCTGGGTGACAGAGTGAGACCCTGTCTCAAAAAGCAAAAAAAAAAAAAAAAAAAAAAAAAAAAAAAAAAAAGCCAACCCTATTGACTGTATTTAGTGGAACAATTTGATTCCTGTCTGACTTCAGAATCTAAGCCATACTGGCTTGACTGGAGCCCCAAGGGGTTGCAAGCACAGGACAGGCTCCAGAGAGGGGAAGACGGAAGGAAAAATTCTGGAAGAGGGGTGTTTGAGCTGAATATCCGAGGACAGGAGGGATTTTAGCCAGCAGAGTTGGGGTAAGCGTGAGTGGAGGGCGTGGCCTGGCATAGACCCTTGCTTATCCAAGGTGGGGAGCTGAGCATAACCTTGAGTGCCAGGCAAAGGGACTGGGAAGTGGGGAGTCCTTCTCATGAACACTTGTTAGCTGGACTTTAGAACGAGGACTCAATTTCTGTGACAAGGGCATGGACAGCAACAAACTTGTGTTAGGTAGGCTTTTTCTGTGTGCCTAGCCTCTGAGCCCCCAGTGGCTATGAGCAGATAGAATTGTGGTAGTTTAGCCCAGAGATGGCAGATGGATTCCACAAATGAGGAGTCTATCTCCGTGATGAGTGCTGAAGGCCGGGCGTGGGTGGGGGCAGTGGGATGGTGAGGAGTGGTTGGGTACCATCCAACTGGGAAAGCCTCTGGCCCATCAGACCTCCAGTCCAGAGGTGTCCCTGCTAATTAAAAACAATTAGCCAGGCATAGTGGCACAAGCCTATAGTCCCAGCTACTTGGGAGGCTGACGTGGGAGGATTGCTTGAGCCCACGAGGTTGAGGCTGCAATTAGCTGGATCACGCTACTGCTCTCCAGCCTGGGCAACAGAGCAAGATAGGGCTCCAGGCCAGACAGAGCTCCAGGTCCCCAGGGATGCTGGTACCTGGCACAGAACTTGGGTGGCCAAAGGCACGCGCTGCACGAGGCTGAGCATGAGGACTCCATTCTGCTGTGCTTAGGGCTTCCCTTCTGCCTGTCTCCATGAGGACCTCAGCTCTCTGCTTCTCCTTACCCATCTGTAGCATGGGGATGGTTGCAGCTACCTTTAAGAGGGTTGTTGTGAGCTTTATGCCAGAGCCACCCCTGGTACCTGGCACACAGCAAATACTCAGGAAGAATTTCTGTCCTTGGGGTTCAGTCCCCAGCCAGGGAACTCCTTCGCTACTGGAGGAGCCTCAGCAGCCTGAACTTGATGGCCAGGATGGTATTAGATCAGATTGCTTGGCAGTGAGCTCTGACCTCCCCCTCAGACCCACTGTGGCTCCCACCTGCCAGCATCTGCCAAAGGTCAGGTTCTTACAGGTCTGGAGGCTTGACCTTTCAACTTTGAGCTTCCCCAGTCTTCCCCCTTTATTATTTTCCCCCCTTTATTATTATTGTTCTTGTTACATAAGCAATATCTAGTGGTCAAAGAAAATTAGAAAATACAGATATTGGGAAGAAAATGAAAATCACCAATAATCCTACCACCCAGAAAAGACTTTCAGGCACCTTCCTGATACATAATTTGTTCTTCTACCTTAATAGTGGGTAGTGGGCCTCCTCCTTGTTGAATGGATATAAAATATTCCATTATGGCTGGGTGAGGTGGCTCACGCCTGTCATCCCAGCATTTTGGGAGGCTGAGACAGGCGGATCACCTGAGGTCAGGAGTTGGAGACCAGCCTGGCCAACATGGTGAAACCCTGTCTCTACTTAAAATACAAAAATTAGCTGGGTGTGGTGGTGCGTGCCTGTAATCTCAGCTACTCGGGAGGCTGATGCAGGAGAATCACTTGAACCGGGGAGGCAGAGGTTGTGGTGAGCCAAGATCACGCCACTGTACTAAAGACTCTGTCTCAAAAAAAAAAAAAAAAAAAGAATATTCCATTACGCCTCAATAGTCTGTATTTTAAGTTACTCAGCCAAAGCCTTATTGCCAGGCAGTTAGACTTTTTCTGTTTTTCTTTTTTTGTTTGTTTGTTTTTGAGATGGCATCTTGCTCTGTTGCCCAGGCTTGAGAGCAGTAGCACCATCATGGCCAACTGCAGCCTCAGTCTCCTGGGCTCAAGCAATCCTCCCACCTCAGCCTCCCAAGTAGCTGGGACTACAGGCTTGTGCCACCATGCCTGGCTAATTTTTTTTTTTTGTTTTTTTGAGATGGAGTCTCGCTCTGTCGCCCAGGCTGGAGTGCAGTGGTGCGATCTTGGCTCACTGCAAGCTCCGCCTCCCAGGTTCACGCCATTCTCCTACGTCAGCCTCCCAAGTAGCTGGGACTACAGGCATCTGCCACCACGCCCGGCTAATTTTTTTTTATTTTTATTACAGACAGGGTTTCACCGTGTTAGCCAGGATGGTCTCCATCTCTTGACCTCGTGATCCACCTGCCTGGGCCTCCCAAAGTGTTGGGATTACAGGCGTGAGCCACCATGCCTGGTCTAATTTTTTAAAAAAATTTTCTGTAGAGATGGATTCTAACTTTGTTGTCCAGACTGGTCTGAAACTCCTGGCCTCAAGTGATCCTCCTGCCTCAGCCTCCCAAACTGCTGGGATTACAGGCATGAGCCATGGCGTCCATCTCTATTTTTTCTTGTTGTAAACAATGCTGTGTTGGAAAGCTTAAATCAATTAATGGGATTAATCCATTGATTCCACATGGTTTGAGAGCCTTCTCTGGTCAGTGTCAGGCCGTGTGCTGGGACTGGGGGTGCTGGGTGGGGACGCAGCCACGGTCCTTGCCCTCCTGGGGACCCCTGTCTGGGGAAGACAGACCCAGCATGGCACACCAGCAGAGGTGGGGGCTAGAACGTCTTTGGGAGCCAGGGAGCAGCCCCAATCCAGACCTGCAGAGTCATGGGAGGCCCAGCTGAGGACACCTGCAGCTGGTGACCTGAGGGTGGGGCAAGCCCTGCACCTACTGCTGACCGAGCTCATGGAGGGGACCTCTCAGGTGAGCCACAAAGGATACAGGAGGAGAGAGTTACAGGCAGAGGGCAGCTCTGCAGAGGCCCAGAGTAGAGAGAGCATGGGCTTTGAGGGAACCAAAACTTCCCAGAGATCGGTGCTGTGGTTCTTGCCAGCCTGGCAGCAGCTCCCATGTGCATGACACTGTGGTAGTTTTTTTTTTTCCTTTCCTCCCCTTCCCCTTCCCCTTCCTTCCTTCTTTTCTTTTCTTTCTTTTCTTTTTTTTTTTTTGGAGTTTTGCTCTTGTTGTCCAGGCTGGAGTGCAGTGGCGCAATCTCAGCTCACTGCAACCTCTGCCTCCCGGGTTCTAGTGATTCTCCTGCTTCAGTCTCCCAAGTAGCTGAGACTACAGGCATGTGCCACCACGCCCAGCTAATTTTGTGTATATATATATTTATTTTTTAGACAGAGTCTCTCTCTATCGCCCAGGCTGGAGTGCAATGGCGCGATCACTGCTCACTGCAACCTCCGCCTCCCAGGTTCAAGTGATTCTCCTGCCTCAGCCTCCCGAGTAGCTGGGGTTACAGGCACCCACCACCATACCCGGCTAATTTTTGTTTTTTTAGTAGAGATGGGGTTTCACCATGTTGGCCAGGCTGGTCTCAAAATCCTGATCTCAGGTGATCTCAGGCCTGATCTCAGGCCTGTCTCGGCCTCCCAAAGTGCTGGGATTACAGGTGTGAGCCACGGCATCCTGCCAATTTTGTATTTTTAGTAGAGACGGGGTTTCACTATGTTGGCCAGGCTGATCTCGAACTTCTGTCCTCAGGTGACCCACCCACTTCGGCCTCCCAAAGTGTTGGGATTACAGGCATGAGCCACCGCACCCAGCCTGTAGTGTTTTTTCAAAGTGCCGTTCCATCTGTCCCTTTGTGGGGTGGGGATCACTGCTTCCCTTTTCTTAATGGGGACACAGAAGCAGAGTGATGGGTGTGCCCCAGGGGAGTGGCTGGCGGATCCAGGCCTTTCACCGGCCCAGCACACAGGGGACAGGGGGTTGAAGTGCAGGATCCGCCAGCTCTGGTTTCGCTGCTCTTTGCAGGTGCCGGATCATTTGACAGGATCCAAGCAGGGAGAGCACGCGGAGGATCTGAGCTTAGGTGACCGCCTTAGTTTCCATGACGGGGTGGTGACCTTTTCTGCTGCTGATGTGTGACCTTGACCTGGCCCAGCCCCAAACCCAGCCCCATCTTTGCAGGAAGGGTCCTGCCTCTTGGGCCATACTGGGATTGGAGAGGCCCTGGTTTATATGGCCCTTGGGGGCTGGGAAGTGTCTGTCCCCAAGCTGGAGTTAACCTTTCTGGGAAAATGCCATCCTCCTCTGGTGTCTTAACATGCCCGGGAGACTGAACTGCAGAGCTCCGGTCTAATGTCACACAGTCAGGGGATAAAATATATATGTGCAAAGTGCTGTGCTAGGTGCTGGGCATACATTATGAGTGAGACAGACAGGGTCCCTGCCCTCCTAGGGCAAATGGAGATGGAACAATGAAGTACTAAAGCAAAGTTGTGCTAATGACTAACAGAGGGGTCTGACCTGTGTGAGTGAGCTGGCAATAGTCAGGGAAAGTGCTTTTCAGCACCCTAGGCTGGTGGCTGGGACTCAGGTCAGTTCCATCAAAGCTTAATGGTGGGCTCCTCTGGGACTCCCAATGTGTGGGGAAGGAGCGTTGTCTCATGTCCCAGGTGGAGGGCATTGGGGTGTTGAGGGTTCAGCACCATGGTGTCCAGTCCCTTCACGGTACGGGGAGGAGACAGGGAGCCAGGAAGGGTGAGGGGCTTGTCTAGGGTCACCCAGCAGCAGTCAGGTACCCGGACTCGGGGGCCCAGTGCTCTTAGCCCTGCATCACCACCCCATTTCACTGGCCAGTGATGGGGAGACATTGAGGCGGTCCCCACTCACCCTCAAGGGACTCCCCCGGGGAAGCAAACCAAGACCACAGAGCCTGTTGGCTGCACAGGGTATCTCAGGGAGCATAAATGGGTTCACGCAGGCACCTGAGACAGAGAATGGGAGGCTGGCAGGGCTGGGAGGGGAGCCATTCTCCCACCTCCCCTTCTGGCCCCCTCGGAGCCTGAGGACACCTGCACCTGGTGACCTGAGGGTAGGGCAAGCCCTGCACCTGCTGCTGGCCGAGCTTAGAGCACAGACCAAGGGAGTCTTGTTATTTGAATAAACTTTCCTTCTATCCGTCTAAAGGGTCCCTGGCATTCCAGCCTGGGATTGGGTTTCCACTGACGCAGCAGCAAGCACACGAGTGGATTTTCATATTGGCTCATCTTTCTTGTTCTCTTCTCCCCCTTCTTTCCCTCCCTGGCTTTGAGAAGGCGGAATCCCCCCTCCCCAGTCCCGCTTGCTGAGAGGACCCTGCGAGCCAGAAGCTGTGGGCATGATCCACACATATGTGGGCATATGTGTGTGCACATGTGTAAGTGTGCATATGTGTGTGAGTGGATGCACGTGTGTCAGTCATGCATGTGGGCATGCACATGTGTGAATATGCATGTGTGTGCATACACATGTGAGTGCATGCATGTGGGCGTGCATGTGAGTGTGCATGCATGTGGGTGTACACATGTGTGTGAGTGGTGGGTGAGCAGGGGTCACGAGGCAGTTTGGGAAGGACCTGACTTGGACTTAGGCAAAGGATATTAGCAGTAGAGGATGCTTGGCTAATGAGATGTGTGGGGTTTGTGTATCCGAGTTTAGTCCTTTTCCACTGGGGTTGGGCCACAGTGACTCGCACTTATTAGTTCTTATTGGAACAGAAGCTGGCATTTACTGGGCTCTTCTGGGGAGTCAGGCAGGGTGACAAGTGCGTCTCACACATCTTGTTTAGTCCTCACAACAACTCTTGGAGGTGGGTGCTCTTTGACCCTCCACCCTCTGCTTGCACACCTGCAGTGATGAGGCACTCCCTACCTCCCAGGGTCCCCTCTCCTTCTGGGCATCTGAGACAGTTAAAAAGCCCTTGTTGGGATCCTGTCTGTCTTCTGTGCATGACTTGAGAATGGGCTCCCTTTGGCTAGGGCGTGGCTATGGCTGGGCTTCCCCAGCATCTGTTTTCCAGGGAATTGTCCAACTCTAAGGTTTGGGGAGAGGAACGAAGTCCTCCCTCCTTTCCCCAAGCAGCCCCTGTGTGGTGCTCAGCCCATCACAGCTTCGCTCATCACATACCAAGCAAGTCCGAAACTTAATGTTGAAACCCTAGAGGCATTTTCATTAGCATCCATGTGGATGTCTTAGTCAATACAATAAGACAAGAGAAAAAAAGGGAGGTACAAATATAAGACAGCAGGAAAGCCCTCATGTGGTTCGGGAATTGGCGACAACAAAGCACTTTTGGTCTTTGGACTTCTCCACCCCCTAAGGCTGCCTACAGGAAGCAGAGCCTTGGAGAGACCAGGAGCTTGCCCAGGGCCACACATGAGTTGGCAGCAGAGCTGGACGAGGACCCAGGGCCCTTGATTTTCCCAACCAGCATCTCTGGTGACGGATGCAGCAGCTAAGGGAGAGGCGGCAAGGCCAGAGTGTCCTCCTTGCCAGTGTCGCGGAGCAGGGGGGCCATGGTCTGCTGAGGTTCTCAGGTGTGCGGTTTCTTTGGATGTTGGCTTTCAGAAGTCTTCATTGATATTTCTCGCTCCACTTCCCCTTTCTGATGAACTAACCTGAGGGATGAGGGTCCAGAAGATTGAACCTCCAGCGTGTCATCTTCTAATCTCATGACCCGCCAGCTGAGGGACCAGGGAGCTGCTGTTCCGGTCGCCCTTTTCTGGTCCCCATTGCGTGGCGTGAAACGTGGGACAGAGAAGTACTGTAAGCACTAATGAGAGATGCCACTGGGCACCCTGACCTTTCATGGCCTGGCCACCAATGCTGGGACAGATGGAGCTCCTTCGAGAGGTTCCATCACTGCCATTGATAACACCAGCCCACATTTGCCCAGGCTCTGTGGGTTTATTCATTTCATTGAATCCTTATGACACACCGCAAGATGGGGTAAGGTTGCTGGTTTTTTTTTTTTTTTTTTTTTGAGGCGGAGTTTCGCTCTTGTTGCCCAGGCTGGAGTGCAATGGTGTGATCTCAGCTCACCGCAACCTCTGCCTCCAGGGTTCAAGCGATTCTCCCGCCTCAGCCTCCCGAGTAGCTGGGATTATAGGCATGCGCCACTGCGCCCAGCTAATTTTGCATTTTTAGTAGAGACAGGGTTTCTCCATGTTGGTCAGGCTGGTCTTGAACTCCTGACCTCAGGTGATCCGCCCACCTTGACCTCCCAAAGGGCTGGGATTACAGGCGTGAGCCACCATGCCTGGCAGGTTGCTGCTTTTTTCTGTTGTTGTATTTTTTGAGATGGAGTCTTGCTCTGTTGCCCAGGCTGGAGTGCAGTGGTATGATCTCAGCTCACTACAACCTCCGCTTCCTAGGTTCAAGCGATTCTCCTGCCTCAACCTCCTGAGTAGTTGGGATTACAGGCACGTGCCACCATGCCTAGCTAATTTTTGTATTTTTAGTAGAGACGGGGTTTCACCATGTTGGCCAGGCTGGTCTCAAACTCCTGACCTTAGGTGACCTCCCAAAATGCTGGGATTACAGGCATGAGCCACCACACCTGGCCAGGTTGCTGTTACTCCCATGTTACAGCTGAGGAAACAGAGGTTCAGAGAGAATTGAGCCACATGTTGCTCAAAGTCCTATAGCCAGCAAAGGGTGGAGTTAGGATTTGAACTGAGATCTTGTTCCAGAATTGACACTGCACTGTTGAAGGGTCATTCTTGACCTAGGACGTGCTGATAAATCTTTGTGGAATGGATTAACTCTTTCATGCATGTTGGAATCTTGGCTTTTCCCAGGTCTTCTGCTCGGCACACACTCCCTTCCCAGTGTCCTGCCTCCCCTAGCAGGGACTCTTTGTGTCTCAGCTGCTACCTCCCTCTGGGAGGCTTCCATGACCCTATAGGCTGGGTCAGTCGCCTTCCTGGGCTCCTGTGATCTCCTGTGCTTCTCCCAGCTGGGGCTCCCAGTAATTGTAGTTTTTGTTGACAATCTGCCTCCCTCATTAGGATACTCTCTCCTGAGTACCCAATGGCCAGGATTGCTGAATGAATGAATGAGGGCAACGTGAACCCTTTCGTGCCCATCGTGATGAAGCCTCAGAGCCTCGCCTGATCTTGGTGACTCGCCCGACATCTGCCATTTTGTCTTGGCCTGCCCTGGCTGATGGAAGACATGGGATCTGGGCTGGGTCCTGTCCTCAGCCCTGCCCCAGTGGTTGTGACCTGTCTGATGGGGCAGGGTTGGGTGGTGACACTGGGGACATCTTGGGGGAAAGGCTCGACCACAGGCTCTTCCTGGATATCTCAAGGTCCAACTCCAGGCTGGACACTGAGGGGAACATTGGTTGTGGGTTCTCAAACAGGCCCAGGGCAGGGATCCAGGCTCGTGGCGGGGGCACCTGCCAATGTGCACAAGCCACAGCAGAGCACCCTGGGTTCCCAGTCCAGCCTCCGCGCTGGACGTGGCTGAGAGAAGGGGTATGAGGAGCACCTGGGGACAGGCATGTGGATGCTCCTCTGGGGCCTGGGGCAATTTTGACAGGTGGCTGGCTAAGACTCAGGCTCCTGTGGGGGTGGTGAGGATGACAAGAAAGGAATGAAGGCCGGGGACATTGCGGAGAAAAAGTCAACAGCAATGGGTGACTCCGTGTGAGGGGAAAGGAGGGTTGTGTCTACCCAATTACTGTCATAGATCAGCCTCCGCCTCGGCCGGGGGGCCCTCAGGACAGCAGCCTTGGGTGCCCACCCCCCGGAGTGGGGTCCTGCTCTGGGTGGCGCTGCTGCTGGGGGCCTCGGCACCCCCCGGGCTGCCCTCCCCAGTGAGGATCTGTGTTCCCAGACGGCAGGGATGCCTCATCCTGGGCTCCCAGAACAAGCCGCCACTGTGGGCTGTGGGCTGTGGGCTGTGGGCTGGGGCCGCTGCCAGGCAGGCGGGGTCAGGGGCAGGAGGGAATGAGAGGGCTTTTGTTTCTTTCTGTTTGTGTCAAGATGGGAATCGACTTCCTCCCACCCAGGCGGCCTCGAGGTGTAAAGGAAAGGGCAGCCCCACTGGGCGGGTTTTTGGTCACCCGTTTTTTGGGGGGCATTTCTGTGGGCCTCTGCCCCAGCCCCGCCCTCTCCTCCCAGCCCTCCTGCCTCAAAGCTCACCCTTCCCCACCAGACCTGTTGTGGCCCAGCCCTGGTTAAATATTTGCCAACCGAGAAGCGTTTTCAAGGCAGCCTTGTGAAAAACCCCGGCTGAATCCTGGCTCTGTTGGGCCTGCCCTGCCTCGGTGATGAGACCCAGACGGCCTGTGCCCTCAGACTGTGTCCCAGCCCACCGTGGCCTCCCTGCTGACCTGTTTGGTGCCTGAGACTGGGTGCCCTAACACTTGTTCATCAAGCCCCACCCCGGGCCTGGCAGGAGCCGGGTGCTGGGGAGACGGCGGAGGGCATTCTCAGTCCGGGGAACATCTCAGATGAGGCATTAACTGTGGTTGAGGGGAGTGCGGGGAACAGGCCAGTGGCTTTGGGAATGGAGGCCGGGGAGGCCGGGACTTGTCTGGAGGGAGGGTTCTGAGGAGGTGGCACTTGAGCCTGGGGAGGAGAAAGAGGAGTTGGCCAGGCACAAGGAGTGGACGCTAGGAGGGCACTCTAGACATGGGACCCCAAGGCCAGAGGCCGGATGTCCTCCATTGAGGAGGAAGCTGAGGGGCTGAGGTTGCGGTTTACTTGGGTTCGCTGGGTGTGAAAGCCCCGTTCACTTGTTTCTCCCCAAGCTGGTCCAGAGGAGCTGGGACACTCACAGGGCAATGGGATCCTGGGCAGCTTTTCCCCATTTCCCCAGCCTCAGTTTCCCTATATGTCCTAAAGATAGTTTGGACTTGATCTTGGAGGTCCCTTTCCGGGTCCAGTGGCCTGTTAGGGGTGTGTGGCTGGCCCATGAATGAGGCACAGAGCTAACTGTTACATGCATTAGCTCATGTTGCAATTATGATTATAATTATATGCAAATGGGGAACTGAAGAATAGTGTGATGGAGGAGAGGATGTGTGAGCAGGGCCTTGAAAGTCTGGCTAAGATTGTGAACTGTGGAATTGAAGGGAAGGGCGTTCCAGCCAGAGGGCGTAGCATGGATGAAGATGTGGAGGTAGGAAATGCACAATGGAGGTGAGAGATGCCCAGGGTGTGGGGATGGGAAGGAGAGCAGGGCTGAAGTTACGGATCTTGGATGTGATTCTGTGTAACATGCTTGTGGGCTTCAGTGTGCCAGGCCTGTGGTGACAGATTAGTCCACAGTCCCTGGGGTCATCAGAACCCAGGGAGATCCTTTAGAAAGTGCTTCATGCAACCATCTTCCAGATCTTTCCACAGCCTGTGGAGTCTAGGTTCGGCCAGCCTGGGCTCACACCCCAGCTTGGATTTTGGCTCCCTGCTTGACAGCTGGCTGACCTGGGACAAGGCCCTGGACCTTCCAGCCTCTGTCTTGATGGCGGGTGATTCCCATACCACTTCCTGCAGCTGTTGTCTGGGTCTATGTCAAATGTCATGAGGTGTCCCCAGCCAGCGTGACACCCATTAGCTTCGGGGTAGGGGGGCTCCCTAACTGTTCTGTGCCTTTTTGTTCCTGGCGTGGTGACAGAGCCTTCCTCCCTGGGCCATTTGGAGAGTCGAGAATGATCTCACACTGGAAGACCCTAGCTGAGGGCTGGCTCATGCAGGGTCACACGGCTGTCATTGTTGGGCCTTGGCGTGCTGAGGGATGCTGTCTTTACGGGAAGAGGTTTCTCCTTGTTAATAACTGGCCTCGGGGCCAGGCACAGTAGCTCACACCTGTAACCCCAGCACTTTGGGAGGCTGAGGCGGGTGGATCACCTGAGGTCAGGAGTTCCAGGCCAGCCTGGCCAACATGGTGAAACCCCATCTCTACTAAAAATACAAAAATTAGCCGGGTGTTATGGTGGACACTTGTAATCCCAGCTACTGGGGAGGCTGAGACAGGAGAATTGCTTGAACCCGGGAGGCAGAGGTTGCAGTGAGCCAAGATCGTGCCACTGCACTCCAGCCTGGGCAACAGAGCCAGACTCCGTCTCAGAACAAAACAAAACAAAACAAAAGTGGCCTCAGGGAAGGGTGACCCAGCCAAGGGCCCCTTTAGGGCACCCGAGGCCGGCAGGGGGGGAAATGTCAGCCACCTCCCCAAGGAAGGACAGCGCAGTGTACATTTCCTCATCCCCAGGACCCAGCCAAGGGCCTGCTCGGATGTAAGCCTCTGTTTCCGTGGTGAGGAATCTCCGGGGTGTCTGGGGGCTTATTGCTTAGTGGCATGGTGGCTCTCTTTTGGGGGTGGATCTGGCCTGAGATTGTCACTTCTGGCCTGTCGCTGTGGGCTTCCCTTCCTTTTCCACTGTGTGTCAGGCCCTGCCTCAGGAGCAGGGGTGCTGCCTGTGGGAGCCACAGGAGGAACGGACCTTTACTCACCAGGAGACCAGCGGTGGGCGGTGGGAATAGGCGGAGGGCTCCCACCCAGCCTGGGGCTTTCGAGGGGGAAGACACACGGTGGCGCACTGAGGAGTGAGCTTGGCGGAAGACTGTATTCCGGACATGGGGAGCAGCCTCTGCAAGACCCTAGACGACTCGGGCCTGCGGACATGGTGAGGAGTTCAGCTCCATCCCAGCGGCAGTAGGAGCTGTACCACTGGAAGGTTTCTGAGCCAGGAAGCTTTGGGCAACTCCCCTGTGGCCCCTGTGGCCCCTGTGTGTGGGAAGGATCAGAGGCAGCCAGGATGGAGTAGGCAGGACTTTGGTGGCTGCGGCAGGCACAGGACGGGAGTGGCCTGGCTGGGGGGCAGTGACTAGAGGCACAGGCTGGGTGGCCACTTGACTGGCCCCTGGGCGCTGGGGAGCCTACCTCACCCTGTTAGGCTTATGCTAGGGGGCAGGTCATGATGGGGGAGGGAATCCCATAGGCCCTGTTTCTCTCAGGCCCAGAAGGGGGGGTCCCAGGGATCTGCTGTTGCACCCCTTCTTCCAGGGGTGGCTCATGGAGGGACCCTGAATCCATCTCTTGCCTTCTCTGGTGTGGTTCCCCTTCTGGACAGGAATTGACTGGAGCGGGGACACTCAGCTGTCCTCCCCTTCCCTGGCCTGCTGGATTCTGGCTGCTGGCTCAGGCTCTTCTCGTGGATGGGCTGCTGGTCCCCCTCCTGCTGCTTGATGGAGCCTGTCATTACCCCTCCCACCCCCTGCTTCCCACCTGATTACAGGTCCTGAGCAGGAGCCCTGTGTCTGCCCTTTCCATGGAGGCCACCCACGGGCTGGTGCTGCGTGGAGGCCAGGGTGAGATGGTTTTACCCAAACGTCGGTTCCCTGTTCTGAGTTCATGTCATTTACAAGCTGTGTGTCCCTGGAGAATTCGCTTAACCTCTCTGAGCCTCAGTGTTCTCCTCTGGGAAGTGGGGACAGTGCATGAAATAATGAGTGTGCATGTGCGGTGCTGTGCTGGGCACAGAGGTGGTGCTGACAAGTGGCTGCTGCTATTGTGTGTTGATTGTGACAGTAGATGGGGGGCGAGTAGAAAGACCCTGGGCGAGGCACTGGCCTATGCCAACCCAGCTCTGTTGGATGTGCTGTGTGGCCCTAGGAGAGTGTCACTACCTTTCTGGACCCCAGGCTCTCCCTGCTGTCCCAGGCACATGATGGAGATGGTGATGCTTTGGACAACTCTGAGACCTGGGAAAATGGAGTCCCTGCCCCATCTCTGCCTCTGCTGGTCCCTGGGCTCTGGGGTGGGTGGGGTCGGCGCCCCCCTCCTTCCCCCCCTCCCCATGCTGGACCTGCTCCCCGTGCCCTGGGAACCAGGCGGGCAAGTTTGAGCCCGCCCCACCCTACAGGGTGCTGCTACCTGCCTGGTTTCAGTCAGCAAACCTCTCAGCCCTGAAACCCTGAAACCGGGCCAGGCCTCGTGGGTGAGGTGTGTCCCTGGAGCCCACTGGAGAGACCAGATGAGCCAGGGATGGGTCTGGCATGGCGCCCTGGTTTGGGCCAAACCAGGGCCTGCGCCGGCGTGCAGCCCCCGTGGTGGACATGAGCTGGATGTGGTCACAGCTGGAGATGACCTTCTTCCTCTTGGACCCACCATCCATGTGGAACGGGGTTTCAGGCTTAGGCACCAGGTCGGGACCAAGGTGCAGATCCTACCTCTGCCTCTTCTCAGCAGCGTGATTTGGCAGAGGAACCCAGTTCTCGGTCACCTGATCTGAAATGTTCTGCCAGTACCAATACCACCTGGCCCGAGGTTGAGCTGAAGAATCGGGGGCATGGGTCCAAGTAAAATGCTTAGCACAGGTGCGGTACAGGGTGGCTTTGGGGAGCGTCATGAGAAGGCAAAGAAGGAACTCCTCAGCTTGGCATTTGAGGCCCTCCGGGATGCGCCTTTTTAGGTCGATTTTCTGAGAGCCCCTGTACTCCTTCTTCCATTCTCAGCTCCGCAAGCCCCTCTTCTGTAGCCTCAGTTCCCCCATCTGCACAGTTAGTCTGGTACCCTATCCCCCAGCTCCTCAAGCCTCCAGGCCACCCTGGGGCTTCCCCAGTTCTTGCCCAGCCTCACTATCTGCACAGGAAGTAGCGTGGTCCTTAACGTTGTCAGTTTGGAAAATCAGAGATTAATTAACGTTCTGGCTGCCTTGGCTGCTGTTGGCGCTGGTCCCGGGGTGGGCCAGGCTGCGTGCTCAGCCTGTTTCAAGGGCCTCACTGTGGGTTAGAGGAACCTTGACAAGAGGCATTTCTTAGGAGCCCCCATTGGTGACGTGCCCCCTTCTTGCCAGGGTAAAGGGCTTCACGCTCAGTAGCCTGTTTGTCCTGTCATAACCTAGATATGGCAGATACTGTTGTGCCATTTTGCAGAGGGGAAAATAAGGGCTCAGAGAGGGGAAGTGCCTTGGCCAAGGCCATACAGCTCATAGGTGGCAAAGCTGGGACTTGAACCCAGAGCCCATGTGTCCATGTCGAAATGGTGCCTTGTTTGCAGGTGGTGGGGGTGCCTAGTCCTCCCCCTAGTCCTTCTGTCTGGCCCAAGGGGGCTGTGATCAGCTGCTGGTCAGAGCTGACTCACCAGCAGCTCGAAGGAGGTGCTGAGGCCAGCATCCTGGTCAGTTCCTGGGGCCAGGGCAGCACTTGATTAGATTGTCGTTGAGATTTTTGGTCAGCTGAGCTGACAGGGACCCACCCTCCCATTTTAAAGGTAGGAAAATTAGGGCCCTATAAGGATGAAGCAGTAAGGCTCCAGTGGGTCTGGTGATTCTCCACCAGCTCCGATCCGAGGGGGGCCAGTGGAGCTGGAAACCCTAGATCTCAGTCCCAGCTCTGACACCTGCCAGCTGTGGCCTCGGGAAAGTCACTTTGCCCTCTGAGCCTCGGTTTCCTCATCTGTAAAATGAGGAGCGTAAAGCTTTGTGTTGCCTCCTTCTTGGGATCAGGCAAGAACCCAGCAAGAGAATGGAAAACCAGGGCTTTGAAAACAGCACTGTGGGTCCTCATGAGGGGGAGGAATGAGAGGCTTTGTGGGGTGGGGATCTGTGCAGGCTTTGGTGGGAGACAAGGTCCAAAACCCACCTCTTTCCTTTCCAGGCTGTGTGTCTCTCTGAGCCTCACTTTCTTTCTTCCTTTCTTTTTTCTTTTTTTTGACTGACCCAAATTAGATCTTTATTGTCTTTTCCCACATATCTATCATTCCCAAAAGATCAGTCAGCTCGATCCTTAATTTTTCTTACTATGAAATATCTAATACACAGTTTTTGTATAAATTAGCCATTTTAAGTATATAGTGAATTCCAGATGTGATGACAACTCACAATTGCATTTCTTTCTTTCTTTTTTTTTTGAGATGGAGTCTCACTGTGTCTCCCAGGTTAGAGTACAATGGTGCAATCTCAGCTCACTGCAGCCCCTGCCTCCCGGGTTCAAGCAATTATCCTGCCTCAGTCTGCTGAGTAGCTTGGATTACAGGTATCCGCCACCACGCCTGGCTAATTTTTGTATTTTTAGTAGAGGTGCGGTTTCACCATGTTGGCCAGGCTGGTCTCGAACTCCTGACCTCAAGTGATCCACCTGCCTCGGCCTCCCAAAGTGCTGGGATTATAGGCGTGAGCCACCACGCCCAGCCACACAACTGCATTTCTTTTTTTTTTTTTCCTTTGAGACGGAGTCTCGTTCTGTCACCCAGGCTGGAGTACAGTGGCGCGATCTCAGCTCACTGCAACCTCTGCCTCTCAGATTCAAGTGATTCTCCTGCCTCAGCCTCCTGAGTAGCTGGGATTACAGGCGCGCATCACCACGCCCGGCTGCACGACTGTGTTTCTAAATAGCCATATGACACTAAGTGCTTCCCGGGTGACAGCCGCTGTGTTTAGCCCGAGTCTCACTTTTCTTCTCTGTCATATGGGATGCTAATACCTGTTGGGATTAAACAGGCTGTGGGCCATGCAGTAAGTTGTCGGTGGCTAGGCACCTATCCCTGGCAAACTCTGGGGATCCAGGGGCAGAGTTAGGAGGACTGGCTTGTGAGGGGGTCCTTCTCAGTCACCCTCAATAGCCCGATAGCGTGCAGCCCTGGGAGACAGGGTTCCAGTCATATAGGGAGCAGAGCCCCTCTAAGATCCAGAGCACCCCCTTATTCAACCAACTTGCTGAAAGGCTTGACTCTCAGCTCCACAACAAACCCACAAGTGGGTGTTGTGAGTTTTGCCCTAGACCTGTATCCCTAAAAGTGGCCTCTTCAGAGGTAGATGCAGCCCAGTACCCATGGAGACCCCACGTGGAGACAGAGGCCTGGGATGGGAGTGGCTCCCTGAGGTCCCTGGGCACAGACCAGGACTCAATTCCACTCCCAGAATTCACACGCTGGCCTCTTGGGCTAAGAAGGGAACCAGGACCTCTACAGGCAGGCGCCTTTTGTGACAGCCTCTGCGAGGGGCCTCAACAGGTTTTGTGGACTGACAAGGTGGCCTTTCCTGAGCCGTTTAATTGTTCCGAGCCTCGGTTCATATAGCTTGTAAAGTGGGGGTTGTAGTTCCCTGTAGTTCATACAGCTGTAAAGTGTTCCCTCGGTTCATACAGCTGTAAAGTGGGGGTGTAGTTCCCTGTACTCACCTCTGGGCCATTTGAAGAATGGTGTGTGTTGGGGCAAAGAACAGGTGGGCGCTGTGTCTGATGGGCGTGGGCTTACCTCCTGCTGGCAGAAGGCGAAAAGGGGGCAACCAATGGCTCCAGGCGCCAGCAGAGGCTGAGGGTTATGCCAGGGGATCCCAGCCACAGCCAGGCGGGACCCCCCATCACACAGGGCCCTGCTGTCCCCCTCAGCTCCCCCGTGTCTGTGATCTTTGTTTGTGGAAGCCCTCCCATCATCATCATCATTATTTTGTGATTCTTGTCTTGGTTCTTCAGAAAACAAATCTCTACTGGATTATTTCAAACTATAAACGTTATACTGCTAATAAACATTTCAATCAGTCTCTTATGACTGCTGTTCTCAGCTGAGCACTGTGGTGATTAGCAGTGACGTTTATGGAGGCCTGGAGCTGAGCACCTCAACGCTATCCGGTCCTGCAGACCTCAGAGCTCGGGAACGGCTTTGGAGAGGCCCATTTACAAATGAAGAATGTGAGGCTCTGAGATCTGGGCACTTGCAGGGCTGGCATATGGCAGGGCGGGGACTCTGGCCCTGACTTCAAGCTCCTCACCAGGAGGCCGGGCACCTGGGGCCGCAGGGCAGGCTCCGTGAGTCCTGGCCCACTCCATCCTCTGCCTTCTCACCCAGCAGCACCTGGGGCTGAGTCAGTGCAGGGAGGCAGAATGGATGAGAAAACGTGGAAGGTGACGAAGCTGGCACACACCTTCAGACCGCCCCACCCCAGCCTCTCTGTAGCTCACAGAAGCGAGTGATCCTACCACCAGCTGGAGCCTAACAGTTCCTGGACCCAGGACCTGCGGGCCAGCCCTGCCTCTGCAGATGGGGGCACAGCCTGTTTCTTCTGTGCCCTCTAAGGGGAGGTAGGGGGCCCGTGGGGCCTTGTAGACAGTGGCCAGAGCCAGGACCAGGAGGGTGGCATGCAGCTGGCTATGGCTCGAACCTGATTGCCTCCATCTGGCTGTGTGACCTCAGCTGAGCTGCTCACCCTCTCTGGCTCACATTCCCGTAACAGGGTGGTAAGTCTGAGTGTTGGAGACCCTGTCTAACATCTGCCCCAAATCCGTAGCGTGTGGTATTTCCAGAGGCTGTGGCAGGAAATGGGGAGTGCTGCTGTGGGCAAGTATGGAGAAAAGAGGGGTACCCGGGCTCAGGACCCTCACAGACACCCAGGCCGGTATGTGGCATGGGAATTTGGGTTGTAAAATCCTGAAGTGACAATGCCGGGGGAGAGCCACTGCAGGGAGCAAGAAGGAAAAGTGGGGTACTGGGTGGGGCCTGCCTGAGCTGCAGTCCCAGAGCTCAGCAGGTGAGGCCGTGGCCAGGCTGGGTCCTCTGGTTGAGCCCCCGCCAGGGCTGTGGTGCCCGCCTGGGTCCTCTTCCAGCAGGGTCCAGCCAGGAAGGCCCCTGCAAGCCTTTTGTCCAGGCTGGTCCCCTCCGAGTGCTGCTGGCCTTTTGGGTCCCTCTGGCCTCCACACCTGGAGCCCCTGGCACCCGAGTCCTCATCTTCTACGTCTCTGGGTTACTTCCTCTGTACAAAGCACGTGGCGGTTCCTTCCATGCTGGCTGAGGACATCTCTCAAGAATGTGCTTGGGGCTACTCCTGCCAAGAAGCTATCCGTGGCCCTGTTTCCCATGGTCCTCCCTTTCCAGCTCTCCCTTGGTTGCCACCCTTCTTCTGAGCGGGGCCGGCTTCCCGGTGCTGCCTGGGCGCCATCCTTAAGGTCCATAACCCCTTGCTAATGCCGTCCCCCTACCTCCAGCGTGGTGCTCCCTCAGTATCCCTCCGATGACTGCCCCACGGCCTTCCCTTGTTTGGACTTAGTAACTATTTGGCTGCTGGACCAACCCCCCCACTCTTCTTACCCTCGACGACATCTGCTTGTGCCAGGCCCGGTGCCCAGGATCCAGTGGTGAGCAAAAGGAGACCAGACCCCCCCAGCAGAGTTCCCGGCCTCCCTACCTGACCTGTTTGGCGCCTGAGTTCTGAGAGCAAGCCTGGGTGGTGAGCGATTCTGGCTCCACCTGGGGCCAACGTGGCAAACCTAGAGGGAACTGCATCCTGGATCCCTGACCCTTGCCTGGGTCCCCTCAGCCCGAGGCCTGGGCCTGTGGGCAGCACTGCACTGGCCCAGAGACCTGACCTTCAGCCTTGACCTTCAGCTCCCAGCCTGACAGGCAGCGGGTCCCCACACTCCCATGTCTCCCTTCCTCAGAGCTTCCTGCAGCTTCCTCTCCGGTCCATAGCCCTGCCCAACTTGGGCCTCAATTGTCCCTCGATGGGACATGCTGGGCCTTCTCTTGGCTCAGTCTTGCCCTCTTTTGTCCTCCCCAGCCCAGCCCAGGGGCCTTTCTGAACCCAGCTCCTCCTTGCCTGGACTCCATATCTGGACTGTGCTGTCCGGGCAGCTGAGCATAGGCTGCGGTCCGGCAGACCTGGGTTCGAGTCCTCACAGCAATGGCAGCTCCCTCCAGGGCCTGGCTCCCTGAGGGCCACGGTGGCAGACTCCAGCCCTTTGGGATCTGTCTGCAGGCTGGGTGCACTGGGGCTGGCTGGGGGCCCTGGAGCCATGGCCAAAGGACGACCCCTGAGACCTGCAGGCCCAAGCCTGCCCATCCTGCCGGCCACATTGATAGAATGCCCATGGGGTGTGTGGCTTAACTCTTCATCCCTGAAATAGGAAAACAACAGCAGTGGCTCCCTGGGGTTCTCACGGAGGTTCTCTGGGTTCACAAATGTAAAACCTGCCGTAGCACGGTGGCCGTGCCGATGACAACCATGGCACCGATGTTATTGTCAGCTTCCATCCTGTTTTCCTGTTAACCCCAATGTGTGACTCTCTTCCACCGGCCCCCTCTCTGCCTCATCGTTTTTCAAAACGATTCCCATGGTCTCCAAGAGAGTTCTGGTTGTTTATGGTTTTTAAAAAATAGGCATTCAAAGCAAATTCCTCATTCGTTCTCCCCTTCCTACCCCCAAACTGGAATCTGGACGGACATGACCTCATTCCAGGAAACGGGAGCACAGGGAGGGACAGGGTCTGTGGAGAGGGGGTGGGGGCTGTCTCCCCACCCCCATCACCGAGGCAGGGCCCAGGATGTGGGCAGACACGCAGGAAGGTCACGTGCCTGGGACCCTGGGTATGAGCTGTGAGGCACGGCGTGTGGCATGCCCTCTCAGCCCTCCTCCCAGGCCACCACCTCCTGGCGGGGACCCAGGACTGCATCCCAGCTCCACCACCCACTGGCTGTGTGACCTTATGCCAGTGACTTAACCTCCCAGGGCCTCAGTTACCTCCTCTGTAAAGTGGGGATAACAGTTTCTCCCTCACAGAGCTACAGAGAGGATGGAATGAAATGTTATCCTAACCAGGTGCCCTCGGTACCTGGAGACTGGCCACGGAAGGGGCAGGGTCCTGCCAGCTCCTCTTTTGAGAAAGGACCAGGGCTTTAAAACCTGGAATCCAAGACTGTCAGAGATGGCAGGGCTTGTCCATCATTAAATCCAGCCTCTCAGTGCATGGGGGGAAGCCGAGGCCCAGAGAGGGGAGCCACACAGCGGGCCAGCACAAATCCCAGTCGGGGCGCGAGCTGCAGCTTCTTAGGACAAGGGAGCCTCTCCCCTCATGGGTCTGAGACGCTCTCTGGGCCTCCTCCTTCATCTGAACATGGGGACGCCCAGGAGCACAGGTGCTGAGCCTGATGTGGCCTGGGCCTGCCCTCAAGGCCATAGCACTCACCTGTATTCAGAAACCACGCAGAAGACGGGCGCAAATGGCCAGTGAAAGCAGAAAGGTTGTTCACTTGGTAGAGGCGTTAATTTTAGACTGTTTATTTTTTTATTATGAAAGGAATCATGATTGTAAAATAATTCGAATGCTATAAAAGGGAATAAACAGAAAATGACGTTCACTCTGCACTCCCCACTCCCACACCAGAGGTCCTGCCTTCCCAGCCTGGCATGCTGCCTTCCAGACCTCCTCCACGCACCCAAGCCTAAGTAATCTATATGCACGAATAGGAGGCGTTTTGGTTTTGTTATGTGTGTGTTGAGACAGGGTCTTGCTCTGTCGTCCAGGCTGGAGTGCAGTGGCGTGATCATAGCTCACTCAGCCTCGACCTCCCTGGGCTTAAGTGACCTTCCCACCTCAGCCTCCTGAATAGCTGGGACTACAGGCACACGCCACCACACCTGACTAATTTTTTTTTTTTTTTTTTTTAAGATAGAGTCTTTCACTGTCGCCCAGGATGGGGTGCAGTGGTACGGTCTTGATTCACTGCAACCTCTGCCTCCCAGGTTCAAGTGATTCTCCTGCCTCAGCCTCCTGAGTAGCTGGGATTACAGGCGCCCGCCACCATGCCTGGCTAATTTTTCTGTTTTTAGTAGAGACGGGGTTTTGCCATGTTGGCCAGGCTGGTCTCGAACTCCTGACCTCAGGTGATCTGTCCACCTTGTCCTCCCAAAGTGCTGGGATCACAGGTGTGAACCACCGCGCCTGACCAAACTTTTGTATTTTTTGTAGAGATGGGGTCTTGCTGTTGCTCAGGCTGGTCTCAAACTCCTGGGTTCAAGCGAGCCACCTGCCTTAGTTTCCCAAAGTGCTGGGATTATAGGTATGAGCCACTGCACCTGGCCAGAAAGAGTTTTTTTTTTTAATGAGATGATAGTCAACAGGTGACTCTGTCACTTGCTTTCTTTCCTTAATGGAGTATGAGCCCTTTCCTTTTGTTGGCACCTATCCAGATAGGTCCCTCCATCTTTTTTAAAAAAAATTAATTTCATTTAATTTAATTTTGTTTTATTTTTATTTATTTATTTATTTTTTATGGAGTCTCGCTCTGTCGCCTAGGCTGGAGTGCAATGGCGCAATCTCGACTCACTGAAACCTCCACCTTCCACCCAACTTCCAGGTTCAAGCGATTCTCCTGCCTCAGCCTCCTGAGTAGCTGGGCTTATAGGTGCCTGCCACCATGGCCGGCTGATTTTTGTATTTTTAGTAGAGACCAGGTTTCGCCATGTTGGCCAGGCTGGTCTTCAACTCCTGACCTCCGGTGATCCACCCGCTTTGGCCTTGAAAAGTGCTGGGAGCCACCATGCCTGCCCCCCTCCATCTTTTTACTTTTTACTGTCCTGGGTGAACCCACGTATCCCTAGAGATTACATTCAGCTGCTCCCGCTATGGCCTCAGTGCATATTCGCTTTTGTGTCCTCCTGCGCATTGTTCTATGGGGTAGATTCTTAGAGGTGGGAGCATCCAAGAACAGGACACCCACCCTCTGAAATGGCTGTCCCCATTCCCAGCACCCCCAGCTCTGAGTGACACGGCCTGTTTGTGCATGTCCCCACCAGCGGGGACTAGAGGAAATGGAGTCTTGGTTCTATTTGCATTTGTTTGATTCTCTGTCTGTGGCCATTGCCCGCTTTTCCATCTGGAGGTTTACCCTTTCCAAGGCAGTTGGTTTTCACAGGAAACACGGGGCTCTGGCCAGAAATGCAGCACAGATGAGCGCGAGGAGCCTGTGCAAACAATTCCACGTGCGGGAACTTGGGGCTTTGCAGCCACTCCTGCCTAGGGGAAGGATCGCGATGCCTCAGCATCGCTGAGGACCTCACGCTCCTGTTTGTCCTTCTCTTCCAGAAAAAACCGGGAAGATCCTGACGGAGTTCCTCCAGTTCTATGAAGACCAGTATGGCGTGGCTCTCTTCAACAGCATGCGCCATGAGATCGAGGGCACGGGGCTGCCGCAGGCCCAGCTGCTCTGGCGCAAGGTGAGATGTGCTGGGAGGACTTGGGTGGGTTCTGCTCCTTCTTGCCATGTGGCTTCAAGGGAGTGACTTTACTTTTCTGGGCCTCAGTTTCCCATTGTTACTCTGATGGCCTCTAAGAGTCCCCCCAGCTTCTTTTTTTTAAAATTAATTATTATTTTTTCTTTTTTGAGACAGTCTCGCTTTGTCACTCAGGCTGGAGTGCCGTGGCGCGATCTCAGTTCACTGCAACCTCCGCCTCTCAGGTTCAAGGCATTCTGCTGCCTCAGCCTCCCGAGTAGCTGGGACTACAGGCGTGCACCACCACACCCGGCTAAATTTTTGTATTTTTAGCAGAGACGAGGTTTCACCATGTTGGCCAGGCTGGTCTCAAACTCCTGACCTCAAGTCATCTGACCGCCTCAGCCTCCCAAAATGCTGGGATTACAGGCAGGTGTGAGCCACCATGTCCAGCTTATTAATTTTTTTTTTTTTTTTTGAGATTGGGTCTTGCTGTTGCCCAGGCTGGAGTGCAGTGGCTCAGTCATGGCTCACTGCAGCCTCAACCTTCCTGGCTCAAGTGATCCTTCCACCTCATTCTCTCCAGTTCCTGGGACTATAGGTGCACACCATCACTCTAGGCTAATTTTTGCATTTTTTGTAGAGATGGGGTTTTGCTGTGTTGCCCAGGCAGGTCTCAAACTCCTGGGCTCGAGTGATCCTCCAGCCTCAGCTCCCCAATAAGTGCTGGGATTACAGGCGTGAGCCACCATGCCTAGCCTCCTTCCCACTTCTCAATAGGTAGGTAACCCAGGTCGTGTTGTTGAGACCCCTTCAGTCACCGTGGGTGACTCCTCCCAGCTCACCTCCTCCACCATCAGAGCTGGGGCTCTAGAGTCTTGATAGTCTCCAATTCAAGGCAAGCTGTTCCACTAAGAGCCTCAGTGTACTCATCTGTCAAATGGGATGAGAACGTCTCCTTCACAGGGTGGTTGTGCCTGAAGCAGGGAAGGCGCTGTCACTGGCCTCATCATGATCTGCTATGATAGAGATAGTAGGATGCTGTTTGCTAAGGAAATATTTGTTGAGTGAGGGATTAGAAGCTTCCTGGCTCCAGCCTGAGGGTCAGTATGGGCCAGAGGATGCTGGCAAAGCCTTCTGGGAAGAGGAACCTGTGATTGACTCGGACATGGGGCTGGGGGCGGGACTCAAGAGATCCTCCCACCTTGGCCTCCCAAAGTGCTGGGATTACAGGCCTGAGCTGCCGCACCTGGCCAAGGCTGAGCCTTTAAGTGGCTCATTCAGGATGGCAGAGGCAGGGCCAGCCCAGGGCCCTTTCTGCTGTGACTGCAGCCCACCCGGTGGAGGGAGGTCAGGACCATGTGTCGGAGCTGCTCAGAGCATCACCTTTGCTTTTGGACCCAGAAAAGGTTGCCTCTTCCCCGGTGTCTTGGTAACCTCTTGACCCTGTGGCAGCAGAGCGGCAGAGGGGCCCGGCTGTGGCCTGGCCGGGGTGTCTGGCAGGTGCGTATCTGTGTGGTAGGTAAAGGAAAGAAAAGGAGGCCTTGGACGCAGCCCAGGTGAGTGGGGCCAGAATGGCTCCCCTGTCTGGAAAGAAATGTCATGGGCAGCCCAAGTCCCTGTAATCCAAGACAAGTGGGCTCTGGCTGAGGGCGTGAAGCATTTCCTCTGCGTGAGGCCTCATTTAAGTCTGGGGAGGCAGGAGTGCACATTTATTGTAGAAAAATAGCAACATGTGAGCAAGGAGAGTGAAATGAAACCACTCACCCACAATCCCTGAAAAGCAGTATTTTTGGTCTCATTTTGCCACTCAGGAAACCGATCATCACAATGCAGAGTTACGATAACATCATAATACTAGAAATAATAATATTAATCACCAGTGGTGATCAAAACAACAGTGGTTTTTATTAGAAACAATAATAGAATACAAATAAAATAAAGTGATAATAATGATAAAATAATAATACAATAGAAATAAGAATAATAAAACAGAGTTGTCTTTTTGTTTTTTACTTTTTTGAGATGGAGTCTCACTCTGGTGCCTGGGCTGGAGTACAGTAGCACAATCTTGGCTCACTTCAACCTCCACCTCCCGGGTTCAAGCGATTCTCATACCTCAGCCTCCCCACTAGCTGGGATTACAGGCATCCACCACCACACCCGGCTAATTTTTTATATTTTTAGTAGAGACAGGGTTTCACCAAGTTGGCCAGGCTGGTCTGGAACTCCTGACCTTAGGTGATCCACCTGCCTCGGCCTCCCAGAGTGGTAGGATTACAGGCGTGTGAGCCACAGTGCCTGGCTAAAACAGCAGTTGTCTGGTGCCTGTACTGTTTGCTCAGTCTGCTGGCCCCACTCTGAGGGAGGGGCTATGATGATGCCCGCATCACAGATGTGGACATTGAGGCTCAGAGATGCGAAGCTGCTTGTCCAGGCTCTGGCAGTGGGTGGTGCCGAGACAGGAGTCCTGGTTGTCTGACCTTGGGGCCTGTGCTCTCTCTGACCGAGGCACTGGAGAGCTTTGCAGAGTCTAGAATATTTTGCCTGGGCTGTCGAGTTCTCTTTCGCTTCCTGCAGGCCTTCCCATCGAACACGACTCTGCCATTTGAAAGTCTTAAAAATAAAACGCAAACCCACAGCCAGCCACCCATTGCGAGCTCCCCAGGATCTGGGGGTGGACTGGGTGGTGGGGGTTGTTGAGCCTGCCTGGGCCATAAGCCTGCTTCTGCACAGCCTCCTGCTGGGACTGGCCCTGTCCCTGAGTGCCCGTCCCTGTGTCCTGGGGCTCCTGCCCTAAGCAGGGGTGAGACGAAAACCAGAGACCTTTTGCTAGGGTGTTATGAGAGCTCTGTCTGCTCTTTCTAGAAAAGACAGGGATTTGAGCTTGGTGTGGGCGGTTTATATATAGACCACTGGATATAGACCGCTGAGGGCAGCTCTGCGACTTGGGCAAAGCCCACTTTGTGTGGGGGTGGAGGGAGTGGTAGGGGAACCATTTTCTTTTCCTGTAAATATTTTTATCCCCGGTAGGAAGAAGCCTGCAGGTCCTATTGTGTGAGCACAATGGGCTCTCCTTTTCCACGAGCGTTTTGTGTTTCCCCTTGAAGAGTGGCAGGGAGGGAGCTGCAGACAGGGGGACATGGTGAAGGGGGCAGAGGGTCAAGAGGAGACCGGACTGCAGGGATGTGCCAGGGCAGAGCCAGGAAGTCAGGAAGGTGCAGGCACGATGGCAATCACCCTTTCCCCAGAACTGCATCTGAGAAATGTTTCTTTTTGCAAAATGCACCTTATTTATTGTAGAACAAATAGAATTTGCAGAGGAACACTGTACTCCCCCGGGTTCCCTCCCATCCAAGATGAACCCTCTCCCATTGTGGCCTATCTCCTTCCAGAAGCTTCCTGGAGCTTGTCTGCTCAGGACACCTTGCACCTGGCCATAGCTTCCGCTTGGGCCCCCAACCCTGGTTTAAAGATCTCCCTTCTTCCCCATCCCCAGATAAGTCAGTCCCTGAGGATGGGAGGCCGTCAGAGACGCTGAGTCCTACCAGTAGTGGTCATGGTGGTCCTGTGTATTATGCACCTGCCTGTCAGGTGCCAACTCTTACTGTTCCCATTTTACAGATGAGGAAACCGATGCTCAAACTGACGAGACACGCTGTGAGTCAGCCAGAGCTAGGGCTTTGTAGGAAAGTCTGGGCGTTTCTGTAGCCCACGTAGGTCACCAACCTGCCAGGACGTAGGTCAGACATCAAACACCCCCAGACAGAGGCCTCCTCCATCCCCACCCAGATTTAGGGAGGCGTCTCATCAGCCATCAGAGCTGAGAGGCTCTCTGGAGCCACCTTGTTCAAGTTGTCATTGCCCTGAGGGGAAACAGAAGCCTAGAACCAGGGAGAGACTTGCCTAGGTACTGGGGCCCTCGCAGTCCTGGCCTGTAGGTGTGTCCCCTGTCCCTGGAGTGACCGTGGGGCGCCAGTGCCGCAGCTGTAGGTGGGTGGAGAGCAGCCATCTCCCCAGACCCTTCCAAGGTAGCTGTGACTGCCCAAGGCTGGGATGGAGAGGGAGGGCCTGGCTGTGACCGGGCCCTGCATCAGTGCCTGTCCTGGGTTCAAGTCCTGGCATCATCACCCTGCCTGGACCCTGGGTGAGCCCCTCCATGGCTCTGAGCCTCCTCATCTGCAGAATGGAAGAGATGCAGCCCGGCCTCAGAGGCCTTGGGAGGACTCGGGGAGATCCAAAATGGAGGATGTGCTAGGCAGGGGGTGCGCACACAGGCTCTGCTGGGCGGTCAGCTTCATGGGGAGCACCACCTCCCTGGACCTGGGCCTCACTCCCCGCCCCCTCCTGCCCACAGGTGCCATTGGACGAGCGCATCATCTTCTCGGGGAACCTCTTCCAGTACCAGGAGGACAGCAAGAAGTGGAGGAATCGCTTCAGCCTCGTGCCCCACAATTATGGGCTGGTGCTCTACGACAACAAAGTGGTGAGGCCTGGCCCGGGCGCCGCACTGAGCTCCACGCTTTCGCCGTGTGTGCCCCTCCCCCACTCGGAAACTTAGGCCCCAGATGCCACCGGCACAGCCTGCACGCAGTCACCAGGGCCAGAGCACAACCTCGGCCCCTCCCCTCCCCCAAACCGTGGGCTGCCCTGGGTGCCCTCTCCAGATGGCAGCTCATTCTTCATCTCGGGAATATCGCTGACTCCTTCTGTCCCTTATAACCAACTGTCACTCACTCCTCCCCATCCCTCCTAATCTCTCTACAGTCCCTCTGGCTCCAGGGCGTTCCTCCTGCCACCTCCTTCCTCACTGGGCTTCCTGCCTCTCCTCCGACCCCTCCCATCCTCATAGGCACAGTGAGCTGTTAGAGGCACAATCTGGCCATTCCTTGCCCCGGCTTGCCCCTGCCCTATGGTGGGTAGGTGTCCGAGAAGGACATCCTATGGGAGCATTGTGCCTTATCTTTTCCCCGAGCCCTTGGGGAAGCCCTACCTGGTTGAGCCACAGACCTGATTTCTTCAATTGTTCATTTCTCCAGAGCAGCCAGAAGGACAGGCCTGTGCCCTGTATTTCAGGGAAGATCAATGTGACAGCAACATAAAGTCAAGAACAACCTCGTGCCCCAGAGTAGTAGTTCTCAACTGGTAGCACGTCCGAATCACCTGAAGGGCTTGCTGAAAGATGCATTGCTGGGCTTTCCTCCAGAGTTTGGATCAGGTCTGGGGTGGAGCTAAGATTTGCATTTCTTTTTTTTTTTTTTTTTTTTTGAGATGAAGTCTAGCTCTGCCACCAGGCTGGAGCGCAGTGGCGTCATCTTGGCTCCCTGCAACCTCCACCTCCCTGGTTCAAGTGATTCTCCTGCCTCAGCCTCCCGAGTAGCTGGGACTACAGGCGTGCACCACCATGCGCAGCTAATTTTTGTATTTTTAGTAGAGACTGGGTTTTACCATGTTGGCCAGGATGGTCTTGATCTCCTGACCTCATGATCTGCCCTCCTCAGCCTCCCAAAGTGCTGGGATTACAGGCGTGAGCCACCGTGCCCGGCCTGTAAAGATTTGCATTTCTAATAAATTCTAGGGTGGTGTTGAATATCAGAGACCATGTTTTGCAAATCAGCACCCTACAGTTTCTGAGCTACTTTCAGAAACTGTGTTGTATAGTGACACCTAGTGGCAGGGAGTAGCATGGTAGCCCTGCTGTATGAGCTATTCCATCAGAACTGCTTTCCCCACTGCTACTGGTATAAGTTTCTAGACCTAATTCTCCTCTAGAGGACACTTGTGTGGTGCTCAGAACCTAGGAAGTTGGTGGGGGTAGTTCAGGGTAATGGTCAAATACCCCAGGCTCCGGAGACAGATAGCCCTAGTTCATGTCCTAGGTCTGCTACTTCCCAGCTGTATGAAGTTGTGTTGTGGGTGATCCACCTTTTGGATTGGGAAAATTCTGTGAAGTGAAGCATGCAATACCCTTAGCACTGGGCCTGATATGTAAGAAATGCTCAACTAGTGGAGCTGCTGGGAACAGAGGTAATAGCAGCAGTAGCAACAGTAAGAACCACCACCTCGACCAAGCTTGCTGAGTCCTTGTGGTGTACCAGGCACTGCAGATTATCTCACTCAATCCTCACATGGCTCTGTGAGGCAGGAATGGTTATTACCCTGGTTTTGTTTTTATTTTAAAATGTTTTCCCCATCCTAAATATTCTTGATTCCCTGGTCTTATAGATGAAGAAGCTGAAGCTTAGGCATTTAAGGAACTTTATCCTCAGCATCACACAGACACTACCCAGTGAAGCCAGGAATTGAGCCCAGAGCCAGGGTCTAGGTTGCTATGGATGCCACACTGCTCCAGTCACCATGACAGTGACATTCTCCCCTCTGTTCCTCTCTTGCCTCCTCTTCTTCCTTCCCCTCTCCTCCCCACTTTGGGCCACACTGAGTAGGGCCTTGAAGCCAGGTGGGATTTGGGCTTGGCCACACCCTTAACCCTCAGGGACCATCTCTCTTGCCTCCCTCAGGCCTATGAGCGGCAGGTCCCACCACGAGCTGTCATCAACAGTGCAGGCTACAAAATCCTCACTTCTGTGGACCAATACCTGGAGCTCATTGGCAACTCCTTACCAGGTAAAGGAGCACCCACCCCAGGCCACGATGCCCTGCACAGGCCTCTGGAGCTGGCCAGGGTAGGGGTGGCCCTGAGCCCATTGTTTTCAGCCCCACGTTTGCAGAGAGACCAGCTAGGCTTAGAGCTGTGGATGGGGACCTCGCTGTCTGCCTTTCCCCTCTCCCTAAATCCTTGAGAACCTCCTGGGAGATGTTCAGTGACCTTCCCTCATAAACCTGTGGGTCAGCACTGTGTTAGTCAGGAGTTACTCTTTTTGGCATCCTGCTTTTGCTTCACTTTGGCTGAAATTCCCTAGAAGCCTTACGGAAACAACATTGGCCTCTCTGATGATCCCTGGGAACTAGAGGGCAGGGGACATGCCCGCCTGGGGGCAGGTTGTGCCCCAGGGACTTGAGAGTAGAGTCATGCCTCCATTCTGTGGTGATGGAGGGCTTGGGTGAGCAGCATTCCTGGATTCCAGTGTGACTCTGGCTTTGTTTCACTGTGTCTGCTCGGGCGAGTCACTCCTCCCTCTGAATCTCAGCCTCTTCAGCATCTACAAAGCACAGGCACTAAGAGGACTGCCCTCAGGGTGTTGTGTGGACCCTGAAGGGGCTATGTGCCCAGTACAGGCCAACCCAGAGCCAGGACAGAAAGAAGAACTGTTATTGTCATATCATTAACAACAGCAGCAGGGTCAAACCCAGGACCAGTTATCTCGCTGGATCTTACATATCCTTGAGAATGAAATTGAAGGAGGGAAAAATTCCTTTTGCTGTATTTTGTTCCTCCCCACATGCTTCCCTCCCCATGTGGACACTTAAGCCACACTTTGGCCTCCACAGCCGAAATTTGAAGGGAAACCCAATAAGGTAGTGTTTGATTCTTGAACCTGAGAGCTCTGATCTTGTGTTGTTTTTGCTTTACACAGTTTAAAACCTAACCCAAGACTGGAGTGGATGTGCCTTATTACCCACTCTAAGAAATGAGTCTACACAGATGCTGGACTCAGGTTTTGGGCTGAGGAGGACACAGCCAGAAAGAAGGCTGCTCCCATCCCCCTGGCTTGCTGGTCACCCTGGGACAGGCCGGCCTTCTCTGGGCCTGAGCCTGACCTCAGAGCTGATGCCAAGGGATCAGTTCTCTGCCATCCTCTGGTGGAGGGCAACCACAGAGGGCAGCTGCTCAGTGGGCACTGTTTCCACAGGGACCATGGCAAAGTCGGGCAGTGCCCCCATCCTCAAGTGCCCCACACAGTTCCCGCTCATCCTCTGGCATCCTTATGCGCGTCACTACTACTTCTGCATGATGACGGAAGCCGAGCAGGACAAGTGGCAGGCTGTGCTGCAGGACTGCATCCGGCACTGCAACAATGGTGAGCGGCCTGTGGGTGCAGGGGCGGTGGGAGGGAGAGGCAGGACCTGGGTTATTGCTGAATGGTGACACCTAGTGGCTGAGTATGGTGTGGCAACCCTGCTCTACCAGCTGTTCTAATTTCCCTTCTGCGGTTATAAGAAACCATGTAATACCACCCTTAATCTTCTTCCTTGATCAAAACAGTTTTGTGCTGCTCAGGAAAAAGGTAGGAAATTATTCACAGAGCCGTGTGGTTGTTGAGCCCTTGGACCCTGAGTCACAAAGTCACAATCCTGATTCTCCCATTTTCCAGCTATGTGACCTTAGGGAACTGATTTACCTCTTGGAGCCTCTGTAAAGTGGGGATAATGCCTTGTGTGTCTTAGGGGGTTTATGAGGATTCACAGAGTCTACCTCATGCTTGATAAAGATTTTTGTTGTTGTTATTATTATTATTATTATTTTACCACCAACCTGCAGGGTGATTTGGAAACTTCACTGCCTCCCTCAAGGCCTCATTGCTCTCATCTGTAAACTTATGGGGTGACTCTTCCAGCTCACTCATTTATTCAACAAATGTTTTTAGTATCTACTCTGAGGAGGCCTGGATTTAAGCACTGGAGGTGCAACAAGGGAGCAAGAAATATTCCATGCCCTCCTACGATTGGCAGTCTGGTAGGGGAGACAGATGATAGACAGATGAGGATGCCGGGGCAATGGCTTACGGCTGTGCTGGGTACTGGGTGGAGCCACCCTGGGAGCTGTGAGGGTGTGTGTGTGTGTGTTGAGGGAGGGGTTGATCAGGGCAGGCTCCCTTGAGGAGGTTATGGTTCAGCTTCAGCTGAGACCTGAAGGAGAAGTCCCAGACCTGAAGGAGGAGATGCAGCAGTGCCAGGTCACATAGAGGAGAGGGGAGGAGTGTTCACATCCTGCATAGAGGAGAGGGGAGGAGTGTTCCAGGCAGAGGTAGGCAGCCAGCATGAAGGGAGACCCACAGATGGTAGGGGTAGGCTGGGAGGAGGAACTGCGCGAGGCCCTGAAGCGGGGAGGGGTGACCTGAAATGGGGCTGGAGGGGGGCTTCTGGGGTCAGGTCTGGAAGAGCCTTGAAGGCCTCTAAGGAATTTGATCAGAAGAGCTGAGGATGGTCTTCCAAGGAGAGAGGGGTCCCTGGGGGTCTTTCTGCTCCTGGGGAAGGAATAACCCAGTCCTGGACACTGAACTGCTTCCTGGTGATCTGGCCTGAGGGAAGTGCCTGCCCCTGCTCCACCCTTGGGCGCAGTGCCACATGGTGCAGAGGTGGAAGTTTGCAGGGGACAGAGTGGGCGCCAGTGGCCTCTGGGCTGCTACCGCGGGACTCAGCTCACCCCACCCCTCCTGCCCGCCTCTCCAGAGCCACCTCTGCCCTGTCTGGAATCTGCCAAGCAGGAGGAACCAGGTCTTCAGTCAGGCCAGCCCCTGCCACCTGGGCCCAGCTGCCCACAAAGGGCCTCCTGTTCCCAGGACCCGGGAACTGTGGGCTGGGACTGGGTGGAGGCACTCAAGGCTCTGGCTGCCTGGCCCAGGGCCTCCCGCCTCCCCAGCCCCTGGCCTGGCGCCATCTCTCCAGGTTTCCAAGGCTAACAGCTGACCTGGCCTGGCAGGGTGGGTGACCTGGGCCAGATAGGGAAGGGGGTGGGCACAGAACAAGGTTGGGAAGGGCCACCTCAGTCCCCCATCTGTGCAGTGGGGATGATGATAAGCTTGAGCTCGAGAGATGATTGGGAAGAGCTGGTCTGGGTGGGGCACTTGGCCGTGAGCCTGGCACGCACAGTGAGCACTTGGTGGGGAGGCCATGGGGGAGTTCTTGGGTCTAGGGTGCAGTGGACCGGAGGGAGGCCCAAGAGAGCTGCTGGGCCAAGGAATGAAGAGGTGTCCTGTGCCAGGAAGGTGTCCTGCCGAGTGGCCCCTTCTCCCCGGGGCGGGAGCTGACGAGGCTGGTTTCAGGCCTTCCTTCCACCCCACGGACTGTGAGAAAGTTCTCTGCTTCCTCCGTCTTGGAGGCTGGGCTTGGAATTTGTGGAGCCTGGAATTGCTCACTCCAGGGGCTGCCAGGAAGTGGGGGCTGGGGGGAAGGAGGCCAAGCTGGGCGGACACCAGCGGTCCCAGGGACCCCTTCACATCCTGCATTCCTGGAGCAGCTGGGGGTGGCAGGAGGCAGCTGGGGCACTGGCTGTGCTGGGTCCTCCGTGCTGGCCTGGGATGCAGAGGTCAAGGCTCCTTCCTGTCTGACCGTGGTCCCTCCCCCTCTGTCTGCTGCCTGGGAGTGAGGAATGCAGTTTCCTTTCTTGGAAGGTCTCCAGGTCTGGCTGGAGTCCGCTGGTCCTGGGTTCAGGCCCCGCTCTGCCATCCACTAGCTGAGTGGCCTCGAGCAGTAACTGCCTCTCTGAGCCTCCGTTCTTTCCCTGGGAAAAGTAGGGCACAGTGAGCTGAGGATTCAACGAGCTGATGTGTGTGCAGCCTCAGCGAGGCCTGGGGCCTCAGTTTCCCAAGACTGCCATAACAAATACCACAGACCGGGCAGCTACACAGCAGAAATCTGTTCTCTCCCAACTGGAGGTCTGAGTCGAGGTCAAGGTGTCAGCAGGGCTGGTTTCTCCGAGACCTCTCTCCTTGGCTGGTGGCCGGCTGCCTTCTCCGAGTCCTCACAGGGTCATTTCTCTGTGTGCCTGTGTTTTCTCTTCTCAAGAAGAAATGTACTTTTCCTTTTTTTTTTTCTTTTTTGAGACAGAGTCTTGCTCTGTCGCCCAGGCTGGAGTGCAATGGCACGATCTCGGCTCACTGCAGCCTCCGCCTCCCAGGTTCAAGTGATTCTCCTGCCTCAGCCTCCCGAGTAGCTGGGACTACAGGCGCCTGCCACCACACCCAGCTAATGTTTTTATAGCCAGAATGGTCTTGATCTCTTGACCTCGTGATCTGCCCACCTCGGCCTTCCAAAGTGCTGGGATTACAGGTGTGAGCCACCACGCCCAGCCAAGTGTACTTTTTTTTTGAGACAGAGTCTCGCTCTGTTGCCCAGGCTGGAGTGCAGTGGCGCATCTCGGCTCACTGCAAGCTCCGCCTCCCGGGTTCACGCCATTCTCCTGCCTCAGCCTCTCAAGTAGCTGGGACTACAGGCGCCCGCCACAGCACCCAGCTAATTTTTTGTATTTTTAGTAGAGACGGGATTTCACCGTGTGTTAGCCAGGGTGGTATTGATCTCCTGACCTCGTGATCCACCTACTTCAGCATCCCAAAGTGCTGGGATTACAGGCGTGAGCCACCGCACCCGGCCAATGTACTATTCTTTTAAAGGCACTAGTTGTGTTGGATTTGGTCCCATCCTCATCCCCTCCATTTAACTTACTTCTTTAAGACCCTGGGACCAAGGGCGAGTGTGGTGGCTCAGGCCTGTAATCCTAGCACTTTGGGAGGCTGAGGTGTGTGGATCTCTTGAGGTCAAGAGTTCGAGACCAACCTGGCCAACATAGTGAAACCCCATCTCTACTAAAAATACAAAAATTAGCCGGACATGGTGGCGGGAGCCTGTAATCCCAGCTACTCAGGAGCCTGAGGCAGGAGAATCACTTGAACCTGGGAGGCAGAGGCTGCAGTGAGCCAAGATTGCACCCCTGAACTCCAGCCTGGGTGACAGAGTGAGGCTCTTCTCAGAAAAAAAAAAAGACACTGGGTCCAAATACAATCATGTTCTGGGGTACTGGGGGTTAGGACTCCAGCATATGAATTTGGGGGTGTGGAGACACACTTCAGCCCCTAAGACCTGGGCTCATGGGAAGAGCTCAGGAGGGGTGACCCTGAAACTTGTCACACTTGGAGGCTGGGTGAGTCCCAAATGTCGGGGCTGGCTGGGCTCCCTCCCGCTGTCCTGGCCCTCCGCCTTACCTTCTCGCCATCTGGAAAGCAACCCCTGCCTGCACACCTGGCTTGGTACGTGCAGGATGAAAATTCCCTCTCCCTGTGGGAGAGCCAGCAGGTAACACACTGTCCAGCTTTTCCAGTCAAAACTTGGTTTCTAGGAACCATGCCCTTCTGAGCGGTGGGTGGGGCGTCTGGGGCACCTCCTCCCCTGGCCCAGGTGAGCAGCCCCCACCCAGGGCTCTGCATGCTGCTCCGGCTGGAACATCCCTGCCCTGCTCCTGTCACTCCTGCCTGACTTCAGGTCCCTGAAATGCAGGAGTGAGACTCCCACAGGCCCTCGTCCCCGTCCAGGCAGCTGTGCTGTAGGGATGAGGGCCGGACCTCCCCCTGCTCACTCCCTCCGGGCTCTGACAGGCAGTGATTTCTGTGGTCAGCTGGGTGTGGGGAGGGGAGGGACCCAGAGAGGGGCTTTTTCTCTGCCGGTGGTGACTCAACCCGTAGTCATGGCAGTGGGAGCCTTGGGTTTCTGATGCACAGGCTTCCGTTTCCCCTTCCTGGGCTCTGGGGATGCGGCGGCCAGAGGCATGCGGCCGGGGGCGGGGCCTGCCTGCTGCCTGGCTTGGCAGTGTTTAACCACCTTCTTACCCCAAGTCACATTTTGCAACTTCCTGCCAGTTGCCTCCTCGGCATTGAATCGGGAGGTCCATGCCTCACTCAGGGGTTCACCTCACTGGCGTTTGGGTTGCTGACAGCACCAACAATGACAAAAATTCAGAAATGGTGCTTTTCTAGCTGTTATTAATAGTAAATCCTTCCATTCTTTTTTCTTTTTTTTTCTTTTTTTTGAGGCAGAGTCTCACTGTGTCGCCCAGGCTAGAGTGCAGTGGTGCAATCTCGGCTCACTGCAACCTCTGCCTCCTGGGTTCAAGCAATTCTTCAGTGGCAACCTCCCGAGTAGCTGGGATTACAGGCGCCTGCCACCACCTCCAGCTAATTTTTGTATTTTTAGTAGAGATGGGGTTTCGCCATTGGCCAGGCTGGTCTCGAACTCCTGACCTCAAGTGATTCCCCCACCTCAGCTTCCCAAAGTACTGGGATTGCAGGCGTGAGCCACCGCACCCGGCTTCCTTCTTTAACAAAGTTATTCAAGCATCTGTGCCAGGTACTGACCTGGACTCAGTGGTGAACAGGACAGAGGGACAGACCCTGGGCCCAGGGGGGCAGCCAGCTGGCTCCTCAGTTATTGATAAAAAGTGTGGCGCAGGGCAGTGCTGGGCCCTGATCTCCTGTCTCTACACTGTGGCCCTGAGAGCCCCGCAATGGACCTGTGAGACCATTGTTCCCATTGTTCGGAAGATGAAACAGGCTGTTTCGGGTTCAGTGATCTAGAACCAGGCTCGGCAACCTATGGCCTATGGGCCCAGATCAGCCAATGGCCTGTTTCTGTCAACAAAGTTTACTGGAGCAGAGGCTCACTCGTTTGTTTCTGGATGGTCCGTGGCTGTTTTTGTGCTGTGACTGTAGAGGCAAGCGTTGCGGGAGGGGTTTTATGGCCTGCAGGGCTGAGAATATCTACAGCCTAGCCTGTTCCAGGCAAAGTTCGAAGGGCCCTGATCCAGCAGTCAGGGAGGAACCGGGGCTAGAACAAGGGTCTCTGGGTGCCTCTAGGGCCATTCTGGGTGGCTGCTCATGGGACGGGAGCTTCTAGTCCTGGCTCTGCCACTCCCTTCCCTGTGACCCTGGGCCCGTGGCCTGGCCTCCAACCGTAGGTTGTCTCTTCATCTGTAAAGCAATAAGGCGAATGATAGTGCCCAGGTCTT
The DNA here is from genome assembly GCF_024542745.1 of Macaca thibetana thibetana. Taxonomy (NCBI): domain Eukaryota; kingdom Metazoa; phylum Chordata; class Mammalia; order Primates; family Cercopithecidae; genus Macaca; species Macaca thibetana. Next base: position 11,063,882 of record NC_065592.1, read on the forward strand.
GGGGTGGTTGGGAGGATTTCAGGAGCTAAAGAGGCACGGGGGGCTGTCTCATCGCTGTTGGTGGTGGGTCATGACTGCTCTTGTCTGTCAGATACAACCACGACTGCTCTAATGACGAGGGAAGTGGGGGTCCCAGCTGCCCCTCCTGAGGTGCATGCTGTGTGTGTGGGGAGGTGGGGGGGTTCTGGTCAGTTGTCAGTTGGTCTTGGTAGAGGCCACTGGGCCATCTGCTGACCTCCTCTCCCCCTCTGTCTCCTGGGCAGGAATCCCTGAGGACTCCAAGGTGGAGGGCCCCGCATTCACAGATGCCATCCGCATGTACCGACAGTCCAAGGAGCTGTACGGCACCTGGGAGATGCTGTGTGGGAACGAGGTGCAGGTGAGGCCAGACGGGCTGGTAGGGAAACCTCAGAAGTCACCCGAGGACCCAGCGGGGGGGGGCACAGGGCTGAGTAGAGAGATGAGGCTCTGGGGTGCTGCTGGTTTGGAAGGAGACGACATGCTCAGGTTTGGACAATTGCAGGGGCCGGTGCTGGTGGAGATACTCACTGTTTTATTCATCACTTACTGGGCATCTGAGCGCCTGGACGGGGCGCTGGGGTGCAGCTGGGAACAATGTGGACACATCCCTGGCCCTCAGGGAGCTCTCTGTCTAGCAGGAGAAACAGACATTTGGCAAATAAATGTACACTTCCATGTTCAGGCAAAGCAGGGAAAGAGTGTGGTAATCCAGGTAGGGAAGGCAGCCTGTGCAAAGGCCCTGGGGCTGGCCCCTGAGTCTGAGGATCCTACAGGATGCCCAGGCAGATCGGTTGGGACCTGTGGCGATGAAGCTCAGGAGAGAGGGCAGTGGGGACGGTGAAGCAATGGGCCAGTCGTGGAGGAGGCGGGGGCTGGAGCGGCCCGGCGTGTGGGAATGCGGAGAGAAACAGGCCATCTGAGCGCTCTCCAGCCCCTGGCCTGGCTTGTGCCTCCTCAACCTAGATCCTGAGCAACCTGGTGATGGAGGAGCTGGGCCCTGAGCTGAAGGCAGAGCTCGGCCCGCGGCTGAAGGGGAAACCGCAGGAGCGGCAGCGGCAATGGATCCAGGTGGGTAGGCCTGGGGCCCTGGAGCGGGGACGGCACCGGCAGCTGGCGTGGTGCCCTCAGCCCTGGTGCCAATGCAGCTGCTCTGCCCACAGATCTCAGACGCCGTGTACCGCATGGTGTACGAGCAGGCCAAGGCGCGCTTTGAGGAGGTGCTGTCCAAGGTGCAGCAGATGCGGCCGGCCATGCAGGCTGTCATCCGAACTGACATGGACCAAATCATCACCTCCAAGGAGCACCTCGCCAGCAAGATCCGAGGTAGGCGGCCACCCCCATGCCCGACGGGCCCTCCAGGGCCCAAGGTGGACTTTCTTTTTATTTCGTGACCAATGTAAATTTCACAGCAGTGACTTGCTCAGTGATCATTTGTAAGAATTGGAGTCAAATCTGCACGGTGGTACTCCAGTCCCTGTGAGTTGTTCTGTGGCTATGATTTCTATAAACCCAGATCTTAAAGAGAAAAATTTTTGTTCAGGAGGTTCAAGCCTTCTTTTCATCTCTGACTCATCACAGATTTACCATGTGTCATTTTAAAGGACATTTACTTTCAGCAAGTGTAGCTTTCCTGGGTCGGTTTATTCTGTGTCACCCAGGCTGGAGTGCAGTGGTGCGATCTCCACTCACCACAACCTCCGCCTCCTGGGTTCAAGCAATTCTCCTGCCTCAGCCTCCTGAGTAGCTGGGATTACAGGCACACGCACGCCACCATGTCTGGCTAATTTTGGTACTTTTAGTAGTGATGGGGTTTCACCATGTTGGCCAGGCTGATCTCGAACTCCTGACCTCGTAATCTGCCCGCCTTGGCCTCCCAAAGTGCTGGGATTACAGGCGTGAGCCACCGCACCCGGCCTGTCCTCCTTTCTCTTCCCAGCTAGATGGGATCCTTTCACCGGCGCAGTCCCCATAGCACATCTGCAGAGCGCAGTTTTAGCAACTGTCATTTCCCCATGAGGCATTCTTTTAATTTAATTTAATTTAATTTAATTTAATTTGTTTTATTTTATTTTATTTTATTTGAGACAGCGTCTCACTCTGTCGCCCAGGCTGCGGTGCAATGGCATGACCTCAGCTCACTGCAGTCTCTACCTCCCGGGCTTAAACCATCCTCCCACTTTAGCCCCCCAAGTAGCTGGGACTTACAGGCACATGCCACCACGCCCAGCACATTTTTGTATTTTTTGTAGAGACAGGGTTTTGCCATGTTGCCCAGGCTGGTATCAAACTCCTGAGCTCAAGCAATCCCGCCTTGGCCTCCTAAAGTGCTAGGATTACAGGTGTGAGCGACTGTGCCCAGCCCTTTTTATCATTGTTATTATTATCATTTTGACAAGCAGTCTTGCTCTGTTGCCCAGGCTAGAGCACAGGGGCACAATCTCGGCTCACTGCAACCTCGTTTCCCCGGTTCAAGCAGTTCTCCTGCCTCAGCCCTGCAAGTAGCGGGGATTACAGGCACCCGCCACTACGCCCGGCTAATTTTTGTATTTTTATTAGAGACAGGGTTTTGCCATGTTGGCCAGGCTGGTCTCGAACTCCTAACCTCAGGTGATCCACCTGCCTTGGCCTCCCAAAGTGCTGGGATTACAGGTGTGAGCCACTAGGCCCGGCCTGTTTTTTTAAGAGACACAGTCTCGCTCTGTCTTCCAGGTGGAGAGCAGTGGTGCAATCATGGTTCACTGTAGCCTCGACCTCCTGAGCTCAAGTAATCTTCCCACCTCAACCTCCTGCGTAGCTGGGACTACAGGTGCATGCCACCACGCCTGGCTAATTTTTAAATTGTTTGTAGAGAAGGGTCTTGGGTGGGCAAAACTGTCTCTTTTTAAAATTTTTTAAAGAGAGAGAGAGAAGGCGGGGTGGGGGGGTCTTACTGTGTTGCCCAGGCTGGTCTCAAACTCCTGGCCTCAGACAATCCTCCTGCCTCAGCCTCCTGCAGCACTGGGATTAGAGGCAGGAGCGGCTGTACCCGGCCTCCTGTGGGTTCTTGTTTACTACCCAGACCCTGAGTATTGGTTGAGAGCTGGATAGGACACAGACTTGACATTTCTTGTGTGGAACAAAGAACATTAGCTGGGCTGGGATGGGGGTGAAAATGCTGTGGTCAGAATGTTCTGGAGATGGTCCCCACCCACAAGGAAGAAGCCTTTTACATAATTATGCAGAGCCAGCCACACCGTTCCAGAGAGGATCGCCCCGTGTTTGTAAAAGCAGAGGCTCATTAAATCTACTAATGTAGTTTTCGTTGCTGTTGTTCTTTGTTCAAACGAAGAAGCAAGACCCACCCCAAAGGCGTTTTTTTTGTTTTGTTTTGTTTTTGAGACGGAGTCTCGCTCTGTCGCCCAGGCTGGAGTGCAGTGGCCGGATCTCAGCTCACTGCAAGCTCTGCCTCCCAGGTTTACGCCATTCTCCTGCCTCAGCCTCCCGAGTAGCTGGGACTACAGGCGCCTGCCACCTCGCCCGGCTAGTTTTTTTGTATTTTTTAGTAGAGACGGGGTTTCACCGTGTTAGTCAGGATGGTCTCGATCTCCTGACCTCGTGATCCGCCCGCCTCGGCCTCCCAAAGTGCTGGGATTACAGGCTTGAGCCACCGCGCCCGGCCCAAAGGCGTTTTTTTGTCTATTTCTAGCTTAGCGGAACACTGCTGACACCTCTGGGCTGGCAGTTTTCTTATTTATTTTCAAGTTTAATTTTTGTGGGTACACAGTAGGTGTGCATATTTATGGGGTACATGAGATGTTTTGATCAGGCATGCAATGTGTAATAATCGCGTCCTGGAGAATGGAATATCCATCCCCTCAAGCATTTATCCTTTGTGTTACAAACAACCCAAGTATATTCATTTAGTTTAGTGGGTTTTTTTTGACACTGAGCCCCACTCTTGTTGCCCAGGCTGGAGTGCAGTGGTGTGATCCCGGCTCACTGCCACGCCTGCCTCCCAGGCTCAAGCGATTCTTCTGCCTCAGCCTCCCGAGTAGCTGGGATTACAGGCGCACGCCACCACGCCCAGCTAATTTTTGTCTTTTTAGTAGAGATGGAATTTCAACATGTTGGCCAGGCTGGTCTCAAACTCCTGACCTCAGGTGATCTTCCCTCCTCGGCCTCCCAAAGTGCTGGGATTACAGGTATGAGCCATCGCACCTGTGCAGCCTCTTTTGGTTATTTTTTTTTTTTTTTTTTTTGAGACGGAGTCTGGCTCTGTCACCCAGGCTGGAGTGCAGTGGCGCGATCTCGGCTCACTGCAAGCTCCGCCTCCCGGGTTTACGCCATTCTCCTGCCTCAGCCTCCCGAGTAGCTGGGACTACAGGCGCCCGCCACCTCGCCCGGGTAGTTTTTTGTATTTTTTAGTAGAGACGGGGTTTCACCGTGTTAGCCAGGATGGTCTCGATCTCCTGACCTCGTGATCCGCCTGTCTCGGCCTCCCAAAGTGCTGGGATTACAGGCTTGAGCCACCGCGCCCGGCCTCTTTTGGTTATTTTTAAGTGTACAATTAAATTATTATTGATTATAGTCACCCTGTTGTGCTATCAAATACTAGGGTTTACTCATTCTGTAACCAGAAAGGGGTCCCGATCCAGACCCCGAGAGAGGGTTCTTGGATCTTTTTTTTTTTTTGAGGCGGAGTCTCACTCTGTCGTCCAGGCTGGAGTGCAGTGGCCGGATCTCAGCTCACTGCAAGCTCTGCCTCCCGGGTTTACGCCATTCTCCTGCCTCAGCCTCCCAAATAGCTGGGATGACAGGCACCCGCCTCCTCGCCCGGCTAGTTTTTTGTATTTTTTTAGTAGAGACAGGGTTTCACCGTGTTAGCCAGGATGGTCTTGATCTCCTGACCTCGTGATCTGCCCGTCTCGGCCTCCCGAAGTGCTGGGATTACAGGCTTGAGCCACCGCGCCCGGCATGTACCGCATTTTCTTTGTGCATTCATCTGTCATGGACACTTAGGTTGCTTCCAAATCTTGATTATTGTGAACAGAGCCACAACAAACACGGGAGTGCAGATATCTCTGTGATGGGCCGATTTCCTTTCTCTGGGTATATACCCAGCAGCGGGATTGCCGGATCATATGGTAGCTCTATTAGTTTTTTGAGGAACCTCCAAACTGTTCTCCATAGTGGTTGTACTAATTTACATTCCCACTGTGAACCCTGAACATTTGAGACAGGTCTCAGTTAAATTAGAAAGTTGATTTTGCCAAGTTGGGGACAGGTACTCGTGATACAGCCTCAGGAGGTCCTGATGACATGTGCCCAGGGTGGTCAGAGCACAGCTTGGTTTTATGCATTTTAGGGAGACCTGAGACATCAATCAACATATGTAAAATGGGCTGGGTGCAGTGGCTCACGCTGTAATCTCAGCACTTTGGGAGGCCGAGGCAGGTGGATCACTTGAGGTCAGGAGTTCAAGACCAGCCTGGCCAACATGGTGAAACCCATCTCTACTAAAAATACAAAGCTTAGCTGGATGTGGTGGTGCATGCCTATAATCCCAGCTACTTGAGGAGGCTGAGGCATGAGAATCACTTGAACCCAGGAGGCAGAGGCTGCGGTGAGCCGAGATCGAGCCACTACACTCCAGCCTGGTCAACAGAGTGACACCCTGTCTCAAAAAAAAAAAAAAAAAAAAAAAAAGTAAAATGAACATTGGTTTGGTCTGGAAAGGTGGGATAACTTGAAGGAAAAGCAGGACAATTCGATGCAGGCACGGGGCTTCCAGGTCATAGGAAGAAAAGAGACAAATAGTTGCATTCTTTTGAGTTGATGATTAGCCTCTCCAAAGGAGGGAAGCAGATATGCATTTATCTCAGTGAGCGGAGGGGTGACTTTGAATAGAACGGGAGGCGGGTTTACTGTAAGCAATTCCCAGCTTGACTTCGTAATTCTGGAGGCCTAAGATATTTTCCTTTCACACCACCAACAGCTTGTGGTGTGGTTCCCTTTTCTCCACATCCTCATCAGCATTTGTTATTGCTTGTCTTTTGGATAAAGCCATTTTAACTGGGGTGATGTGGCATCTCATTGTAGTTTTGATTTGCATTTCTCTGATCAGTGATGTCAAGTACCTTTTCATACGCCTGTTTTGTGTTGAGCACCTTTTCATATGCCTGTTTTGTGTTGAGCACCTTTTCATATGCCTGTTTGCCATTTATATGTCTTCTTTGGGGAAATGTGTATTCAAAGCTTTTGCCCATTTTAATTGGATTACTAGGATTTTTTTCCTATAGACTTATTTGAGCTCCTTATGCATTCTGATGATTAATCTCTTGTCAGATGGCAGTTTTCTTAGTTTGTTGCCATAATGGTTTCAGAAAGATCAGGGTCCAATCTCAGAACCCCTTGTCATTTTTCCTGCATGGATTCCCATCTTTATCTACTATTTCTCTGGAATCATTCAGCTTGCTAATATTACCCCCAGTGGTTTTCTTCAAAAATAATATTGGCTCACACCTGTAATCCGAGCACTTTGGGAGGCCAAGGCAGGTGGATCATGAAGTCAGGAGATCAAGACCATTCTGGCTAACAACAGTGAAACCCTGTCTCTACTAAAAATACAAAAAATTAGCCGGGTGTGGTGGCGTGCGCCTGTAATCCCAGCTACTCGGGAGGCTGAGGCAGGAGAATGGCATGAACCTGGGAGGTGGAGCTTGCAGTGAGCCAAGATTGCGCCACCGTACTCCAGCCTGGGTGACAGAGCGAGACTCTGTCTCAAAAAAAAAAAAAAAAAAAAAAAAAATTATATTGGCCAGGTGCAGGGGCTCATGCCTGTAATCCCAGCACTTGGGAGGCCAAGGCAGGAGGATCCCTTGAGCCCAGGGAGTTTGAGACCAGCCTGGATAACACAGTGAGACCCTGCCTCTTAAAATACTACTACTACTACTACTACTACTACTACTACTACTAAAAGTACTGATGGGGGCCAAGTGCAGTGGGTCACGCCTGTAATCCTAGCACTTTGGGAGGCTAAGGTGGGCGGGTCACCCAAGATTGGGAGTTTGAGACCAGCCTGGCCAATATGGTAAAACCCTGTCTCTACTAAAAATACAAAAAATATTCACTGGGCCTGGTGGTGTGCACCTGTAGTCCCAGCTACTTGGGAGGCTGAGGCATAAGAATCACTTGAACCTGGGAGGCAATGGTTGCAGTGAGCTGAGATTGTGCCATTGCACTCCACACTGGGCGACAGCATGAGACTCTGTCTCAAAAATTAATAATAGTAATAGTATTGATGGGAAGAGAGAGTTGGGAGAGGGCTGAAAAATTACTTTTTGGGCACTGTGCTCACTGCTTGGGTGATGAGATCAATCCTGCCCAAAACCTCAGTGTCATACAACATACCCATGGAACAAACCTGCAATGTACCCCTTGCATCTAAAATAAAAGTTGAAATAAAAATGATAATACTATTAGGAGGCTGAAGTGGGAGGATTGCTTGAGCCCAGGAGTTTGAGGCTGCAGAGAGCTTTGATTATTCCACTGCACTCCAGCCTGGGCAACAGAGTAAGACCCTGTCTCAAATAAAATAATAACAGGCTGGGCATGGTGGCTCACGCCTGTAATCCCAGCACTTTGGGAGGCTGAGGTGGGTGGATCACGAGGTGAGGAGTTCGAGACCAGCCTGACCAACATGGTGAAACCCCATCTCTACTAAAAATAAAAAAATTAGCTGGGCGAGGTGGCGAGTGCCTGTAGTCCCAGCTACTCAGGAGGCTGAGGCAGGAGAATCGCTTGAACCCGGGAGGTGGAGGTTGCAGTGAGCTGAGACTGCGCCACTGCACTCCAGCCTGGGTGACAGAGCAAGACTCCATCTCAAAAAAAAAAAAATAATAATAGTAATACAGTAGCCTCCAGCACCTGGGCTCTGGGATGACTGAGAGGTGCTCCTTGGGGAGCCCCTGCTGACCTGGCTCCCTCGGGGCACAGCCTTCATCCTCCCCAAGGCCGAGGTGTGTGTGCGAAATCACGTCCAGCCCTACATCCCGTCCATCCTGGAGGCCCTGATGGTGCCCACCAGCCAGGGCTTCACCGAGGTGCGGGACGTCTTCTTCAAGGAGGTCACGGACATGAACCTGAACGTCATCAACGAGGGCGGCATTGACAAGCTGGGCGAGGTGAGGCCGGCACCGGCCCTGGGAGGGGGTCTCCTGAGAGTAGGTCTGGTCTGTCCCAGAGGACCCTGGCTGTGTGACTCGGGGCAGCCGTTCCCCTCCAAAGCCGTCCCTGTAGACGGGGAGGGGCTGCTGGGGACTAGGGACCAAGGCCGTGCGTGAGGCCAGAGCTGTTGGAGTCCTCATGGGGCCTGCAGTTAGAGGAAAGAGGGAACATTAGCTCCTGGCCATCAGCCTTTAGAAACCAAGAATGGTGCTAAAATAGAAAAGAATTTAACAGAGAAGAGAGGGAAGGAGGGAAACAAGGAGGGAAGGAGAGAAGGGGAGAGGGATGGACGGGCTTCGGGTGAACGATGAGATCAATAAGGCAGAATTCACAAGTCACACGCCGTCCACATGGAGACAGCCTTTGCTCTTACTTCAGTTATCTGGCTGTCAGGGTGGATGTCCTTCCACAGTCTCCATCTTGGGGTGGCTGCCTGGAGCCCACGTAGTTGTCAGATCGAATTTATCCTGTATGTTAGTTTCCTCCTTTACACTCTGAAATGGGGAGTCCACAGACCATAATAATCCCAGAATCTGAGACCTGGAGAGGACGTTGGAGAACATGAAAGCTCTCTCCCAACTTTGAAGCTGAGGAAACTGAGGCTCAGAGAGGGTAAATGACTTGCCCAAGGTCACCCAGCCCCTCAGAAGGGATGAGAGCCTTCTCCCAGCACCTAGGCTGCCTCTCCACAGTGCTGTGCCGCTGGACCGTGCCCTCCATGCCTTCAGAGCCTCATGCTTCTGTCCTGGGCGCTACTGGGTTTACCTTTGTGGCCACCACCACCAGGTGGCCATCCCTGGTAGCAGGCGCCAGCCCCAGGGCCTGGACTTTGAGGACTCAGGCAAAGTGTGTATGGGGGGCTGCCTGGCCACAGAGTGGCCCCGCTCAGCCCCCGTGGCCCGCCCCCTGCAGTACATGGAGAAGCTGTCCCGGCTGGCGTACCACCCCCTGAAGATGCAGAGCTGCTATGAGAAGATGGAGTCGCTGCGGCTGGACGGGCTGCAGCAGCGATTTGATGTGTCCAGCACGTCCGTGTTCAAGCAGCGAGCCCAGATCCACATGCGGGAGGTAGACCCGAGGCTACGACCCCCACTCCACACCCTGCCCACCGCCTTCCACAGGCCCCCTCGCCCAGGAGGGGTCCCCTCTGCTCTGTCCCGTCATGCCGTAGCCACGCTTGCCTGGCACACTCTTTCCTCCTCTGCTTGGAACATCTGTGCCTCCGCCCACCTGGCTAATTCTGACTCACTTCCCAGGTCTCAGCTTAGAGACCCCTTCCTCCAGGGAGCTCTCCTTGCTCCCCTAGGCCCCTTCCCATGTTTCCTGTTGCCTTGAGGCAGGGACTGGCCTGAGTGTGCAGCGCTGTGAGTGGGAGAATGAGTGAGTGGGCACAGACTGCTCGCCATGCCTCCTGGCAGGCCTCGGGGTGGGGGGCTGGCTGAGGATGAGGACTCAGGAAGGGGCTGTGGTCACCCTGGGGGCTTCACGTGTCCGCGGTGTGCCCCGCAGCAAATGGACAATGCTGTGTATACGTTCGAGACCCTCCTGCACCAGGAGCTGGGGAAGGGGCCCACCAAGGAGGAGCTGTGCAAGTCCATCCAGCGGGTCCTGGAGCGGGTGCTGAAGGTGAGCAGCCCCACGCCCTGCCCCGGACCGTCCTAGGTGAGGCCGAGCCCCAAGCCCCCAAGCCCCATCCCCGGCCGCCACCAGGATTGCTGTCCCTGCAAGGAGGCGCCATGGTCCTCTTGTGCGGAGGAGGACTCGGAGGCTTGGGTCAGACCACTGGCCTCGTCCTACCCTCAGGGCCAGTGGAGCCCACTGACCTGCAGGCCCCTGACCCCCTCGTTCCCTGCAGAAATACGACTACGACAGCAGCTCTGTGCGGAAGAGGTTCTTCCGGGAGGCGCTGCTGCAGGTCAGCATCCCTTTCCTGCTCAAGAAGCTGGCCCCTACCTGCAAGTCGGTGAGCGGCCCCCACCTGCTCCAGCCGTTCGGGCCCTAAGTCGGGGGTGGAGCCCACAGATCTCCTCTACCCTTGGCCCTGACCTCTCATCTCTGCCACCCCACCTGGGCAGGAGCTGCCCCGGTTCCAGGAGCTGATCTTCGAGGACTTTGCCAAGTTCATCCTGGTGGAAAACACGTACGAGGAGGTGGTGCTGCAGACCGTCATGAAGGACATCCTGCAGGGTGGGTGCCGTCCCGGGGTGGGGACTGTTGCCAGGAGGATGCTGGGGGGCAGCTGAGAGGTGGTGGCAGCTGAGGGGGTCAGCTAAGGCACAAAGAAAAGGCCAGACTTGCATGTAGGGGCTGGGTGAAGCCCACCGTTGGCTGTGTGGCCCCAGGAGCGGACAGCCTTGCATCTCTGTGCTTTAGTTTCTTCTCGTGTCCTTGGCTTTGCTGGGAGGCTGGGATGAGTGATTAGATGGCATGTGGTCTGGGCCTGGAGTTAGCATCACAGCCTTGCTGCTTTTAGCAATGAGGCCTGGAATAAGTCACATCCCAATCACAGACCCCCATGGTGGGATGAGACGGGTCTCCTTTGAGCAGAGTCCAGCATGGGGGCGGCTGTGGGATCAGTGCTGTGTCCTGACCCTTCGCCTGTGGCCCTGCAGCTGTGAAGGAGGCCGCGGTGCAGAGGAAGCACAACCTATACCGGGACAGCATGGTCATGCACAACAGCGACCCCAACCTGCACCTGCTGGCCGAGGGCGCCCCCATCGACTGGGGCGAGGAGTACAGCAACAGCGGTGGGGGCGGCAGCCCCAGCCCCAGCACCCCGGAGGCAGCCACCCTCTCGGAAAAGCGACGGCGCGCCAAGCAGGTGGTCTCTGTGGTCCAGGATGAGGAGGCGGGGCTGCCCTTTGAGGCTAGCCCTGAGTCACCGTCACCTGCGTCCCCGGACAGTGTCACTGAGATCCAAGGCCTGCTGGCCCAAGGTCTGCGGGCTGAGAGCCCCCCGCCAGCCAGCCCCCTACCCAACGGGGCACCCGCCGGGGAGACCCCCCAGCCCGAGGCCGCCCCCGAGGCCTCCTCGCCGCCTGCCTCACCCCTCCAGCATCTCCTGCCTGGAAAGGCTGTGGACCTTGGACCCCCCAAGCCCAGCGACCAGGAGACTGGAGAGCAGGTGTCCAGCCCCAGCAGCCACCCCGCCCTCCACACCACCACCGAGGACAGCGCAGGGGTGCAGACTGAGTTCTAGGCCAGTGGGTCCCTGGCTGCTGCACACGGCACGGGCCGCTCCCGTCTGGGCCCAGGCAGGCTCGGCTCTGAGGAGGATACCCTGGTCTGTGTTGTGCCTTGTGGGTGGAGGCGGGGCAGGGCTGTGTGGCACCACCAGGGAGCGGGCCCACCTGAGTCACTTTATTGGGTTCAGTCAACACTTTCTTGCTCCCTGTTTTCTCTTCTGTGGGATGATCTCAGATGCAGGGGCTGGTTTTGGGGTTTTCCTGCTTGTGCCGAGGGCGGGACACTGCTGGGGGGCTGGAGAGCCCCTTCCTTCCTGTCCTTCTTCTGTGGCCTCCATCCCCTCATGGGTGCTGCCATCCTTCTTGGAGAGAGGGAGGTGAAAGCTGCTGTGAGGCCAGTGGGTTCCTGCCCACTCACCCAGGGGCTGGCTGGGCCAGGACAGGAGAAGGGAGCGCAGTGGCCCCCGGCCCTGCTCCTTCTGCAGTTAGGGGTGGACCCAGCCTCGCTTTCCCCACTGCTCTGGAGAGAAGGGGAAGGAGGCGGTCTTCAGGCTGGAGCCAGGCTGGGGGTGCCTCCTGGGGTGGGTGGGCCTGAGGTGAAATTAGAGAGGCCCAGAACGTGCAGGTCTGCAGAGGGGAAGTGTCCTGAGTGAAGGAGGGGATCCCCATCCTGGGGGATGCTGGGAGGGAGTGAGTGAGTGAGATGGCTGAGTGAGGGTTATGGGGAGCCTGAGGTTTTATGGTCCTATGTATCCCCTTCTCCTGGCCCCAGCCTGCCTCCTCCCGCCCGCCTGGTCTCCCTCTGGTCCCCGTCCCTCTGGTGCTTGGAGCGGGAGCGAGGGGTGTAGTGGAGCTGGGTTCTGTCTTCTGTGGGCCACCCTGAGGTCCTCAGTGGTTGTCTGGGGAGCCGGACGGGGATCCTAAGGGGTACAGGGTTGGGGGGCCCTCCCTGAGGGTCTGGGGTCAGGCTAGGGTTTGACCTGTGCTGCCTCTCAGTCACCAAGTCACCTCCCCCTGAAAATCCAGTCCCTCTTTGGATGTCCTTGTGAGTCACTCTGGGCCTGGCTGTCGTCCCTACTTAGCTTCTTGTTCCTGGGACAAAGGTCAAACCAGGATGGGCCCAGGCCTGGCATTCCCCACCCCAGGACCCCCAGACCTCCCCCACGGCTGCTTTGCTGGGGGCAGGGCAGAAATGGACTCCTTCAGGGTCCCCGAGGTGGGGTCCCGTCCCAGCCCTGCATCCTCCGTGCCCTAGACCTGCTCCCCAGAGGAGGGGCCTTGACCCACAGGACGTGTGGTGGTGCCTGGCACTCAGGGACCCCCAGCCCCCCAGCCCTGGTCTCTGGCGCATCTCTTCCCTCTTGTACCGAAGATCTGCGCCTCTAGTGCCTTTTGAGGGGTTCCCGTCATCCCTCTCTGATATTGTATTGAAAATATTATGCACACTGTTCATGCTTCTACTAATCAATAAACGCTTTATTTAAAGCCAGTTGCCTTGAGTGGTGCTGTGGGGGTAGGAGACAGGGAGGCCTGGGCTGGGGACTGTGTCTAGGCCCCCATATGGCTTGGCTTTCTGGGCTTCTCACTTGACTGCGTGCCTCTATGTCCATGATCTGAGTTCTTATTCCATTTTACAGAGGAGGAAACAGGCTCGGCGAGAAGGGACTTGTCCAAGGTGACCTGCTTTCTGGTGGCAGCTCAGGCAGCTTCCTCAGCCAGACCTGTGCCGGGTGCCCCTCAGGCAGCCTTGGGCGATGGTGAGGCCAAGAGGGACGGCAGCAGGCAGCAGCTTCAAGGCCATTCAGGGCCCTGTGGTGCCCACAGCAAGGTGGGCCCAGGCTTGGGCTGGATCCAAACAATGATGCTGGCTCCTTCAACGCTCCCAGTCACACACTACTGTTTACCAAGCGCTCACTGTGGGCCAAGCGCTTTGTGTGCGGGAACAGGAGCCTCGAGAGAGCTCTAGAAAGTGGACACTGTCGTCACTACCATTTCACCAATGTGTAAACTGAGGCCTAGGAAGGTGGGGAACCTGGGCCAAGCTTATGTGGCACAGGAACACCCCTGAAGCCCCCGCAGCTGTTGGGGGTGGGTTGCCCCACCTGTGGGTAGGAACATGTCCTACTGGGTGGGGTGGCAGCCAGTCACCTTGGGGATGTTGGCTTCTCTGGTGCCAGCCTGTCCGTGGTGGCCTAGGGCTTGGGCCTGGGCCTCCCTTGGTCAACAAGGGCTGAGGTGCAAAACACAGGACTGCATGGCCCGAGACCAGGGATGCGGCTGTCCCTTGCTGTTGTCCGTGGCAGGTCACTGAGCCTCGAACTCCTCCATGAGGCCTCCCTGGGCCCTAGTGAGTGTAAGGAGATCTGCAAAGCACTGCGCTCCAGGAGGTAGCCCCGCCTGTCTCAGTCTCTCCCCTCTTGGCCAAGTTGAGCCCAGGAGGGTGCTGGGAGGAGGGGGAACTGTGGGTGGGAAAAGGCCACCCAGCACCTGCCCAGGAAACGACTCAGACGACAAAGGGTGTCTGCCTGCCCCATTCAGTGCACAGGACTGATGATCTCAGTGAGAGGGAAGCAGGCCCAGGCGTAGGGATTTTTCTGCCACCCCAGGACCTGAACGCTCCTGCCTGCTCCTGCGGGCACTGTACTTGGAGCAAGCACTCAGCGCCCCCTGGAGGCCACCAGCCGGTCAGGGCCGCATCACGTCCTGTGTTGAATGCATAGGGCAGCTGAGGGCAACTGGGGCCCAAACACTGGCTAGGACCACTGAGTAAGCTGGAGGCAGAGCCCAGGTGCTCCGAGCAGGCCTGCCACGAGCCCAAGGAAGAGGCTGCACCTGGCTCAACACCATCTGCCAGAAAACGTGTAATCAACGTGCACCCCTGCAGCGAGTGCAAGTGTATATGGCTCCTAGAATTTGCAGTGACCAAACCTGCACAACTGCACAGGTTTGAGGGTGAGGATGCTTCTGGGCCTCAAACCCCGCATCACCATGTCCCAGTTGCAAGGCCCTGGGCATTTACCCCTAATTAGCCTCAGCTGCCTCACTGGGCTAATGAACGGAACACACAGGGCTCCTCTGCTCGTGGAGGCACAGGCCGCAGCCATCACGGGCCCTGGCTGCCTCTGGGCCCCGGTCTCTCCACCTGTGAAGGGGACGCTGGGATAACGCGACATTCAAGATGGCCCTACCTGACCTCTCCTTTGGACTGAGGTGGACTGAGGTGCGGCGCGCTCCTGCCTCCTTCCTCGAGAAGAGCTGCCCTCTGCCCTAGCCCCATCCCCAGACCTCGTCCCCTCCCCTCCCTGGGCTCCCATGAGGACCCAGCGATGACTCAGGCCAGCAGCACGCTGAAGACAGGTTTATTGACACTCCTGCTTCAGACTGAGCTACATGGGGTAAGGAGGGACAGATGTGGAGAGCAGGAGGGCCCCAGGGTGCTGGGGAGCAGCAGAGAGGGAGGCCCAGGGGTGCTGGTGCCACTGTGCTTACAGGCCTGCACCGCACGCCTTCCCAGGTCGGCCTCCGCTCACCTAGCCAGGCCCTCCTGCTCCCTTCCCACATGCAGAGTGGGACAGGACTGTGCATGGTCCCCAGATGAGGACCAAGCTCCTGCAGGGGCGGTGACCTTCAGTCAAGACAGCTGGGAGACAGTGGATCCGTGATTAGGCTGGGGCGCTGGCTCCCAGGCCTGGGAGGTGGTGCAGCGGCCTCTCCAGCCCAGCCCCCGGGACCATTTAGACCAGTGGTGTCATGGATTCGGAGCGCCTCTGCCTGGCCTAGACATGCTTGGAGCTCAGGGTGGGGGCTCCTGGGCGATGGGGAAGGGGCCCAGAGCAGGGGGGGCCTCATACGTGTCTGGCTGGCACAAGGCTGAGCAGGAGCCCGGGCTCACAACAGCCGAGGCAGGGCCAGGACCAGGCCCAGGTGGGTGGGCAGGACTCAGCTGCTGTGGTAGATCCGGAGGCGCTGGACGATGTCCTGGCGGCACAGCGGGCAGGTGCGCAGTGGCTGGCAGCACTGCTGGCAGCAGCAGACGTGGCCACAGTTGAGGAAGATCATCTGGGCCTGGGGAGGGAGAGTGGGAGTATGTGGCAGGCCCTGCTGGGTTCCAGGAGTCCCAGGCCCCAGGCCCTTTTTTTTTTGAGACAGAGTCTCACTCTGTTGCCCGGGCTGGAGTGCAGTGGTGTGATCTCAGCTCACTGCAACCTTGGCCTCCCAGGTTTAAGTGATTCTCCTGCCTCAGCCTCCCAAGTAGCTGGGACTATAGGTGCGCACAACAACACCTGGCTAAATTTTTTGTATTTTTAGTAGAGACGGGGCTTCACCATGTTGGTGAGGCTGGTCTCGAACTCCTGACCCCAAGTGATCTGCCCGCCTGGGTCTCCCAAAGTGCTGGAATTACAGGCGTGAGCCACTGTGCCGGCCCCCTTCGTTATTCTTTAGCATCTTTACCATAAATACCTGATAGTGGGGCCTTTGGGCATTTGAACGCCACAGAAACAGAACAGGCACGGCCGAAAGGGGTAACCTAGTCCTTCTGTTAGCAGTTTGCTGTCTATTTCTCTATAGTTTGCAAAAAAATATAAATACCCATATAAATGCCCCAACTGTTTCTTTCTTAAATAAAACTGGGGATTACATTCCTGCCCTCTGGACAGGGGATGGAGGCCTGTTCAGCCGGCCCCTGCAGGAGGGCACGCAGGGTGTTCAGGCTTCTTCCTTGTTGATGCACTTGCCCAGGCCCTGAACTCCTCAGTCTACAAACGATCCCAACCCGGAGCAGCAGCCACTGACTCAGGACCACACTTTGCCTCAGCATCTCCTGCTTTCAGGAACTGATCCAAGCTCCGCTCAAAGCTGTCTGTAATGCCAAGGGCCGCAGAACAGGGATTATATTTGGAACCAACAGGTCCATCCATATCACGGCATGAGCTGGGTCAACTGGAGACCCTGGAATCATCAAACTGCAAACACGGCTGCTTTTCTAAGTAGGATCCCTCAGTGGAGGCAAAGAAGGATTTATATTTCATTCACCGCTCTGTGTAATTTTTACAATAAGTGTTAATGAA
This sequence comes from Macaca thibetana thibetana, assembly GCF_024542745.1. Lineage (NCBI taxonomy): Eukaryota > Metazoa > Chordata > Mammalia > Primates > Cercopithecidae > Macaca > Macaca thibetana. The sequence continues at coordinate 11,080,362 of NC_065592.1, forward strand.
TTTTTAAAAGATGATTTTTTTTTTTTTTTGAGATGGAGTCTCGATCTGTCTGCCAGGCTGGAGTGCAGTGGTGGGATCTTGGTTCACTGCAATCTCTGCCTCCCAGGTTCAAGCGATTCTCCTGCCTCAGCCTCCCAAGTAGCTGGGATTACAGGTGTGCACCACCATGCCTGGCTGATTTTTGTATTTTTAGTAGAGATGGGGTTTTACCATGTTGGCCAGGCTGGCCTCAAACTAACCTCAGGTGATCCACCTGCCTTGGCCTCCCAAAGTGCTGGGATTACAGGCGTGAGCCACTGTGCCTGGCCAAAAGATGATTTTCTAAAGCTTCTGCAGGGTAAATCATGTTGTTGATATTTCATGATTTGGGAAATTTTTTTCCTATTTATTAAGTAGGAACAAAAAGAAAAAAGATCTGGAAAATGATGTGAGTGCAGCTCATATTTGGGTCATGGGATCGGGGTCATTTTTATTTCCTGCATTCTTTCTAGGTAGGCACAGTCTACTTAGATAACTGGAGAAAACACGTTCAGAGACAACCCTATACCTGGAGAATTTGAGGAGGGTGGCCACAGGCAGGGCAGGCGGGTGGGGAGGGCCCCAGACTTACCTCCCGTTCCAGGCACACGACACACTCTGAGGCCTGCACCTCCAGCTCTGCAGGGGGAGCGGATGGCCTCACAGACTCAGGAGGCTCCTGGGGGGCTGTAGGGGTGAGGACCTCACCTGTTGGTGGTTTCAGCTCTGTGGGGACCAGATGGACAGACTGAGCCACGGTCATCTCCGCTGACCCCAACCCCTAGGGGCTCATCGTGGGCCTGCCTGTCCCCATAGTGAGTGAGCTGGAGGGTGGGGGAGCCTCTGCTCTCAGATCTGAGCGAAGTGCTCTCCTTGCCAATACGCTCTCTTCTTCTCTTCTCGGAGCCTCATCTCCCATCTGCAGAATGGGACTGAAGTTTCTCTCTGCAGGGATGGCCGCAGCGCCTGTTAAGTGGGTCCTCTGATCTCTAATGTCCCCGGGACCCTTCAGAGCCACCCTGCAAGTAGGGCTCGACACTTTCAGAGATGAGACATTTGAGGCTCGGAGGCGGGGAGTCACTCACCCAGGGCCACGCAGCCATCTGGTGGTGCAGCCACAGAGCCCTGGGGCAGGAGCTCTCAGTGAAGGGCCAGCTCTTGGCTTCTCACCTGGTTGCCCAGGAGACAGGATGGGCTGCTGCCCATCAGGTGACCCAGGGGAGCAGAATGAGAGGCCCCCCAACACTGCTCCCCTGCCCCCAGCCCCACAGAGTCCCCAGCATGCTGGCTGCTCTGCCCTGGAACCAGCATCCCCTGCTAGGACATCAGAAGCAGCCCTTACAAAATGCGAAGTCTCTTTTTTTTTTTTTTGAGACAGAGTCTCGCTCTGTTGCCCAGGCTGGAGTGCAGTGGTGCGATCTTGGCTTACTGCTACCTCTGCCTCCCAGGTTCAAGCAATTCTCCTGCCTCAGCCTCCCGAGTAGCTGGGATTACAGGTGCCTGCCATCATGACAGGCTAATTTTTGTATTTTTAGTAGAGATGGGGTTTCACCATGTTGGCCAGAATGCTCCGTCTCCTGACCTCGTGATCTGCCCACCTCAGTCTCCCAAAGTGCTGGGATTACAGGCGTGAGCCACCGCGCCTGGCCCCCAGGCTACCATTTTGAGGGAGCTCTCATATATATGTGTGTGTGTGTGTATGTATATATATATATATATAATTTTTTTTTTTTTTCCAGACAGGGTCTTGCTCTGTCACCCAGGCTGGAGTATAGTGTTATGATCACAGCTCACTGCAGCCTCAACCTCCCAGGCTCAAGCAATCCTCCCACCTCAGCCTCCAGAGTAGCTGGGATGACGCCTTGCTAATTTTTTGATTTTTTTGTTTTGTTTTGTTTTTGAGACAGTCTCACTCTTTCCCAGGCTGGAGTGCAGGGGCACAATCATGGCTCACTGCAGCCTCGACCTCCAAGCTCAAGCGATCCTCCCACCTTTGCCCCCCAAGTAGCTGGAACTAAGGTGTGCACCACTGCGCCCATCTAATTTTATTTTTTGTAGAGAAGTGGTTTCTCTCTATGTTGCCCAGGCTGGTCTCAAACTCCTGGGCTTGAGTGATCCTCCCGCGCAGGCCTCCCAAAGCGCTGGGATTACAGCCCTGAGCCACTGCGCCCGGCCTCTATATTTGTTTTTTTCTTTTTCTTTTTTGTTTTTTGAGACAGAGTTTCACTTTGTCACCCAGGCTGGAGTGCAATGGTGCGATCTTGGCTCACTGTAACTTCTGCATCCTGGGTTCAAGCGATTCTCCTGCCTCAGCCTCCCGAGCGCTGGGACTACAGGTGTGCGTCACCACGCGCGGTTACTTTTTGTATTTTTAGTAGAGATGGAGTTTCACCATGTTGGCCAGTCTGGTCTCAAACTCCTGACCTCAGGTGATCCGCCCGCCTCGGCCTCCCAAAGTGCTGGGATTACAGCCATGAGCCACTGCACCCGGCCCCAGCTTCTATATTTGATATAAAGTATACCGATTTCTGGGAGTAATAAGAGAATTGTTAGGAAATTGAGGGCTTCCCTTGCCTTCTGGAACTCGGGACAGATCCCACCATGGCCCCTTCCCCAATGGGCACAAGCAGGAAGCCCTGAGCAGCCCAGGCATCCACTCTCTGCATGTGGCCATAGATCCTCATGGCCTATCTGCTATAGAGAGGAAGAACCTGCTTGTTTGGTCCAAGGATGACTCAAACAGTGAGAAGCAGCCGGTCCTGAGGACCACTAGGCTCAGAGGCACTGCACCCCGCTCAGGGTGCAGGGCACCTGTTTGTGACTCCTGCTCACGTGAGGCCTGTCTGCCAGGGGTGACCCCAACTCCTGATGGAAATCTCTTCTGATCTCCAGTCTGAGAGCTGGAGGGTCAGGAACATCCAGAAGGGGTCTGTTCTGCACATAAGAAGTTTAATGACTTTTTGGGGGTTGAGTCAATGTCCCTGGAGTAAAAGTGGCTGCAAAACTGGTGCCTGAAGCTATCCCGGGGCTGCAGTCAGCCCAGCCCCCTGGAGTCCCGGGGCCTCCCCACTGAGGTCCAGTCCAGAACTCCACCTTCGCCTCAGCTCCTTTGCCTCTTCCTTGGCTCTGGTTAAAAATGCCCTGCCCAGAGCCTCGCCCAGCCCAGCAGCACAAGCCTGCCCTCTCCTTCACTCCTGCCCTGGCCCCTCACCTCTTCCCCAGGGAGGCAGTCAAGCCCAGTGGTTCCACCATTTGCCAGCAGTGGGACCTGACGGGGGACATGCTAACCTCTCTCCACTTCAGTTTCCTCATCTTGAAAATCAGGACCACAACAGTGCCTCCTCGCGGGGTTGATCCGGAGGCTCCGCAACGCAGTTCATGCACAGCAGTGGGCAGGTGCCGGGCCCCCGGGTCGTGCTTAGCACATGGCAGACCCCAGACTCCACACCTGCCCGTTCTCCCCATGGCCCTCACGACCTGCCTTCGCCCCTTCACAGCCTGTTGTGGACATCTCTCCCTATCCACAGGTGTGCCTCAGGACCAGCACTGGGCACACTGCAGGCCCTGGGGACACGCTATTTCTCCCTCTAGTCCAAAGTCCCTCAGTGTGTGGATCCCAGCATCTGTAGGGTGAACTGAGGGAAGGCTATGGGACAGGGAGCTGGGAGGGCCCCTCCACTGCTACGTGGAGGTCTCCTGTTCTCCCAATTTGGTGGCCAGTTTTTCCCATCCGTAAAACGGGCTCACTGATCCCTAAGCCCGCTCCTTGGGAGGGAACCTTACCGACCAGCAGGGGCTAGAACCAGCCCTCAGGACTCATCCTGAAATGTAAGCAAATGACTGTCCCCACCAGAGCCCACACATACAGCTGGGAGCTCTGCCCGGAAGAGGCCAGAGCTGTGCTGCTACCTGGCTGGATCCTGGCTGCATCCAGCAGTTCCTGGACTCTCCGGAGGATCTCATGCTGCAGGCCAGCTTCTGAGACGCCCACCTGTAACAGTTCAAGGAAGTGCAGACTGTGGCCTGGGCAGGAGCCTGCTAAATGGCATGAATTACCTGGCACAGGCCCAGGCCCACAGGACCGCTGGCACCTTCTGCTGGAAATGTGGAAGCCTTCCGGGGCCTGGTGGGGCCCAAGGTCAGGATGAAGCAGTGCGGCTCCATAGCTGTGAGGGCAACCTCCCCAGGCCTCAGCCCAATCAGTGTGGCAGGGGTTGGGGGGAAACTGAAGCCCAAAGGGAAACCAGCACTAGCAACAGCTACAGTTTAGCAACCGCTTCCCGGTGCCAGGCTTCACCTGCATACCTCAGCCACTTCCCCACCAGGTGGGGCAGGAGAGAAGCCTGGGAGGCCAAGACACAAGGCAGCAGCAGCACGTGAGCCCCACAGTCCCTCAGCCTCCAGACCCTGAGCGGCACAGCCTGTGACCCTCAGTGCCATCCAGTCCTTTCGGACCCTGGTGTCTACATCTGTCCAGGGAGGGGCAGGACAGTCTCATGGCAAAGAACACGAACTCTGGGGCTATACTGCTTGGAGTAGAGGCCTCACTCTGCTGTGTGACCTTGGGCCAAGTTATTATTATTATTATTATTTGAGACGGAGTCTCGCTCATTCGCCCAGGCTGGAGTGCAGTGGTACGATCTCGGCTCACTGCAAGCTCCGCCTCCCGGTTTCACGCCATTCTCCTGCCTCAGCCTCCTGAGTAGCTGGGACTACAGGCACCCGCTGCCACGCCCGGCTAATTTTTTGCATTTTTAGTAGAGACGGGGTTTCACCGTGTTAGCCAGGATGGTCTCAATCTCCTGACCTCGTGATCCGCCCGCCTCGGCCTCCCAAAAGTGCTGGGATTACAGGCGTGAGTCACCGCACCCGGCCGGGCCAAGTTATTGCCTTACTGGGTCTCATCTGAAAGATGATAATGATATGTACCCCGCTAGGCTGTCGGAAGAATTCAGTGAGTTTGAATACAAAAAGTGCTTAAAATGGTGCCCAGCACGTGCAGGTGCTACAAAGTTAGTTGGCACAGTGATGATCATTCTGTTTTGAAGAATAAGTGGATTAATGTGCTGTAAAGAGCTCAGCTTGTGCCCAGAAAGGAACAGGGGCTCAGGCAGTGCTGTGGCCACGACAGTCTGTGACACCATGGGGCAGGGCAGAGGCTGGATCGGATAATCCCCAAGGGCCTGTCTTGTCCCTCCAGTCTGAAGATCCAGTCTGAGCAGGTCAGCTGGACCCACCTCCCCAGGATTTCCCAGTGAGACAGTGTGTAGGGCACACACAGGCGTCTGGGGCAGAAGGGCAGGGGTTCTGGCCATCTGGAAGCAAGGTGACCCTGGGCCATTAGGTAAGGACAGGCCTCACTGAGGACTACACAAGGAGCAGGTCAACCCCCGGCTGGTCAGGACAGTGGCCTTGCATGCCCCTCCTCTCCCTGCGGACGGCTGCTGCCTACCTTGGCCAGGTCCCCGGGGCTCATTTGGCTCAGCAGGTCCAGTGAGAGGCGGTGGTGCGCAAAGATGGGCAGGTAGTGCTCAGCGGACAGCTCCTCCAGGAGGGCCACCAGCTGGCGCTCCATGCCCTCTTCCTGCAAGAAACGTGTACCATGAGCGGGAAGGAAGAAAAGAACCCCCTGTTTACAACAGAAAATGAAGGGTTTGAATATACATAACCTAATACATAGAATGTACTCGGGATTTTTCCTACAAAAACTCATGTGTAGGCACACAGAGAAAGACAGGCCCAGGGGTTCACTGCCGCTCTGTCTGCAAACCTGAAAATAGTAAGCAACTTGAACATCCATCAAGAGGGGGCTGTTTCAACCGCCTCTCTCGCCCTGCAGGTGCTGGGCAGACAGTGGCTCCTGGCACAGGCTTTGCTCTACTGTGGGCTCAGTGGTCTCTGCCCCGCACAGCAGTGACCAGCCTTGTCACCCACCTCACCAGAATGAACACTCCCTCACTCTCACTTCTGTCTCCACTGGGGCTTGGCACAGGATCTGGCATGCTAGAGTCACCAGGAAGGTAACACGAGGCAGAGCATGGTGGAGGCACCACAGGCGCCTCTGGGAGGAGGTCCCCGGGGCTCCCTGGCCGGGGCAGGCACCAGCAGTCCTTACTTGCAGCTTCAAGGACGAGGGCTTCTGGTTCAAAAGCCGTTGATACTGAATCAGCCAGTAATTTTCCTGCCTGGTTTCACTTTTGGCTTCTAACTCCGTCTGCCAGGAATGAAGCAGGCAATGTTAGTTTCAAAACGGTAATAAAACCTGTAATAACAATGATGGTTGCCGGGCATGGTGGCTCATGCCTGTAATCCCAGCACTTTGGGAGGCCGAGGTGGGCGGATCACCTGAGGTTGGGAGTTCGACACCAACCTGACCAACACAGAGAAACACTATCTCTACTAAAAATACAAAACTAGGCTGGGCACAGTGGCTCACGCCTGTAATCCCAGCTTTTTGGGAGGCTGAGGCGAGAGGATCACGAGGTCAAGAGATCAAGACCATCCTGGCTAACATGGTGAAACCCCATCTCTGCTAAAAAATACAAAAAAAAAAAAAAAAAAAAATTAGCCAGGTGTGATGGCAGGCACCTGTAGTCCCAGCTACTCGGGAGGCTGAGGCAGGAGAATGGCGTGAACCCAGGAGGTGGAGCTTGCAGTGAGCCGAGATCGCGCCACTGCACTCCAGCCTGGGCGACTGAGCGAGACTCCATCTCAAAAAAAAAAAAAAAAAAAAAAATTACAAAACTAGCAGGGCATGGTGGTGCATGCCTGTAATCCCAGCTACTCGGGAGATTGAGACAGGAGAATCTCTTGAGCCTGGGAGGCGGAGGTTGCAGTGAGCTGAGATCGCACCACTGCACTCTAGCCTGGGCAACAAAAGCGAAACTCCGTCTCAAAAAAACAAAAACAAAAACAAAAAAACAATGATAGTTATGAACTATGCTCCTCTGAGTGGGTGGACAGCACTTGGTACTTTTTTATTTTATTTCATTTCATTTCAGTTCATTTCATTTTTGAGATGGGCTCTTACTCAGTGACAACTCAGGTTGAGCAGCTGGGACTACAGGTGTGTGCCACCACGCCTGGCTAATTATTGTATTTTTAGTAGAGATGGGGTTTTGCCATGTTGGCCAGGCTGGTGTCAAACTCCTGACCTCAAGTGATCCGCCCACCTCAGCCTCCCAAAGTGCTGGGATTACAGGCGTGAGCCACTGTGACCGGCTGGCAGTTAGTATTTCACAGAGAACTTTCCCACCTGCTTATTGTCTATAGTTTAAACTATAGAAATGAGAAAAGCAGGAAGCATCACTCTCTCCAATTTATTGCTGAGACGATCTCAGAGAAAGTAGCTGACCTGCCCGACGCCACACACCTGGTCAGGGGGAGCGCCTGAACCTGAGCTTCTGCCACCTGGTACCACACTCTGCCATTCCCTGTGGGAGGTACCCCCTCTGTCTGCCTGTGGGAGAGCAAGCATTACCCAGCCCGGGCTGCCTCCTGGGTGCCAGGCAAGGGGGATACAGGTGCAAAGGACACCTTCAGCTTCTAGAGTGGGCTTCACTGTCTGACAGAGCTGAAAAATGATCAATGTGCCATTGATCATGATTCTTTTTTTTTTTTTTGAGACAGAGTCTCACTCGTGTTGCCCAGGCTGGAGTGCAATGGCATGATCTCGGCTCACCGCAACCTCCACCTCCCGGGCTCAAGTGATTCTCCTGCCTCAGCCCCCCAAGTAGCTGGGATTACAGGCATGTGCCACCACACCTTGCTAATTTTGTATTTTTAGTAGAGACGGGGTTTCTCCATGTTGGCCAGGCTGGTCCTGAACTCCCACCTTAGGTGATCCGCCTGCCTTGGCCTCCCAAAGTGCTGGGATTACAGGTGTGTGCCACCGTGCCCGGCCTGAACATGATTCTCTTATTCCGCCATTTGATAACTCTTCGCTGAATATTGCTCTAGGTGCTGGGAATACAGCAGTGAACAAACAATGCTGATAACGACCACAGTGACAACAGGCGTAGCTGACGTGTTCACAGTGCCATGTGCCAGACCATGCTGTGCACCTAAAGATGCCATTCATTAATCCTCACAACTCTGTGAAGGAGATTCTACCTCCCAGGTGAGGGAACTGAGGTTCAGGGTGATGAGTAACCTGCCCAGGGTGGGGCCAGGAATCAGATCCAGGCCTGTCTTACTCCAGAGCCCATGCTCAGAACAACGGAGCTGCTCCGTGAGGGCTGGCGTGACTGGGGAATGGGATCAGCGCAGGCGTTTCCCAATCCCTGCTGGGCCTGACTGCCCTTTTGTGGCCCCCTGGACCTGGCCACGCCCACTGCTCCCTTCTGTCTGGGCTGCAGCCCCTCTCTTCCAGCGCCCAGGAGCTGGACGGGCTGTGTTCTGCTGGGGCGGTGCTTCCTCCTTTGGTGGTGACCCCCAAGGCCTACAAGGGCAGGAGCACCAGCCACAGCTCCTGGCTGCTACGGCACAGCGCCAAGCCACCATCTGCAAAGTAACCTGATGCGTAGGAGATGGCAGCAGGGCACTGTGAGGAACAGGCAGCTTCTTCTGATGGGCACAGGCTTGCTCAGGCCTCCAGAAGAAGCTGGTCTCTTCTAAACCTGCACAGGGCCTGGCCTAGGACGCAGCTCAGAGGGCGTCTGGTGCATTCATGGCGACACAGGAACGACTCGTTCTTTTCCACCCCAGATGGTGGGCCTGGCCTCTGTCCTCATTGCTTGGGTTCCCACTGGGTCTAGAGGAGACACTCTCAAGGGGGCCTCTGCCACACTGAAAATGTGCCAGTGTCAAACCCATCAGGGGACAGGGGACGGCTGGGCCACTCCGACCAAAAACTTATCAAACGGCCTGCCCTGGACACAGCGAGTCCTGTCTGGAGTGAATGCTCATGGCTGTTCCCGAATACTCGACTACAAAGGCATTCGGACAGCATCACCTGGAAACGTTTAAAAACCAGAAGTAATCCACATACTCAACGATAGGGGCCAAGCACAGTCTTGAAAAAGGACATCAAGGAATAGTTTAATGACTTGAAAAGAATGTGCGGAAACAGGCTGCTCGAAAAGGGTGTGTACCATGGCACGTTTAAAAGGCACACACATGAATAGCTATCAAGATGCATCACAATGTTTGGAAAATATGCACCAAAACAGCAGGAGAGGCTGGGCATGGTGGCTCATGCCTGTAAAACCAGCACTTTTGGAGGCCAAGGCAGACAGATCATTTGAGCCCAGGAGTTGGAGACCAGCCTGGGCAACACAGCGAAACCCCATCTCTATGAAAAACAAATAAAAGGCCGGGCGCGGTGGCTCAAGCCTGTAATCCCAGCACTTTGGGAGGCTGAGACGGGCGGATCACGAGGTCAGGAGATCAAGACCATCCTGGGTAACACAGTGAAACCCCGTCTCTACTAAAAATACAAAAACTTAGCCGGGCGAGGTGGCAGGCGCCTGTAGTCCCAGCTACTCGGGAGGCTGAGGCAGGAGAATGGCGTGAACCCGGGAGGCGGAGCTTGCAGTGAGCTGAGATCCAGCCACTGCACTCCAGCCTGGGTGACAGAGCGAGACTCCGTCTCAAAAAAAAAAAAAAAAAAAAAAAAAAAATTAGCCAGGCATGGTGGCACATGCCTGTAGTCCCAGCTACTCGGGAGGCTGAGTGGGAGGACTGCTTGAGCCCAGGAAGTCAAGGCTGCAGGGAGCTGAGATTGCACCACTGCACTCCAACCTGGGCGACAGAGTGAGACCCTGTCTCAAACAAACAAACAAACAAACAAACAACAAATGGCACGAGATAATGCTTGGAAATGCAATTATTTTCCTTTGTGCTTTCCAGTTTTTCTTTGATGAACAACTCTTACTTGAATAACAGGTGTTTCTAAAAATGGCAAGTCTGTTAAAGAAAAGTAAACGCGTGTGTGATGCCGAGCACAGAAGCCAAACACATACCAGGATTTCCCGGAGCTCTTCCTCTCGCTGCTGCTTCTCTTTGAGCAGCTGCTGGAGCAGGGAGCTGAGGGCCCAGCGCTGCTCCGAGATCATCTCCTGCAAACAAGACCACACCCCACACCACCGTGAGCTGGCGTCAGCGCAGGAGTCCCGCGGTGGCAGGATGGAGAAGGGCCTGGCCTCCTGCTCACCCGGTTCTCTGCCCAACGCCTCCAGGCTGAGCTGGGGGACAAAGCTAAGAGGCCCTTCTGCCCCCCTTCCCCTAAGCCTGCATCTCTCTTCCTTGTGGGGTTAAGTCAGGCATGGGATCCTGGTGACTGATGACAATGGGATGGTAAGAAACATCAAACAAAAGAAATGACAAGCCACCGGTGCCTGCCTTGGTCTCCCAGACAACAGAGCACAGGGGCAGAAGCAAATGGTGGGGAAGGGTGTGGGGCCCCATACAAATGGAGGTACATGCAAACCAGAGCCTGGGGTCCCTGCTCCACTCCCACACCTGCTCTTGGAAACCCCATGGGGACCCCGACAGCCAGAGCCCTGCCGCACTCGTGGGCAGGGACTAGGGCACCCGCCAGGCACGATGGCTGCAGCTTCTCTGAGACAGCCCCAGTCCTCTCATCTCTGCAGATCGTTTCAAGGCTCACAAAGGGCTTTCCCTTGTTAGCTCAGCCTTCTCCGATGGCCTGATGGCACAGCCTGGGCCTGGAGGACCGCTGTCATCTTACGGAGTAGGGGAAGAAGGCCTGGAGGGGCAGACGCCTGCCTAAGGGCACACAGCACACCTGCGGTGCACCTGAGACCAGGGGTCCAGACCCCAGACCCCTCACTGCACTGAGGAGTCCATGGGACGGCTTGAGACCTCTCCACTGAGAACAGACACAGGGACAGTGACAGACCGAAGGCCGCGCTCAAACTCTTGGCAGGGGCACATGTCCTCACACGGCACCCCATCCAGCCCTCCGTCTGCAGCTGGAGAGGCTGAGGTTCAGAGAGGGGAAGGGGCTGCCCCTCCTCCCCAACCTGCCAAGGGTGCACAGCAGGGTTGTGCCAGGCCACACCCGGCTCCCAGAAATCCAGTCCAGGAGGCCAGCTGCCAGTCCCTGCTGCCCTCTCATCTGTGTGGGCAGGACTCCCGGGCTGGAGCCCCAGAGATGCTGCCTGCAGGGAATTACACAGATGCGGCTGGGCCCTCTCCTCCGGACATCCCGGGACACCCGAAAGCTCCAGCCCTGGAGGATGCCTGCCCAGGGGCCTAAAGCACGGCCTACAGAGAGAGACAGGAGCTCAGCGGCGGGCCCGCAGCCAGCACAGGAAACGCAGTGATGGAGATGGAGTGGGGGAGCCTTGGCAATGAAACCCTCCTTCCTCTGACCCTCCTGCCTCGCAACAGGCTGAGCACCTCTAACCCTGGCCCGCGCTGGGCCTTCTGGGGCTGGGGGGTGTCCTCTGGTGTCATAGCCACAGAGGAGCTCTGCCCTCTGTCTGCTGGAGAAGCCCTTGACTCCCAGGGGCTGGGAGGGAGCACCAGGTGGGGGTCTCACCACGTGAAGGAGGGCAGGGGCAGGGAGCCCTACATACCTGGAGTGTCTCTGTGTCCAGGGACTTCCTCTTTAACTCCAGCTGTGTCAGCTGCAATAACTCAGTTTCTATTAACTTAATCTAAACAGAAGACGAGACAGGGTTTTTTTTTTTTTACTCACATTAACCACAGTTCAGTTTTGTGCTGCTACTCTCTGGTGACCGAGTGGGGTCTAAGAAGCCTTTCTGGGGGGGCTGGGGAGGCTCTGGAATGAGGGGAACCTGTAGGCCTGGGAACCTCATCAAGGGGCTTGAACAAGAATTTGTTCCTTCACGGCCTTGCGTTCCTGGGGTCACGAACGTGTTTGTCATGGCCAACACTGTTTACCAAGAGCCCAGCACAGGATCCGTCCTAGAGTGGGCACGGGATAAAGGCTTGTGCAGTGGAGAGGGGGCTTTCCTTGGGATTCAGGCCAGAGTAAGGCACAGACAGAACTACCACCCAGCCTCCTGCTGGTCAAGTTCTCTTGTCCCTCTCGTCGCTGCTGCAGGGGAGAGCAGAGGGTAATGGAAGTGACTGAGTAACAACGGTAACACTAGCTGGTATGTCTTGAGCACCTACTGTGTGTTAGGCCTGTGCTGCACACTTGATGTGTAATATTTCATAAATTCTCTGACTGTTAGGAGGTATTATTGCCTCTACTTTACAGACAACAAAGGCTCAGAGAGGTTAAGTCACTTGCCCAAGGACACAGAGCAGGTAAGTGAGAGATCCCTTTCTCTGGGATGCCCCAGCTCAGGGTTTGAAGGGCAACAGCTGACCTGGTGAAAACCATCTGCAGTGAGAATGTGGGGGCCCTTGCACACTCTCCAGGGTGTGTCTAGGGGATTTTAGCCCTGGGCGGCAGGGGAGGGGGAGGTCAGACCCCACAGCCAGTACTTCTCTATCCTGTGCCCATGACCCAGTGACCCTCATCCCTAAGTCCCTATGACACCACCAACCCCTGGTCAGAGGAATGAGCTTCATGTCCGGCAATGTAGAATTGAAATTAAAGAGGGAAATTAAAAAGGTAAGTTGGTCCAAAAAAAAAAAAAAAGAAAGAAAAATAGAGAAAGAAAAAACCATGCAAAAATGCAAACTTCAGTGTGCTGAACATGATGCAGGAGCGCTCCCATAGCCTGACGCTCACCTCAGCCCCAGCCCCAGCCCCAGCCCCACTCCGCGGGCGGTGGCCACCAGGCCACATAGGGGGGCTTGCCCAAGGACAGCCTGAAGGTCAGCAGCCGGCCTAGGGGGGATCCTGTCACGTAAGGGAGGGTCTATGAGGAGGACTTCCTCCTCCGGGGCCAAAGTCACTTTTCAGCAGGTGTCAGGACCACCGTGGCTCACAGCCCCACCTGCCCTCTTCTGGGGAAAATACCACATGCCCCCGAGACGCCTCTGTCGGTCTGAGCTGTAGGAGCGCCGGGGCCTGCACTGGCTGCTTTTCCTAGTGGGGAAGTCCTGCCGGGAGCACCGACAGCAGAGGCAGCCGGAGCAGTCAAAGCCACACGTCAGCACCGCCCTCCCTGGCCCAGGCGTGGTGGATACCGAACAGGCCACGCTCACTGGCAAGACCCTCACCAGACCCCGGAATAGGAGGCCTCCAGGCACCCTCCCAGCAGCCCCAACACAAGGCTGGGAGCAAAGCGAGGTTCTGAGGGCAAGGCCTTGACCTCTTGCTGGGCTAGCAAGCCAAGGAGCTGGGGTTCAAACCTCAACTGCTGTGACCTGCCGCCCTGGAGGGCTACTCTGCAAGTCTCTGAGAGGGCAGGTCCAGGGACCACAGCCCCAGGGCTCACCTGGCTCCTGATCTGCCGATGCATCAGGTCCTTCTTCACTTGGAGTGCCTCGAACGCAGCCTTCTGCATCGCACTCTGCAACACAGACCACCAGCCCTCAGCAGGGGCGTGCCCACACCTTTCCCTGCAGCCCATCTCTGTGAAAAGCAAAAGCTGTGTCCAGAGCACCTGAATGGATGGGTTTTCTTCTGAGAGAGAGATTTCACCTCACTTGTGTAAACCTTAGGATGATATGAGGGGCTCGCTTCGGGCTGGCCTCTACTTGATGCACTTCCGGCATCACACCCTGAATTTCCACCACAGTGGACCGTGTGGGTGCTTTTACTGCCCCGTTTCACAGAAGGGGAAAGTGACACTGAGAGGCATGACTCAGCGGCGCTGGGACACGCACCAAGCCTATCCCGCTCCCGAGCCCCACTTAACCACGAGGCAGATGCCTCCTCTGAGAAATGGAGGATTTTCCTCAGACAAGCTCCACAGACACTAAGTCAAGCCATTTTAGAACAGAGATTGCAATTAGGAAGAAAGGAGCAGGGTGGGATGACAAACACGCAGAGGACAGGGGAGAAAGGGGAGGGAAGAAGGGAGGCAGTGGCGAGACTCCCACGAGGCTGCAGGAAAGAGCTGAACAGGCTCGTTTCAGCTCTGTAATCCCAGCACTTTGGGAGGCCGAGGCAGGAGGACTGCTTGAGCCCAGGAGTTTGAGACCAGCCTGGGCAACACAGGGAGACTCTGTCTCTACAAAAAATCAAAAAAATTAGCTGGGCATGGTGGCCCTATAGTCTCAGCTACTCAGGAGGCAAAGGTGGGAGGATTGTTTGAGCCCAGGCGTTTGAGGCTGCAGTGAACTGTGATCACATCACTTCACTCATCCTGGGCAACAGAGCAAGAACTTGTCTTTAAACAAAAGAGAAGAAAAAAAGGAAAATAAAAAGCTAAACAGGCCAGGCGTGGTGTCTCATGACTGTAAACCCAGCACTTTGGGAGGCCAAGGCAGGTGGATCAGCTGTGGTCAGGAGTTCATTGAGACCAGCCTGGCCAATGTGGCAAAACCCTGTCTCTACTAAAAATACAAAAATTAGCTGGGTGTGGTGGTGGGTGCCTGTAATTCTAGCTACTTGGGAGGCTGAAGCAGGAGAATCGCTTGAACCTGGGAGACAGAGGTTGCAGTGAGCTGAGATCACGCCACTGCACTCCAACCTGGGCAACAAGAGCGAAACTCCATCTCAAAAAAGGAAAACAAAAACACTAAACAGAGTAATATGGACACTGAAGGGGAGGAAGTCACGGGGCCCTTTGTTTCATCCACTCAAGGGCCCTGCCAGGCACCTCCCGAGCACCGCAGAGGTGGAAGAGCAGACAGCAGCACAGCAGGTCTAGACATGAGAAGAGGCCAGAGGTCCCACAGCGTCCTCTGTGGCCTGACCTCCATGGTGTGGTCACCATCACCTCCTGCCACTTAGGTCCTTCCAATGGAGCCTTCTACACAGGATGGAGGTGGGAGCCTCCCAGGGAGCAGGTGGAGGTGCTTCTCTGGATTTTAATGACCAGAAGACCATCCCCCGGGTCCCCCCTCGGCCTCTCTCTACCCCTCACCCTGATCACTTGTACACTTCTATGGTCACAAACCTCTGGGGTCCCACACGCTGTCTAGGAAGGGCTCTGTGTAGAGCTCAGCGCTCTGTCCTGGCTCCTGAACCTCCCTCCTGAGCCCCCGCCCTCAGGCCCTGGGCGAGGACCCACCTCCTGCAGGATCTGGCTGATGGCTTTGTTCTGATCCATTTGCTGCCATGACAGAATCTGCTGGAATCGTTCATCCATTTCGGCCATGCTGCCAGAAAGACAACAGATTCATTCATTCTTGGAATGTTTCCTGAGCACCTACTATGTGCCAGGCGCCTTGGAGGGGATCAAGATAACCCATTTCTTCATGGGACCACACTCATGGAGTACCTGCTGGGAGCCGGGCCCTGGGTGGGGCACAGACATCGAGTCTGTCTGAATCCCATGCCCTGGAGGGAAGGGGATCGAGTCGGGAGCTGGGAGAGAGACGCTTCCAGGTCCTCTCACCCAACCCTCCACCAGAATCCCCTCCACAGCACCCCCCGAAATGGATGCCTGGCCTCTGCCCAGCCACCTCCATGGGTGGGGAGCTCCTGACTCCCAAGGGTGGTGAGCCACCGAAGTGTGACAAAACTGTCCTTCCTGGCATTTTCACCCTGGGCAGGAAGCAGGGAGCAGCCCCTGATTTGGGCACAAGAACCTGCAGTCTCAAGTATGTCTGTGCTTTGGTACCATCTTGTTTTTTTTTTTTTTTTTGAGATGGAGTCTTACTGTCACCCAGGCTGGAGTGCAGTGCAGTGGTATGATCTTGGCTCACTGCAGCCTCTACCTCCCAGGTTCAAGCAATTATCCTGCCTCAGCCTCCCACGTAGCTGGGATTATAGGCGCCCACTGCCACGTTTGGCTATTTTTTTGTATTTTTAGTAGAGACGGGTTTTTACCATGTTGGCCAGGCTGGTCTCAAACTCCTGACCTCAGGTGATCCACCCACCTCGGCCTCCTAAAGTGCTGGGATTACAGGTGTGAGCCACTGCACCCAGCCACCATCTTGGTTTTGTTTATTTCATAATAGCAATTATTTTTTTTCCAGTGAGGTCCCTGCTTCACAACAATAGCAAGTATTTATTGGACCTTTATGCACTAGACATCATGCTCATTAACACTCATCAAATCCTCCACCAACTCTAGGGGTAGGTACTATGATTTATCTGATAAGGAATTTGAAGCCCAGGGAAGGAGACTCCCCTGAGACCTCACGGTTAGTAAGGAGAAGTGGGACCCGGATCCAGGTCTGTTTGACCCCTGTGCTTGCAACTCCTAAGCACAGTGTCATGTATAAGGAAACGGGCAAGAAATTCCCACATCTGCAGGGACCCAGAGGAGGCTGGCACAGTTCAGGTGCCCTGGAGGGTGGCAGCTGTGCCAGCCACCTGCATGGGAGGAGAAACAGGCATCCAGGGCTGCTGGCCTGTCCCTGTCTGGGGATCCTGAGCACGGACTGAGTTTTCCCCACTGGCTCTGCTGGGTGCCTGTGGAACCTCCAACAAACCCACAGTGCCACAGTGAGCACAGGGAGCCGGACCCCAGGGAGGCCATCAGCATGAAAGCAACCCCTTCGCTTATCCCTCCAGGGCATCCCACTCCCAACCGTGGGAGTCCTCGGACACTAACGAGTGTACCACAGTCAAGAGCACACCCCTCCCCTCTGCTGGGCTCAAACAAATCCTGGCTCCACGACCTGCTGGCTGTGCTTCCTTGGGTGTGTTATACAGTTTCTCAGAACCTGAGTTGCAATTGTAAAATGGGGTTAATAACAATACAGTCCATCCTAGAATCAGTGAGCGAGTGCGGGTCATCGCTTAGCTGAGTGCCTGCCACACAGGGGGTGCACAAGAAATGGGAGTGACTGTTACTACTTTAACGCAGTCCAATGCTGAATCATGGATCCAGCTAGAAAACTCAAGAAGAGCAGCCATCACTTGCCCCTAATGGCAGATAGGAGGCTGGGGTGGACCAGGGCGGGAGGTTTAGTGCCCAGCTCTCATCCCACGGTCTTGGGCCCCAAGCCAGCTCCCCCAACTCCCTCACCTGGGACTCCTCTTCCTTACCTTACCTGGAACAGGCCTGCTGGACCAAGTTCTGCCTCTGAGATTCATAGGCCATCTGGATGAGCCGGTTCTTACAGCTCTCCGTCAGCATCTGCTGCATGGCGGCTGCGGGAACATGAGGTGGGGACAGCTGAGTGGGGTGGCTGTTCCTGGGGCACTTGGGCAGGGATGCAGCAGGGATTTCCACGGGAACTGAGGAAGAGGCCTCCTTGAGGCCTCACCTGGTTACCTACCTGAGAGTCACCTTAAAAAACCCTTTGTTCTTTTCTTTTTCTTTTTTCTTTTTGAGATAGAGTCTTATACTGTTGCCCAGGCTGGAGTGCAGTGGCGTGATCTCGGCTCACTGCAAGCTCTCCCTCCTGGGTTCACCCCATTCTCCTGCCTCAGCCTCCCGAGTAGCTGGGACTACAGGGGCCCACCACCACATCCAGCTAGTTTTTTGTATTATTAATAGAGACAGGGTTTCACCATGTTAGCCAGGATGGTCTCGATCTCTTGACCTCGTGATCCACCTGCCTCGGCCTCCCAAAGTGCTGGGATTACAGGTGTGAGCCACCGCGCCCCGCCTGTTCTTTTTAATTATAAAAGCAACATATGCTTGGAAGGCTAATTGTAAAACACTGAATAGCACATACATAAAATCATCTGTGATCTTGTCATCCAGAAATATTATTCCATTTTGATATATATCCTTCTACTCAATTTTTATGCGTTTAGGAATTTAAAATATTAAAATAGGCCAGGCGTGGTGGCCCATGCCTGCAATCCCGGGACTTTGGGAAGCCGAGGCAGGTAGATCACCTGAGGTCAGGAGTTCGAGACCAGCCTGGCCAAGATGGCAAAACTGTGTCTCTACTAAAAATACAAAAATTAGCTGGGCATGGTGGCAGGTGCCTGTAATCTCAGCTACTTGGGAGTCTGAGGCAGGAGAATTGCTTGAACCCAGGAGGCAGAGGTTGCAGCGAGCTGAGATCATGCCACTGCACTCCAGCATGGGCAACAGAGCGAGACCCTATCTCAAAAAAAAAAAAAAAAAAGAAAAGAAAAATCAAAAAATTAAAATAAAAGAATTGAAAGAAAGGACTAGAATAGATATTTGTACACACAAATTTGTAGCATTATTCATAACAGTCAAAAAGTGGAAACAGCCCAAATACCCATTGATAGATGAATGGATAAAGAAAATGTAGAGACTGGACATGGCAGCTCACACCTGTAATCTAAGCACTTATGGGAGACCAAGGTGGGAGGACTGCTTGAGCCCAGGAGTTTGAGACCGGCCTGGGCAACAGAGTGAGACCCTATCTCTTTAAAAAAAGAAAAAAATTAGCCAGGTGAGGTGTCGTGTGTCTGTAGTCCCAACTACTTGGGAAGCTGTAGTGGGAGGATTGCTTGAGCCCAGGAGGTGGAGGCTGCAGTGAGCGTGTTCGCACCACTGCACTCCAGCCTGGTGACAGAGCAAGGAAAAAAAAAAAAGAAAGAAAGAAAATGTGGCATATACAGGCAATGCAACATTATTTAGTATTGAAAAGGAAGAACATTTTTCCCTGGTGGGCTTGTGTTTAGAAACAAAGAAATAGAAAAAAAAAAAAAGGGAAAGAAATTCAAACACACGCTACAACATGGACGAACCTGAGGACATTATGCTAAGTGAAATACGATAGACACAAAAGGAGAAATATTGTATGATTCCACATATAGGAGGTACCTATAACAGTCAAATCCATACACAGAAAGTAGAATGTTGATTCCCAGGGGCTGAGGGGAGGGGGGCATGGGGAGTTAGTGTTTACTACGGACAGTTTCAGTTGAGGAAGATGAAAAAAAAGTTCTGGCGATGGGTGGTGCTGGCAGCTGTACAACAATAATGCCGCAGAACTAATCTATTTTAAAATGAAGGCCGGGCACAGTGGCTCACGCGTGTAATCCCAGCACTTCAGGAGGTTGACGCAGGCAGATCACTTGAGGTAAGGAGTTTAAGACCAGCCTGGCCAACGTGGCAAAACCCCGTCTCTACTAAAAATACAAAAATTAGCCTGGTGTGGCGGTGTGCGTCTGTGATCCCAGCTACTCAGAGGCTGAGGCAGAGAATCGCTTAAACCTGGGAGGCGGAGGTTGCAGTGAGCCAAGAGCACACCACTGTACTCCAGCCTGAGCGACAGGGCGAGGCTTTGTCTCAAAACATAAATAAAATAAAATAAAATAAAGTGATTAAGACAGTAAATTTTACATGATGCATATTTTACAATTAAAAAAACGAAAATGGTATCATCCCACTTCCCACTTTTTATGAACACTCCCCATGATAACATGTTAATGGGATGCTAATACCAGAGCGCCACAGCACATGGATCACCAACATTTATTTAAATAATCCTCTATTTGGGAGCATTTGGACTTTCTTTTTGTTTTTTTGAGAAACAGTCTCACTGTGTTACCCAGGCTGGAGTGCAGTAGCGTGATCACAGCTCACTGCAGCCTTGAACTCCTGGGCTCACGTGATCCTCCAGCCTTGGCTTCCTAAAGCACTGGGATTACAGGCATGAGCCCCCACACCTGGCCCATTTCCTCCATTTTGTAGCTAAGAAAACCAAGGCTTGGAAAAGTGGGGGGCAGTTATGTCCCTAAGGTCACATGGTGGGTGTCTGAACTGGGATTCTGAATCCATGTCTAGGCTGACCCCAGAGCCTGTGCTCTATGGCAGGACTTGACTGCCCCTCTCGAGGGCCAACACTCAATGCCCTCCATGCATGGCCAAGAGAGGGAGGGCCATCCACCCTGCCAGCCCGGCCAGCAGGCAGCGTGCTCACGAGCTCCCCATCCCGAAACTCACAGGCAACCTCACGTCGCCGCAGGTTCTCAGTCTCCTCCTGGGTTATGGACATCAACTGTTCCATTCTTATTCTAGAAAAAAATCCGTCCATTCATTCAGCAAATTTAACATTTCCAACAGGAAATCCCAGCAGCTGAACACCACCTCCTCCAGGAAGGCCTCCTTGATTTGGCAACCTACACCTGGATGAGCTCTCTGGATGCCTAACACACCACAAGCAACCCTTGGGGCCCTGTTCACCTTCAGCCTGTAGTTCGAGTATCTTGTGTAAAAAGATGGACACTCCCTTAGAAAATGGGCAAAAGAAGCAAATAGCCAATGCTGAAATTCAAGTGATCAATAAACATCTGGAAAGATGCTTAACATTACTGGTAACTAAAGAAAGTAAAACCTTTTCACCTACTAGGTTGGTTGAGATGAAGAAAACTGGTAACTGCTGGTGCTGGTGAAGGTGATGATGGTGGAGAAATGCGCACTTTCCTAGCCTGCTGAGAGGAGTGTCAACTGGCAGAATGTTTTTGGGACGGTAAGCTGGCACCTAGCAAAATGTCCTTTAAATATTTCCTTCAAAAATAGTCACATGGCCGGGTGCGGTGGCTCACACCTGTAATCTCAGCACTTTGGGAGCCTGAGGCGGGCGGATGACTTGAGGTCAGGAGTTTGAGACCAGCCTGGCCAACATGGTGAAACCCCATCTCTACTAAAAATACAAAATCAGCCGGGCCTGGTGGCACCGCGCCTGTAGTCCCAGCTACTTGGGATGCTGAGGCAGAAGAATCGCTTGAACTAGGGAGTTGGAGGTTGCAGTGAGCCGAGATCGTGCCACTGCACTCCAGCCTGGGTGACAGAGTGAGACTCGGTCTCAAAAAAAAAAAAAAAAAAAAGTTGCTGGGCGCAGTGGCTCACGCCTGTAATCCCAGCACTTTGGGAGGCCGAGGCGGGCGGATCATGAGGTCAGGAGATCGAGACCATCCTGGCTAACACGGTGAAACCCCGTCTCTACTAAAAATGCAAAAAAAAATTAGCCAGGCATGGTAGTGGGCGCCTGTAGTCCCAGATACTCAGGAGGCTGAGGCAGGAGAATGATGTGAACCTGGGAGGCGGAACTTGCAGTGAGCTGAGACCGTGCCACTGCACTCCAGCCTGGGCGACGAAGCAAGACTCCATCTCAAAAAAAAAAAGATATACGAAAAATTCTGCTTTAAATATAGCCTGTCACTTTTCCATTAGCAATATGTTATGTTTTCCCTTAATGAGGAATGTTATTCAATAAGACATTTTTTTTTTTTTTTTTGAGATGGAGTCTCGCTCTGCCGCCCAGGCTGGAGTGCAGTGGCCGGATCTCAGCTCACTGCAAGCTCCGCCTCCCGGGTTTACGCCATTCTCCTGCCTCAGCCTCCCGAGTAGCTGGGACTACAGGCGCCCGCCACCTCGCCCGGCTAGTTTTTTGTATTTTTTAGTAGAGACGGGGTTTCACCATGTTAGCCAGGATGGTCTCGATCTCCCGACCTCGTGATCCGCCCGTCTCGGCCTCCCAAAGTGCTGGGATTACAGGCTTGAGCCACTCAATAAGACATTTAATGGCTATAGGTTATTCCTCCATACATAATTTATGTAACTAAATAATTTTTCTTTCCAGAAATGTAGATTTCTTTTCTGAATTTTTTTTTTTTTTTTTTTAACCTGGAACCACAGGCGTCTGCCACCACTCCTGGCTAAGTTTTGATTTTTAGTAGAGACAGGGTTTTGCCATGTTGGCCAGGATGGTCTCGAACTCCTGACCTCAAGTGATCTGCCCACCTCGGTCTCCCAAAGTGCTGGATTACAGACGTGAGCCACTGCGCCTGGCCTGAACTTTTTATACTAGGAATATAGTTGGACATTATAAATATAGCCTTATTCATGTCTCTGTTTTTCAGGAGTTTACATATGTTTTAATGAACTTGAAGGGAATGATTCTTTGTAATTAAATATCCTCTAAAGAGGTGAATCTCCTTATAGCTTTAGGGAAATGTCCTGGTACAATCCTCTGGAGAATCACAAGACATTCTCTCCTCAAAGCTGCCCTCCTTGGCTGGGCGCGGCAGCTCATGCCTGTAATCCCAGCACTTTGGGAGGCCAAGGAGGGCGGATCATGAGGTCAAGAGATCAAGATCATCCTGGCCACCATAGTGAAACCCCATCTCTACTAAAATACAAAAAATTAGCTGGGCGTGGTGGTGCACGCCTGTAGTCCCAGCTACTCGGGAGGCTAAGACAGGGGAATCGCTTGGACCTGGGCGGCGGGGGGTTGCATTGAGCTGAGATTGCGCCACTGCACTCCAGCCTGGCGACAGTGTAAGACTCCATCTAAAAACAAAAACACAAACAAACAAACAAACAAAAAAAAAAAACCTGCCCTCCCCTGGAAGAACACTTACCTTTCATTTTCCAGCGATTTCAAAATCTCGGAGCTTTTCTTTTGTCTGTGGAGAAAATCATAAAAGGTCCTGGCAGTCCCCAGCAGGCCTGTTTCCTGTCTCACTGCCCGGGCTGTGCAGAGGGGCTTAGGAAATGGGCTGGGGGCCCCTTAGCTCCACCACCTAGGAGCTCTGGGTTCTCAGCCAGTTACTGAAACCACTCAAGTCCCAGGTTTCCTCACCTAAGAAATTAGAAGAATAAAAAACCCAGCCGGGCACGGTGGCTCACATCTGTAATCCCAGCACTTTGGGAGGCTGAAGTGGATAGATCACTTGAGGTCAGGAGTTCGAGACCAGCCTGGTCAACATGGAGAAACCCTGTCTCTACAAAAATTAGCCAGGCGTGGTGGCTGTGGTCTGAAGAGCAGAGCAGGAAATGGGATATCTGATAGCTGAGCCTGTAGTCCCAGCTCCTTGGGAGGCTAAGGCAAGAGAATCCCCTGAACCTGGGAGGAGGAAGTTGTAGTGAGCCGAGATCGCACCACTGCACTCCAGCCTCAGTGACAGAGTAAGACTCTGTCTCAAACAAAACAAAACAAAAACAACCCAGCTTCTTGGTGAATTTGTAGAGTTAATGAGAAAATAGATGTAACAAGCTGGCACATAAGAAGCACCCAACAAGTGACCGGTTTCCTGAACTCATGCAGGTACTGTGAAACTGACAGGTGATGGAGGAACAAGTGATTCAGGGTTAGAAAAAGGAGGCCTGGAAGCAGCAGGGCATATGGCTAGAGCCTGTTTCTGGAATGGTCCTGCAATGGACCCCCTCACTAGACTTCTTAGGCTTCTCTGGCACCATGTCTCCCCAGCCCCATCAAGATCTGCTCTCAGTAGCTCCTACCGTGCATAGAGTTTGTTAAGGCAAATCTCACTACAGGTGAATAGCTGACCTCAGTGCAATGGGTTACGTAGAACCTAAAATACTGGAGCAGATGTGATCCCAACTATCTAGTCGAACCCACTCACTTTATAGATGGGAAGCTTGGGACCCAGTGGGGAAGCACTTGCCTGAGGCCACAGGTCCAATCTGGTAGCAGTCTCATGCTAAGAAACCAGACTTTGTAATGCCTGGGTCAGATTCTTTTCTCTGTACGCTGGTGCCAGTTGAAGCACCCAGACTGGATCCTGACAAGGGAAGCCCGGGGCAAGAGCAGAGGTGGTGACGGAGAAACACACTCCTCCTGGAGCCTCAGGGGACTGCCTGGGGAAGGACTCTGGGGCTGGGGCCGAGGAGCAGAGCCCAACCTCTGATTCTCCTGCAGCAGCTTCTGGATCCGGCTGGAGATGTTCTGTTCTGTCTGCTTCAGCTGCTCCTGCAGCCGCTGCCGCTCTGCGTCGAGGTGGCGCTGGTGCTCACTCAGGCCCTGCTCCAGCCGGGACTGCTCCTGCAGCAGGGGGTGGGAGTCCTGAGCCCCTGGGACCCCCTCAGATGCTGTGAAGGGTACTGACTGGGGTTAGGAGGCTGTCTTTCCACCCCGCCTTGCCAGTCCTTTCTGTGTGGCCGCGGGCCAGCTCCTCCTGGCAGGCCTCAGAGTGTCCATCTGCACACGGGGAGGCTGGCCTGGGTGATCTGTAAGGGCCCTCCTAGGTGCTGGGGGACAGAAGGAAGTGACAGCTTCATCCCACTGCCTTTCCACACCCCAGGGACCTCGCCCCAAGCCAGGAGGCCACTGGCTGGGGGGTGCAGCCAGGCTGGACCCTAGCAGGCAGCTCACAAACCTCCTTGACCGTCTGAAGGATCTCATCCTTCTGGCTGCTGCTCTGCTGAAGGAGCTGGGCGTGCTCCCGCTGCCCCAGTTCCAGGCGCCGTTCGAACTCGAGTTTCTCCAGCATCTTCTGTTCCTGCAAGACACAGATCCTGGTGACTGTCAGCACAGGCCCTGGGGGAGTTAGGACATAGAAATAGGGAGAATCCACCCCTCAACACTGACAGTACAGGTTCCAGGTCTTCATGCTGAGCAACCCCCACTCCCCTCCTTCCAGGGCCCAACTGTAATAAAACAAGCTGTTAACAGGAAGAGGCTGGGGTCTAGAGCCTGGGGCTGGGCTCAATCCCTCTGAGCCTCAGTCTCTGCACCTGTCCCATGGATGCTCTACCACCCACCCGAGGCACGTGAGGATGCAGCAGACCGTGCGTGTAAGAGGAAGGCATTACTGTGACCTCTAATTCTGAGCTGGGAAGAAGTCATTTTCTCAAATATTTTCTGAGTTGCTTTGAGATCTTTAATGAGAAAAGAGTGACAGAAGGGTAAAGGCATTTTCTTACCTTCCTCTTCTCATAGTCTGAGAACCTGTTCTGGGAGGAAAAAAAGACAGTGGTCAAGAGAGGGTGGCAGCAGTGGTTCTCCCTGGCATGGGCACCAGGAACCCCTGGGCAGCCTGATGTTATACAGACCCTACAGACTCTGGCCCACCCCAGACTACTGCCTCAGAATGGTGGGGTCAGGGGATGAGGGGATCCGTATTGATCAAGGGCACCAGGTGGTCCCAATGGACACCTGATGAGAACCCCTGGGCTGCCACTGTGTGCGTGGCACCATAGGAGGGGGGTCTTCAAGACAGTCCTGGGATGCAGCCCTGAGCAGGGATGGCGGTCTGAAGAGCAGAGCAGGAAATGGGATATCTGATGCCCATGGATGTCTGCGTAACACACCTACAGCACCCAGTTTCAGTCCACCAAAATATTCACAATGCACAAAGGTGTGGGGACAACTTCATGCAGAATTATTCAGAAGAGCAAAAACACTGGAAATAACTCACACATCTATTAGCGTCTGTCCGTAAGTCATGGTGCATCCATATAGTGGACTATTTAACTGCCAACGGGGTGAATGTGTGTGATCCCTCACCTGTATGTAGCACGATTCTACTTTTGCAAAACCATCATCAAGAAAACTCAACTCTGAGCCTATGTGTGTATGTATTGAGTCAAAGGCCAGGAAAGGACAGTCATTAATCAGTCAACGATGACTACCTCCAGGCAACGGGAGTGCAGGGTGGAAGGGCTGACATTCACTTGGTTTGTAATTGTCTGTATTGTTTAAATTTATTATAAGGAGCAGGTATATTGTTGGAGCAACATTTATTATAAGGAACAATTCTATTATTGATGTTTAATTAATTATTGATGTAATTAAACATCAATACATACATACACAAGAGTTAGGTTTTTTTTTTTGAGATGGAGTTCTGCTCTTGTTGCTCAAGCTGGAGTGCAGTGGCACAGTCTTGGCTCACTGCAACCTCCACCTCCTGGGTTCAAGTAATTCTCCTGCCTCAGCCTCCTAAGTAGCTGGGAAAACAGGCACCCACCATCACACCCGGCTGATTTTTTGTATTTTTAATAGAGACCAGACTGGCCAGCATGGTGAAACCCCATCTCTACTAACAAAAGGCAAAACTTATCCAGGCGTGGTGGCGGGCGCCTGTAATCCAAGCGACTCGGGAGGTTAAGGCAGGAGAATCACTTGAACCTGAGAGGCAGAGGTTGCAGTGAGCTGAGGTCATGCCACTGCACTCCAGCCTGGGCGACAGAGACTATCTCAAAAAGAAAAAAGAAAACAATTCCATTACCCTCGAAAATTCCCTCATGCCACTTCATCATCAAGTCTTCTTCCCACTCCAGCCACTGGCAACTACCTATCTGCTTCCTTTTTTTGTTTTGAGTTTTCTTTTTCTTTTTTGAGACAGGGTAGCTCTGTTACCCAGCGTGGGGTGCAGTGGTGTAATCTTGGCTCACTGCAAACTCCAACCTCCTGGGCTTAAGCCATCCTCCCACCTTAGCCTCCCTAGTAGCTGGGGCCACAGGCACGTGCCACCGTGCCTGGCTAATTTTTTTGTATTTTTCGTAGAGACGGGGTCTCGCCACATTGCCCAGGCTGGTGTTGATTGAGTTTTCTTTTTAAACATAAGAATGGAAATAGACTAGCCCATCCTGTTCTGCAATCTGCCCTTTTCACTAATCCATGCATCCCGGCGAGCCGAGGCTCAAATGCTCCATCTCATGGTGTGCACATGACCCAGGGGCAGCCCCTTCCCACTGACAAACATTTGGGGGGCATCCAATACTACAAATAAGGCTGCAATAAACACTCCTGCAAATGTCTCCTCATGCAAGCATTTCTCTTGGGTATACATTGAGAAGCGGAACTTCTGGATCAGGGGCTGTGCCCATGAAAATTTTTTTTTTTTTTTTTTTTTTTGAGACGGAGTCTTGCTTTGTCACCCAGGCTAGAGTGCAGTGGCCGGATCTCAGCTCACTGCAAGCTCCGCCTCCCAGGTTCACGCCATTCTCCTGGCTCAGCCTCCCGCGTAGCTGGGACTACAGGCGCCCACCACCTCGCCCGGCTAGTTTTTTGTATGTTTTAGTAGAGACGGCGTTTCACCATGTTAGCCAGGATGGTCTCGATCTCCTGACCTCGTGATCCGCCCGTCTCGGCCTCCCAAAGTGCTGGGATTACAGGCTTGAGCCACCGCGCCCGGCCTGTGCCCATGAAAATTTTTGACATCTGGAGGGTGTGGTGGTTCACACTTGTAATCCCAGCACTTTGGGAGGCCAAGGTGGGCAGATCACTTGAGGTCAGGAGTTTGTGACCAGCCTGGCCAACATAGTGAAACCCTGTCTCTACTAAAAATACAAAATTAGCCAGGCATGGTGGTGCGTGCCTGTAATCCCAGCTACCTGGGAGGCTGAGGCTGGAGAATCACTTGAATCCGGGAGGTGGAGGTTGCAGTGAGCCGAGATTGCACCACTGCACTCCAGCCTGGGCAACAGAGTGGGACTCCGTCTCAAAAAAAAAATTAAAATAAAAAAAATTTTTTTGACATCTACTGTCAAATTATCCTCCAAAGTAGTGATATCAATTTTCACTCCCAAGAGCAGTTTATGAGGACACCTGTTTCCCACTCTCTGGCCAACAGAAATTGTCATGTCAAAATGTGTGCCAGTCTCGAGGAAGGAAATGGTATTTCAATGTTGTTTTAACTTACATGCCTCTCCTCTGATTACCAGCAAAGTTGGCATTTTTAAATGTTTGTTGAGACAGAGTCTCACTCTGTCACCTGGATAAGCTGGAGTGCAGGGGCGCAATCTCGGCTCACTTCAACCGCTGCCTCCTGGATTCAAGTGATGCTTGTGCCTCAGCCTCCCGAGTAGCTGTGATTACATGTGCACGCCACCATGCCTGGCTAAGTTTTGCATTTTCAGTAGAGACAGGGTTTTACTACATTGACCAAGCTGGTCTCAAACTCCTGGCCTCAAGTGATCCACCTGCCTCGGCCTTCCAATATTTTTTTCTATTGGGATGGTTTTCTTCTTACTGATTGGAAAGAGTTCTTTCTACGTTCAATCTCTGAATCCTTTAGCAAGTGACTATGTTGCAAATATTTTCTGAGAACGTGAACTGGCACAATTTTCCCATACAGCCTTCTCCTCCCTCTCTAATTCTTGTTGAACTATAAAATAATAATAATAAAATCCCAAAAGCATTCCCAGCAGCAGTGGAAAACGGGAAAGGGTGGCATCTAGGAACCAGAGATTAAGAGTCACTGGAAGATATGAAGCCACATGCCTGGCAGCTGGCACTCCTGCCCGGTGATGGCCTCCCCTATCTATCAGCCAGCTGAGGACCCTGGATCGTGAGCCTTGGGGATGGGGGCAGAGGGTACACCCAAGCTAATGTGGCAAACCCTTTGGGCTTCCTCCTCCATGTCGTCCTGTGCTAGCTTATCGCCAGACCTGACAGGGCCAGCCCGTCACTGGTGCTCACACATGTGCCTGTCTGACTCCTCCACTAGACCCAGAGCATGGTGGGTGTGTGTTCCAGACGGTGAGTGGCATTTAGTTCAGAAGTATTTGCTGAGAGAGAGCAATGAATATTGCAGACACAATCCCTATTCTCACAAAGCTTCATCCAGCATGGGAGACAGACATGAGACAGATCATTTCCCAGAGTTCCTCATCAATTTAGCACTGTGATAAGTGCTACCAAGGAACTGTGCAGGGCACTCTGAGAACACACAACAGGAGACCCGACCTGGATTGGAGCTTCTCAGAGGATGTAATGTTTAAACTGAGAACTGAAGGAGGCTGAGCATGGTGGCTCATGCCTATAATCCCAGCACTTTGGGAGTCTGAGGCGGGAGGATCACTTGAGCCCGGGAGGTTGAGGCTGCAGTGAGCTATGATCGCACCACTGCACTCCAGCCTGGGCGACACAGCAAGACCCTGTCTCAAAAAAAGGGAAAAAAAAAAAAAAAAAAAAGAACTGAAGGATAAGACAAGTGAGTGGGGAGATTCCAGACAGAGGGAGCTGCTTACTCAAAGGCCCTGAAGAGGGAAGGATCGTGGTTATTTCAGGGAACAGAGAGCAGCAGGGCACAGCTTGTGCTTGGCAAGCTGGTGGGATGAGGCTGCCACAGCAGGCCTTGAAAAAGCAGTTCAACTCGTCGGGAGGCCAGTTCTAGTTCTATGGAGGAATCCCGGAGCTGCAGCTCTGAACCACACACCCACCTTCCATTCCCAGCTCCCTCAACACACACACACACACACACACACATGCACGCACATGCACACGCACACACATATGCGTGCAGCAGGCTGGCTTGTCTTACCTGCCACTCTAATTCCTCCCTTGAGAATCTGTCCGTGGGCCCATCGGGGCTGTCCCGAGAGTTCTCGGTTCCATCTTGCTCCAGAACAGGCAGCAAGTACTGGGAAGGGGGGTAGTATTCCAGCCCTGACTCTGTAAGAGAGGAGACACAAGCTGACCAGGAGGGAGGAGGCAGCTGAGGTACCCGGAGACACCAGCTCCCACTGCCAGGGCAGCCGGCCCCGCCCTGACTTAGCCACTGCTCTCCTCTTCCCTAGCCTGGGCGCTCTGTGGTTTTCACCGGTCCTAGCCCTGGGCCTGGAATGTGGCAGGTGCCCAGCAAATGTCAGCAGAGTGAGTCAATGGGTACTGGCTACACCTTCCACTCAAGTGAGAATGAGGTGATGAAAAAGCCTGAGATAAGAAGTGAAACCTGGGTCCTAGATCCAGCTCTACCAATAATTCCCTGAATGTGAGACCTTGGGCAAGATGCTTTCCTTTTCTGGCCGTGTATTGTTTTGCCTGTAAAATTCCAAAGGGTTCATACCTTAGACCCACTTCCTATTTGGCTGTTTGTCTTTTTCCCGTTGATTTGTAGGTGCTCTTTATATATTGTAGTTAATAACCTTACGTCTATAATATGTTGTAACTGTCTTCTTCTAGGTGATAACTGGTCTTCTAACTTTGATGATGGTGTCCTTCCGGGGTAAACAAGTTGTAAGTTTTGATGTACTCAAAGTTATCATTTTCTCCTCATGGGAAGGATACAGTCAGGTCACAAGAAATACTAAAAATGGGCAGAATACATATGAAAAATATTCACAGAATCAAGGAAGTGACATTAGAATAATAATGGGCTCTCTTGTTATCCGTCCAATTAGCAGAGTCTTTAAGATAATACTGTGTGTTATGCAGGTTGTGATGGGGGAAAAAGGTCCTCCCAGCCACTCCTCATGGGACGGACACAGGTGGGACCTCTTCCCAGGCACCCTGGGGTGCTCGTGCCCTCTCATCCACCCTAGGGGAAAGTGCACACAGTGACAGAGAGGTGTCAGTTCAAATGTTCAGAACAGCAGGAAACTGGAAATGCCCTCCGTGTTCACCACAGGGATGGCTACGAAGCTACTGGCACCACCACATGAAATCCTGTGACCAGTTTAAGGGGACATTCAAACCATATTATGAGACCAGAAAATACCCAAGACTTTTCTTGAGAGAAAAAAAAAGCAAGGCATAGAATCACATCATATGATATCTTTAATGGTTTCTTTAATGTCTATTTTTATTTTTATTTATTTATTTTCATTTTTTGAGATGGAGTCTTGCTCTGTCACCGGGCTGGAGTGTAGTGGTGTGATCTCTGCTCACTGTAACCTCCGTCTCCCGGGTTCAAGCGATTCTCCTGCCTCAGCCTCCCAAGTAGCTGGGATTATAGGCATGCGCTACCACGCCCAGTTAATTTTGCATTTTTAGTAGAGACAGGGTTTCGGCATGGTTGGTCAGGCTGGTCTCGAACTCCTGACCTCAGGAGATCCGCCCGTCTTGGTCTCCCAAAGTTATGGGATTACAGGCGTGAGCTACCACGCCCGGCCTCTTTAATGTTTTTAAAAAGGTCAAAAAACAAATTATATATATATATATATATACACACACACACACACACACACACACACACATATATATATATACTTCTACATAGTTTAGGTAAATTGAAAAATTATTTCTTGGCCAGGCATGGTGGCTCACGCCTGTAATCCCCGCACTTTGGGAGGCTGAGGCAGGTGGATCACGAAGTCAGGAGTTCAAGACCAGCCTGACCAACATTTAGTACAATATTTTTGTACTAAAAATACAAAAATTAGCTGCGTGGTGGCACACACCTGTAATCCCAGCTACTCAGGAGGCTGAGGCAGGAGAATCGCTTGAACTTGGGAGGCGGAGGTTGCAGTGAGCCAAGATTGTGCCACTGCACCCAGCCTGGGTGACACCGAGACTCTGTCTCAAAAAAAAAAAAAAAAATTTATTTCTTGCTGGGTGTGGTGGCTGACGCCTGTAATCCCAGCACTTTGGGAGGTCGAGGCGGGGGGATCACCTTAGGTCAAGAATACAAGACCAGCCTGGTGAACATGGCGAAACCCTGTCTCTACTAAAAATACAAAAATTAGCCAGGCATGGTGGCAGGCGCCTGTAATCCCAGCTACTCAGAAGGCTAAGATGGAAGGCTTCAACCCGGAGGGACGGTGGCTGCAGTGAGCCGAGATCTTGCCACTGCACTCCAGCCTGGGTGACAGAGCGAGACTCCATCTCAAAAAAAAAAAAAAAAACAAAGAAAAAAGAAAAATTACTTCTCAAGCTGTGTAGTAGGTATACATACGTTCACTCCTTTATTCTTTATGACTAGCATATATCTAAATATTGCATAATTTCATTTTTTTTTTTTTGAGAAGGAGTCTCACTCTATCACCCAGGCTGGAGAGCAGTGGCGTTCATTCCGCCTCCCTTGAACTCCACCTCCTGGGTTCAAGCAATTCTCCTGCCTTAGCCTCGTGAGTAGCTGGTGCCCACCACCGCGCATTTTTGTATCTTTAGTAGAGATGGGGTTTCATGTTGGCCACGCTGGTCTGGAACTCCTGACCTCAAGTGATCCACTCGCCTGGGCCTCCCAAAGTGCTGGGATTACAGGCATGAGCCACCGTGCTCAGTCAAAATCTCTCTCTTTTTTTTTTTTGAGACAGAGTTTTGCTCTTGTTGCCCAGGCTGCAGTGCAATGGCGCATTCTCAGTTCACTGCAACCTCCACCTCCTGGGTTCAAGTGATTCTCCTGCCTCAGCCTCCTGAGTGGCTGAGATTACAGGCATGTGTCACCATGCTCAGCTAGTTTTTGTATTTTTAGTAGAGACGGGGTTTCTCCATGTTGGTCAGGCTGGTCTGGAACTCCCGACCTCAGGTGATCCACCCGCCTCGGCCTCCCAAAGTGCTGGGATTACAGGCGTGAGTCACCACGCCTGGCCCAAAATCCTTTTTTTTTTTTTTTTTGTTAAACACAAGGTCTCTGTCACCCGGGCTGGAGTGCAGTGGCGCAATCTTGGCTCACTGCAATCTCCGCTTCTTAGGCTCAAGCGAACCTCCCACCTAAGCCTCCTGAGCAGCTGGCGTTACAGGTGTGCCACCAAGCTGGGATAATTTTTGCATTTTTTATAGAGATGAAGTTTTGCCATGTTGCTCATGTTGAACTCCTGGGCTCAAGCGATCCACCCACCTTGGCCTCCCAAAATGTTGGGATTACAGGTGTGAGCCACCTTGTTCAGCCCCAAAACCGTTTTAAAGAAAATAAAGGCTTTGGTCTAGCTAACTCAGCCACTGGCCAGGGTGTACATTGGAATCACCTGTTGCTTGAAGACTCTGATTTGCATATGTGCGGGCTGGTGGCTATGACTGTAGCCAACCCTCTCCACTTTCTTTTAAAGTAAAATATAACATACATAAAGAAGACAGCACAAAATCTTTCTCTCTCTCTCTCTTTTTTAAGATTAGTCAAGTGCAGCGGTGAGAAGAGGGGAACGAGTAGAACAAGGACTTAAATCTGTAATTGACTGTGAGCAATCAATCGAGATAACTCATTGCCTTTGGGCCAACCGAGAGCACAGAACGCAGAGCTTGATGAATGTTTAAAGGTGAACACACTCTCATGACCAGGAACCAGTGCTGGTTCAAAGCTCTGTGGTGACTGACATGAGCACGTATTCCTTTGTGTCTGGCTCCTTGCACTCCACATTGTTTGTGAGACTCATCTAGGTTGTTGGAAGGAGCAGTGGCTCATTCTTTCCACTTGCTGTGTGGTATCCACACATGAGTATAAAACAGTCTAGTTATCCATTCTACTCCTGATGGACATTAAAGCTGTTTCCAGTTTGGACTGGTATAAATAGTGCTGCTAGGAACATTTTTGCACATGGCTTTTGGCATTTATTCATGTGCGTCTCTGTTGGGCATTGATATGGTCTGGCCCTGTGTCCCCGCCTAAATGTCTGACTTCTAATCCCCACGTGTTGGGGGCGGGACCTTGAGGGAGGTGATTAGATCATGGGGGCAGTTCCCCCATGCTGTTCTCATGGCGGTGGGTGAGTTCTCATGAGATCTGAGGGTTTTATAAGGCGATTCCCTCTTCACTTGGCACTCATTCTCTCTCCTGCTGCCCTGTGAAGAGGTACCTTCTGCCATGATTGTAAGTTTCCTGAGGCCTCCCCGGCCATGTGAAACTGTGAGTAAATTAAACTTTTTTTTTTTTTTTTTTTGAGACGGAGTCTCGTTCTGTCGCCCAGGCTGGAGTGCAGTGGCCATATCTCAGCTCACTGCAAGCTCCGCCTCCCGGGTTTACGCCATTCTCCTGCCTCAGCCTCCCGAGTAGCTGGGACTACAGGCGCCCGCCACCTCGCCTGGCTAGTTTTTTGTATTTTTTTAGTAGAGATGGGGTTTCACCTAGTTAGCCAGGATGGTCTTGATCTCCTGACCTCATGATCCGCCCGTCTCGGCCTCCCAAAGTGCTGGGATTACAGGTGTGAGCCACCGCGTCAGGCCTATTTTTTGTTTTTTATTTTTGGTTGACTTGTTAGCAGGAAGTTTGTGTTTTTTTTTTCCATTGAAAACTTTTGGCCATTTTAGTGGGTGTGTCGAAGTAACTCTCTGCAGTTTTAATTTGCATTTTCCCATTGATTAAGATGATGTTGTGCACTTTTTTCAGATACTGTTCGTTATCTGTATCTCATCTCTCTCTCTTTTTTTTTCTTTTTGAGATAGAATTTTGCTCTGTCACCCAGACTGGAGCACAGTGGCACAATCTCAGCTCACTGCAACCTCCGCCTCCCAGGTTCAAGCGATTATCCTGCCTCAGCCTCCTAAGTAGCTGGGATTACAGGTGCCTGCCACCATGCCCAGTTAGTTTTTGTATTTTTAGTAGAGACGGAGTTTTACCATGTTGACCAGGCTGGTCTCAAACTCCTGACCTCAGGTTATCTGCCCACCTCAGCCTCCCAAAGTGCTGGGATTACAGGTGCGAGCCACTGTGTGGACATTCTCTTGTAAAAATTCTTAGTCAAGTCTTTTGCTAATGTCTTCCTCGTGGATCTGTAGGATTTCTGTTTATAGTCCAGATCCCAGTCCTCTGTTGGATATATATGTATTGCAAATATCATCTCTAACTTTATGGCTTTGCTTTTCTTTCCCTAAATGGTATCTTTTGAGGAAGAGAAATTATATTTTAATCAAACCATTTTTTTTATTTGTTTGTTTTTGTTTTTGAGATAGGGTATCGCTCTGTTGGAGTCTTGCTCCAGGCTGGAGTGCAGTGGCATCATCACAGCTCAGGCTCAGGTGATCCTTCCACCTCACTCTCCCAAGTAGCTGGGAACACAGGCATACGCCACCACGCCTGGCTGATTTTTGTATTTTTTTTTTTTTTGTAGAGACAGGGTTTCACCATGTTGCCTAAGCTGGTCTCAAACTCCTGGGCTCTAGATCCTCCTGCCTTGGCCTCCCATAGAGCTGGGATTACAGCGCAAGCCACCATGTCTGGCCTTAATTAAATCTAATGTACCAATCTTTTATAATGAGTACTGCCTGCCTCCTGTTTAAGGAAGAGGTTAAAGTTCATTTTTTCCACAGGGACATTCAGTTGATCCAGAATCAGCTATTGAAAAGACCATCCTTCCCCACTGTTTTGCAATGGCCACGATAAGTCAGGTTATCGTAGGCATGTGTGCATGTGTGTCTTGGTTGCGTTCTGAAAGTCCCACAGGTGACCAGAACCACTGAGAACTTCCGGCCTGACAGGGCATCCTGCTCTCCTCCCGCCTCCCACCAGTGCTGGCTTCGGGTTTTAGCTCCTTCTGCTGTGCATCTCTCTCCTGGATGACCTGACAGCCTCCTAACTGGTCCCCTCCTGCACTCTTTCTTTCCTCCTCCAATCCCTTCTCCTCCCTGCAGCCTAATGACTGATTACATGCTCTCCCAGTGGACACTGGGCCCGGGCACGGTCTTTGGCTTCCCCCATCTCTTTTCTCTCTGCTTCCTCACTCCAGCTACACTGGCCCTCTCTCTGTCAAACTTCCCATCAAGGCCCTTCCATATGCATCTGCTGGCGGAACAGCTTTCTGCTTTTTTCTAAATCTTAACCATGACTCCGTGTCAGTGGAGCCACACTCTCAAAGACAGGCCTTCCCCATGGCCCCAAAATATATCAGCCGCGCCACTGTACTCCCATAACCACAGTCTGAAACTCTTTCCCTGTCTAATCGCTTGTTTTGCCTGCTTCCGTTGCCAGACCTCGAACTCCAAACAGGTAGGCACTGTGGCCATTTCTTTCTGTCTCTGCTGTTCCCCAGCCTGGGCTGGCACAGGGTGGCCGTGGGGGTCATGGTTCCTCAGTGAGGGGAGGAGGCGGTGGCCTGGCTTTACCTTTGCAGAGGAACTGCAGGATGGCCGCGGTGCCGGCACCACACACCTCCCGCGGCGGGTAGACCATGGCCGAGGCATCGAGGCTCAGCATCTGCAGACACAAGGGGAACCCGCTTTACTGTGCAGTTCACTACCAGTGCAACCAGAGACCACACGATTTCCTTACCAATTTGTGTGTCCTCTGTCGCCTCCACCCAGCAGGCATGGCCTGAGAGCAGAGGTGACTGAGCTATCTTGTTACTTACAGCTGCATTCCTAGTGCCTGGGATGACTGCAGGCAGGCAGTGTGATACCCTACCTTGTTTTAACCGGAGTGACTCTCCTAGCAGAGAGAGAGCCGGACAGACTCCATTTCAGTTTCTTCACCTGCAGCCCCTTTTACCTCCCTCCCTTAAGGGCATAACTAGTGTAAACTGACTCAAAGCACATGTAGGAACGCACTTACTGATAAGATATAGAGGCAAGCTGCACCAGCAGCTCCTGGGGAGGCCCGCGCGGTGGATGACACACAAAGCCCCGGCATTTATCTCTCTGTGATAGTTTAAGCCCCTGCACCTGGAACTGCTTATTTTTTGTAACTGCTTTTGTAACCAATTAATTTTTTAACTTTTTGACAGTTCTGCTTCTGTAAAAATTGCTTCAGCTAAACTCCCTCCTCCCCTATTTAGACCATGGTATAAACACAAAACTAGCCCCTTCCTCAGGGCCAAGAGAATTTTCAGCGTTAGCCGCCTCTTGGTAGCTGGCTAATAAAGGACTCCTTAATTTGTCTCAAGTGTGGCGTTTCTCTATAACTCGCTTGGGTACAACAGAAGCAAGCACTTTTTTACATTTTTCTAAGACAAGTTCTCCCTCCCATCGCCCAGACTGGAGTGCAGTGGCATGACCACTGCAGTCTCGACCTCCCCAGGTTTAAGCGATCCTCCCACTTCAGCCTCCTGAGTAGCTGGGACTATATGCACGCAGCACCATGCCTAACTCTTGTATTTTTTTGTAGAGGTAAGGTCCTATTATGTTGCCCAGGCTGGTCTCAAAGTTTTGGACCCAAGCAATTCGCCCGCCTCCCAAAGTGCTGGAATTACAGTGTGAGTCATGCACCCGGCCTCTCAGTTCACTTTGGATAAATACATAAGTGAGTGAAAAAAAAGAAGTTATAGGATAGCATATAGCATATGATTCCACTGGCTGGGTGCAGTGGCTCATGCCTGTAATCCCAGCACTTTGGGAGGCCAAGGTGGGAGGATCACTTGAGCCCAGGAGTTCGAGACCAGCCTGGGCAACATAGCGAGACCCCCAACTCTATTAAAAAAAAAAAATATATATATATATATGGTTCTTCCTTTGTTAGATAATACATTCATACACTTTCACATTAATATTTTATAGAAAAAAATTGGAGGAATATATATCAAACTCAAAGTGGTTTCCTCGAAAAGGAGATTCTGGGTTACTATCTACATGAAATGCTACTATTATTATTATTATTTATTTATTTTTTTTTTTGAGACGGCGTCTCAGTCGCCCAGGCTGGAGTGCAGTGGCGCGATCTCCGCTCACTGCAAGCTCCGCCTCCCAGGTTCACGCCATTCTCCTGCCTCAACCTCCCGAGTAGCTGGGACTACAGGTGCCCGCCACCATGCCCGGCTAATCTTTTGTATTTTTTAGTAGAGACGGGGTATTATTATTATTTTTTGAAACAAAGTCTTGCTCTGTGGCCCAGGCTAGAGTGCAGTGGTATGATCTCGGCTCACTACAACCTCTGCCTTCCCGGTTCAAGCAATTCTCCTGCCTCAGCCTCCTGAGCAGCTGGAACTATAGGCGCGCACCACCACACCCAGCTAATTTTTGTTAAATTAGTAGAGATGGGGTTTCGCCATGTTTGGCCAGGCTGGTCTTGAACTCCTGACCTCAAGTGATCCACCCACCTCGTCCTCCCAAAGTGCTAGGGTTACAAGCTTGAGCCACTATGCCTGGCAGAAATGTTTCTTAATATTTGCATTTTTTTTTTTTTTTACAGTATACAGTATGAATTTTAAATTATGTAATGACAAATGTTTATTGGCGCACACAGGCAGATGCCTCCGTGTTTATGAAGCCCAGGAAGCAGGGGCCTCAGCTCACAGCCACAGAACTGCTCCGTCCGCGGTGTGAGTTGTGTTGGACCCAGCCCTCCCCCTGCCAAACTCTGACTTCCCATAGGCCTTCCGATCCCACCGAGTGCTGGCAGGCACTGATATCCTCTATGCCTGGGTATCAGGGGAGTTCTGGAAAAGGAGAAGGCCTGGGAAGCTCTGATTTTGCTGTAGCACAAGTGGCTGGGTGGGAAGGGTGGCTCAGGTGCCCCAGCCCTGGCCAGCCCAGCCCTCACACGGTGGGTGTTGAGTGAACGTGCTTTGCACAGGGGAGTGGGAGACTGCCCCAGGAAAGAGGAACTGACCGCCCAGATGCTGAGGGTCCAACAGCAGAAACCCCCATACCAGGAAGCAAATAAACCCCACATGGGTGCTCTTAGCCACCATCAGTAAAGCGAGGTGGCTTAAGGGCACAGACTCTGGGCTATACCAGGATGCTGGCTACAAGCCACGTGTGGCCATTTACGGTTACATTTTAATTAACTGAAAATAAATCTGATTTAAAGTTTGGGTCCATGGTTGGTTGCAGTCACCACATTTCAAGGGCCCAGCAGCTACAAGTAGCCAGGGTGGCCATGTTAGCTGCACAGATGATAGAGCATTCTCATAGTGGGCAGCAGGAGCAGTGACTGGACACTGCTGTGCCACAGACACCGCTGTGGCTTTAGATCCTGGCCCATCGCATGCTGGCCGTGTGTTTGCTTGATCAGGCCCCTTAGCGTCCCAGGGCTGTGGTCCCCTCATAGCCAAACAGGCAGTATTACTGACCTGGTGAGCTGTTTGGTAGGTGGTATGGGTGACACCTGAAGAAGATCTTGCCCACAGTATGGCCTGAACTCAGAATGGTTATCTCACCCTAAAAGGTTTGTCCGAGTTGCCACCAAGAAACTCAAAAGATTTTTTTTTATGGAATCAAAATAAAATGAAGTGTCTACGTTGGGTGCGGTGGCCCACGCCTGTAATCCCACCCACTTGGGAGGCAAGGCGGGAAGATTGCTTAAGCCCAAGACTTTGAGACCAGCCTGGGCAACATCGTGGGACCTCATCTCTATGAAAAATAAAAAAATTAGTCAAGTGTGATAGGGTACACCTGTGGTTCCAATTTCTTGGGAGGCTGAGGAGGAGGATCTCTTGAGCCCAGGAGTTTGAGGCTGCAGTGAGCTACGACTGAGTCACTGCACTTCAGCCTGGGTGACAGCATGAGGCCCTGTCTCAAAGAAAAAAAAAATTGAAGTGTCCAGAACTCCTACTAGATGTCGAGGATGGCTTCAGGATTGGGAACGTGCTCTGAGCTGTGTTGTCTAAAATGGTAGCCACCAAGGACCCATGGCTATTTAAATATAAATTAATTAAAATTCAACGAAATCAAACTTTTAGTTCCTGGCTGAACACACAAGCCACATTCCAGGTGCTTGATAGATACACATGGCCAGCGGCTGCTGCTCTAGACAGCACAGTCACTGAACATTTCCATCACTGCAGAAGGTTCCAGTGGGCAGCAGAGAGGACAAGCCATGTTGGCCCGTCTCCCCAGCCGGCCCTTCCTCAGGCAGGAGGGCCCCAGCTGCTAAGGTCAGTCCTTCCTCTGCTATCTCTGTGCTCACCCACACATTCTGACACAGAAGCCTCTGCTCGGCAGGCTGGGCTGGCTGAGAGTGGGGTCAACTCCAGGCCACTCCGGAATGCTGGCCAGACTGCGTGCCACCATGAATGGAGAAGTCCGCGTTCCAGAAGCCGAGTTGTTCAGAGGTGGGGAGCACAGGCATCAGCTTCAGATGGCCTGGTTTACAACCATCTCTGCTGTCAGTGACTGCGTGGCCCTTGGGCAAGTTTCTTAAACTGCCCGTGCCTCAGTTTCTTCATCTACAAAGTAGCACAATAGTATCTGCCTCACAAGAGTTCTGTGATGATTCATGGAGCGATTCCAGGTTATGCCCAGTCTTAGAAAGCCCCAGATGAAGGTGAGCCACCTCATCAGCATGACTGTGAGAGCCACTTTCCCTGAGCAGCGGCCCCTGTCAGTGTCTGTCATAGGCTGAACTGTGTCCCCCTCCCAAGTTCCTATGTGGAAATCCTAATCCCCCGTCCCTCAGAATGTGGCTGTATGTGGAGATAGCATCTTTAAAGAGGTAATTAAGTTAAAAGGGGGTCATTAGGCTGGGCCCTAATCCAATATGACTGGTGTGCTTCTAAGAGGAGGAAATTTGGACACGGACATGTACACAGGGAAGATGAAGTGAAGACACAGGGAGGGAAGACAGCACCTCCGAGCCAAGGAGAGAGGCCTCAGAAGTCACCAGCCCTGCCAACACCTTAAACTTGGACTTCTAGCCTGTAGAACTCCCCTGGCCTGGGTAATTCTGAACCCGCATCCCGACAGCTCCCTACCTCCTTTTCTCCCTCCCAGCTTTCTGGGCCCCGTATCACACAGGCTCAGCAGCTTCCAACCACATCACTTCCCCGCCCCTCCCTGAGCACAACCTGTGCTTCCCACCACCTGCCTCCTGCACCTGGGCTGCCCCTGTTATCCAGGTCTGCTCAGAATCTCTTTTTTTTTTTTTGGAGACGAAGTCTTGCTTTGTTGCCCAGGCTGGAGTGCAATGGTGCAATCTCGGCTCACTGCAATCGCCACCTCCTGGGTTCAAGCAATTCTCCTGTCTCAGCCTCCCCCAAGTAGCTGGGATTACAGGTGTGTGCCACCATGCCTGGATAATTTTTTGTATTTTTAGTAGAGACAGGGTTTCACCATGTTGGCCAGG
The DNA here is from genome assembly GCF_024542745.1 of Macaca thibetana thibetana. Lineage (NCBI taxonomy): Eukaryota > Metazoa > Chordata > Mammalia > Primates > Cercopithecidae > Macaca > Macaca thibetana. Next base: position 11,120,602 of record NC_065592.1, read on the forward strand.
CTGGTCTCGAACTCCTAACCTCAAGTGATCCACCCACTTTGGCCTCCCAAAGTGCTAGGATTACAGGTGTGAGCCATGGCACCCAGCCCAGAAATCTTATTCCTCCTTCAAGGTCTGGCTTGAATATCACAACTTTTTTTTTTTTCTCCTGTAACTTTTATTTTAAGTTCAGGAGTACATGTGTAGGATGTGCAGTTTTGTTACAAAGGTAAACATGTGCCATGGTGGTTTGCTGCACAGATCATCCCATCACCCAGGTACTAAGCCCAGCATTCATTAGCTTTTCTTCCTGATGCTCTCCCCACAACCCCGCTCTGACAGGCCTCAGTGTGTGTTGTTCCCCCACCGACAACTTTCTTAAAGTGTCAGCCTCTTCTGGATTCAGCTTTCTTTCTTCTTCTTTCTTAATGTATGTTTTTCTGCCTCTATTATGGCAGCAAAAGTCATATAATTACGAATGTTCACACATTGGCCTCTCTACAAGCTTCCAAGGACCATGCCTTGGGATCTCTGTGTGATCCTGGCACCGTGAGATCAGGGCAGGCACTCAGTAATGTGGGAGAGGGGAGGTGGGCAGGCCAGAGAGCATCCCAGGCAAAAACAGCTTCCCATTTACCTCCAGGGTTCGAACGTGAGCCAGCATCTGCGGCAACCTCTGGATCTCGTTTCCACTGATGTTGAGGGTACGCAGGCTTCGAAGCTCCCCCAGGGTGTCTGGAAGCTCCTTCAGCTTGTTGTCTGCGGAGACCCCAACAGCACAGCTCAACACCCCAAATCTCCATCACCAGCTTCCTGCCTGATACCCGCTGGGAGCCACTCTGACCTCTGGGGCACACACCAGGTCCTAGGTCCTGAGGTTTCGTAGCATCAAGAAGGTGGAGTTCCGGTTCAAGTCCCCACTCCACCAATTACTAGCCACGAGACTTTAGACAACTGGCTTTGCCTCCCTGTGCCAGTTTTCTCACCTGGAAAATGGGGACAACACTGCTACCCAGCCTTATAAGAACATGGGGAGATTGGAGGTTCAGGTAGATGATGTGTGAGGTCCTCCGCACAGGGCCCCTCACGCTGTAATGACTGAGAATGGGGCGCCACTGTTGTTCTCATTACTCAAATGTTACAGTTGATAAATGGAGGCACTCTGTGCAGGAAGTGCTTAAGGACAGCGAGGAGAAGGCAGAGAGCTGGGTGTGGCGAGCAGAGCGCTCCTGCGGGTAAGGCACCTATGAGGTAGTCTTGGCTCTGTCACCATCCCACTGGGTGCTCTTGAGCTAGTCACATTCGATTTCCTGGGCCTTGTTTTCCTCATGTGTAAACTGGGGATGGTACCACCGCCCTCGGCCTGCCCTGTGGACTCCTCGGGAGGCTTGTTGTGTCGCTGGAGATGGAAGCGCTGCTCAGAACCTTACTGCAGCCACACAGCCCTGGAACACTCCCGACAGCCTGTCTCTGGTTACCACGGAGACAGCTGACCCAGCAGGAGTCAGTCCATTTACAGCGACCCCTGGAGACTGGCTGCCTTCCCGCTCAATGGCTCCGGGGCAGGGCAGTTTGTGGATCCCGGCCAGGACTGCCCAGAGCTGATGGAGGGTCACACGGACACAGCTTCTTGGTCCCTACCTTTAACATTGAGAGTCTGGAGCTGGGTCAGGTTCCCAATGGAACGCGGGAGCTGCATCAGTTGATTCCTTTCCACGTTTAAGACCTAAGAAAAAGGAAGAGGTGGCCAGGCGCAGTGGCTCATGCCTGTAATCCCAGCACTTTGGGAGGCCAAGGCAGGTGGATCACAAGGTCAGGAGTTCAAGACCAGCCTGGCCAACATAGTGAAACCCCATCTCTACTGAAAATACAAAAATTAGCTGGGCATGGTGGCACACGCCTGTAGTCCCAGCTACTCGGGAGGCTGAAGCAGGAGAATCGCTTGAACCCGGGAGACAGAGGTTGCGGTGAGCTGAGATGGTGCCATTGCATCGCCTGGGCAACAGAGCGATACTCCATCTTAAAAAAAAAAAAAACTAAAAAGGAAGAGGTGACATGAGAACCCACACACAGACCACAGTGATGACCCCTGCACCCCTCGCCCTGCCAGGTCAGGGCACCCAGGCACTATACACACAAGCCCTTGTCTCCCCCTGCCGGCCCTTGAGGAAGACAGAAATTCTTAAGTTTCTGCTGGAGATAGGAAAAAAACAAAGCTCAGGGTAGTGAAGTCATGTGCTCAGGACAGCACAGCCAGGCCTTGAACCGCTTCTGGCTGAGGTTCCAGCACTCATACCGACCACAAAATGCTCAGTAACTGTCCCACCATCAGGGAGGGAGGGAAAAGGGGACTACAGACTCCGGGATCTGGGGAGGCCGCACAGGAGGCTCTAGTTCCCCCAGCGTTAAGGAAAAGGAAACCTGGCTGCCCCAAGGCTTTGTGATCCACCCAAGGCCTCAGGCTGGTAGTGGTGCTGGGACTGAACCTGGGCTTGTTGGATTCCAAAGCTGTACTCCCTCCAGAAGGTAGCACCTTGAGGTGACCGAGGCCAACAGGATGAAACACTAAGTAACCATTAAAAATAGATGCAATAGGGGCTGGGCTCACGCCCAGCACTTTGGGAGGCTGAGGTGGGTGGATCACGAGGTCAGGAGATCGAGACTATCCTGGCCAACATGGTGAAACCCCGTCTCTACTAAAATACAAAAAATTAGCTGGGCGTGGTGGTATGTGCCTGTAATTCCAGCTACTCAGGAGGCTGAGGCAGGGGAATCGCTTGAACCTGGGAGGTAGAGACTGCAGTGAGCCGAGATCATGCCACTGTACTCCAGCCTGGTGACAGAGCGAGACTCCATCTCAGAAAATTTAAAAAAAAAAGACGCAATGGAAAGCTAAGTAGCCATTAAAAATAATGAGAAGATGAATATTTTATGAACCAAAGGATGTTATGAGTTACTGTCAGGTATCCAAAAGCTCCAAATTAGTGAACGCAGCAATTCTATAAAAATACACCTACTGGCCAGGTGCAGTGGCTCACGCCTGTAATTCCAGCAATTTGGGAGGCCAAGGCGGGCGGATCACTTGAGGCCAGGAGTTTGAGGTCAGCCCGGCCAACATGGTGAAAACCTATCTCTACTGAAAAATACAAAAATTATCCAGGTGTGGTGGTGTGTGCCTGTAATTCCAGATACTCAGGAGGCTGAGGCAGAATCTCTTGAACCCGGGAGGCGGAGGTTGCAGGGAGTTGAGATGGTGCCACTGCACTCCAGCCTGGGTGACAGAGTGAAAAAAAAAAAAAAATACATACAAAAAGTCCTACATCAAGGTATTTATTGCGGCTTAAAGTGGTAGCAATTGGTCAGGCGTGGTGGCTCACACCCATAATCCCAGCACTTTGGGAGGCCAAAGTGGGTGGATCACCTGAGGTCAGGAGTTCGAGACCAGCCAGGCCAACATGGCAAAACACCATCTCTACTAAAAATATAAAAACTAGCCGGGCGCGGTGGCACACTCCTGTAATCCCAGCTACTAGGGAGGCTGAGGCAGAAGAACCACTTGAACTCGGCAGGGAGAGGTTGCAATGAGCTGAGATGGCGCCACTGCACTCCAGCCTGGGCAATGCAGTGAGACACTGTCTCAAAAACAACAACAAAAACTAAAGAGCCAAGGGGAGGATGGAGCTGGCACTGAGTGCAGCCTGCTTCCACTGGCTGGAGCCCAGCCAGAACACTCCAGGCTTGAGTGACTGCCTGGTCTCACTAGGGCCATCTGAGGTGGGTTTCTGTTTCCGCAGCCTTACCTGGAGGGCAGTCAGCTGCCCCAGGTCGTCAGGAAGGGCTGTCAGCTGATTATCGTGGAGATCTAGAACCTGCAGAAGGAAGATCCCTGTGAGTCTCCAAGTGAGAAAGTCCCTTGGACTCCGGGCTCCAGAGCAGCGCGGAGGGGCTGGGGCCACCTCACACCCCCAGTGCAGAAACAGAGGGCCTGCCCCTCCTTTCCCACTCTGTGTGGATAATTCCCACCTCATTTTCCTTCTCAAACCATTTTACCACTTTCTTATTTTACGTATATTTATTTTTACCGTTGATTGAAAAACTATGCTATAAAACAGTATGCCTAGATACTAACATGTTAAAAAGAAACACCCCATTGTATAAATATATATTTGCATAGAAAAAAGACTTTCAAATATGCGATAAAATACTGATAGTGATACTCCACAGTGTAAAATTATAGATGTTTCCCCTTTTGCTTTTTTTTTTTTTTTTTTTTGAGACGGAGTCTGGCTCTGTCGCCCAGGCTGGAGTGCCGTGGCCGGATCTCGGCTCACTGCAAGCTCCGCCTCCCGGGTTTACGCCATTCTGCTGCCTCAGCCTCCCGAGTAGCTGGGACTACAGGCGCCCGCCACCTCGCCTGGCTAGTTTTTTGTATTTTTTAGTAGAGACGGGGTTTCACCGTGTTAGCCAGGATGGTCCTCGATCTCCTGACCTCGTGATCCGCCCATCTCGGCCTCCCAAAGTGCTAGGATTACAGGCTTGAGCCACCGTGCCTGGCCATTTCCCCCTTTGTTTAACTGTACTTGCTAATTACTATTTTATTTTATTTTATTTTATTTTAATCTTGAGACAGAGTCTCTGTCTCTCACCCAGGCTGGAGTGCAATGGCACGATCTCAGCTCACTGCAACCTCCACCTCCTGGGTTCAAGTGATTCTCGTGCCTCAACCTCCCAAGCAGCTGGGATTACAGGCATGTGCCACCATGCTCTGCTGGGATTTTTTGTATTTTTAGTAGAGATGGAACGCCATGTTGGCCAGGCTGGTCTCGAACTCCTGACCTCAAGTGACCCACCTGCCTTAGCCTCCCAAAGTGCTAGGATTACGGGTGTGAGCCACTACAACTGACCGCTAATTTTTTAAAAAGGAAAATGCACAAAAAAAGGCCTTGGAGAAATATTTATACATGTGCATACACAGGTACTCTCCACATCCATGGGTTCCATATCTACGGATTCAACCAAACTCAGGTCAAAAATACTAAAAAAAGACAAAAACAAAAACAAAAAAAACCCATCAGTAGTGAACACATACAGGCTTTTCTCTTGTCATTATTCCCTGAACAATATAGTATAACAGATTGGGCCTGTGCTGCAGGGCTCCTCTGAAGGTGCATACCACTCTCCCAAGCTCAGGTCTGTACAGAACAACCCTGGGCTCACACCGCCCACATCTTGTGAATGCCTCCCAGCCTGTCCAGGGAGGAGCTCACAGTCAGCAGGAAGTCCTTCCGGATCACCTGGGCGTCCCTCCTCTTCCTTCTTGCCTGGAAGTGTCAGTTTCCTCGCCCTCTGCTAGCTGACTCGCCATGAGTTTGTCATTTGGCTTTCCTCCTAGCATGTAAACTCCCTGGGGACAGGGCCTGTGGCTGGTCATCTTTGTCACCCTATCCCACACACAGCCCACAGGAGTATCCAATAAACCATGCTGATCAAATCCCAGATTGACAGGTAGATGAGGCCCCACTGACATACAAGAGGCGGCCCAAAGGGAGCAGGTGCTCAGCTGCCGCCTGGAACCCCATGCAGAGCCCCAACTGCCTGGGAGGAGGGCCCGGTACCTTGATGGTTGCCAGACTCAGGAGGCTGCAGGATTTGGGAAGCAGGGAAGTGAGGTGATTCGTGTGGACGATCAGCACCTGTGTGGAGAGATGTGCGGCCATGTTGGGCTGAGGAAGAGAAGCAGGCATGGCAGGCTAAGGGCATGGGAGCCAGCCCAGTGCCCTGCTACGCCCCGCCATCTTGCTCTCCCAGACACCACGACAGGAGCAGGGGATGCGGGTCAGGATCATGAACTCTCCCAATGGGGAATCTGATGCCCTTCCTTAAAATCTGGATCTTCAAGGGTGAAAGAGACCTTAGAGGTCTAAACCTTCCATTCTGAGAAGGGATCCCCCTGCAGCCATTCTGATCATAACCTTCCCAGCACCAGCATCTTCACGTGGAAAATAGAGAATAATCAAGTGCCTGCCTCCCAGGGCTGCCATGATGTTAAATACAAGCTCATGCGCAAAACATCCAGAGCTGGCACACGGGCCAGGGCTCAGTCCAGGTCATCTACTCCTATTTTTCTTAGTCATCGACCACTGCCTAACACTTCCAGCACAGACTTGGGATGGTGGCTCACGCCTGTAATCCCAGCACTTTGACAGGCCAAGGTGGGTGATCACTTGAGGTCAGGAGTTCGAGACCAGCCTGACCAACATGGCAAAACCTCATCTCTACTAAAAATACAAAAAATAGTTGGGTGTGGCGGTGGGCACCTGTAATCCCAGCTACTCAGGAGGCTGAGGCGGGAGAATCGCTTGAACCCAGGAGGTGGAGGTTTCAGTAAGCTGAGATTGCGCCACCGCACTCCAGCCTGGGTGACGGAGCAGAGTGTCCATCTTAAAAAACAAACAAACAAACAAAAAAAACACTTCCAGCGCCAAGGAGCTTACTACTCTGTTAGCATGGAACGCTTTTTTTTTTTTTTTTTTTCGTATTCTCATTTAGATACTTCACTTAGAGTGCTTCCGCCCATCTGTATTCAAAGCTGCAATGCTCTGCTGAAAAATCATTCACTCCCCTCAGAATCTCCCCTGCGTGACCAGAATAAAAGGGGTGAGTTTCTATTATTATGAACACCGGGGCTCATAAGCCTTTCCTATGTGGCAGGCATTACACTCAGTATATTTCTCTCTCTAACTATCTACCACTCATTTAATTCTCACAGTACCTCGGGGAGGAGAACTATGAATGTCTTCATTTCACAGGTGAAGAAATGGAGAAGTAAGAGTTTAAGGAAGTTGCCCAAGTCACAAAGCCAGTGAGAGGAGGCAGAGTCAGAATGTGACACAGGAAGGTCCAACCCCAAAGTCTACTCTCCTCTCTGTGAAATCACCTGCTGCAGGCCAAAAGCGTAAGAAGCAGAGAGAAAGCAGGTGTCTACGCTGGGGAGACAGCGCCTCAAAGTCCCTTGTGGGTTCAAACAAGCAGACATGCAATAAGCAAGTCTCTGAAGATGAAGCTCCAGCTCACCTTCTTCTGCAGAACTTTGCATGTTGCAAAAGCTCCAAATGGAATCTAAGATAAGATAAAGAAAAGTAAGTGTCTCCCCTCCTGCCAGTGTTTAGCTTGTTCTCTGAGTGGCATTCACGTGAGGAAGAGACAGGCAGGAGGTGAACAAGGGCAGAACGCCACAGCAGGTGGCAGTGCTGAGCCCAGGGGCAAGGCTGGCGAGCAGCGGTGCTGGGGATGTGGCCAGCCCTTCCCCCAGTCAGCTGGCAGGAGACTGCCCTGCCCCACCCACCCTGTCCCCATTGTGAACCCCTTCAGGGGCTGGAGAATGCCAGGCCCTTCCAGCAACCTAGGAGTCTATGGGTACATTTTCTACCTAGACTTCTTGACTCTTGGCGACTATGTTATACTGAGGCCAAAGTACCATCTCAATTCTTTTGCACAAGAACAAAATCTAAGGAAACATCTCATGACTAGAGCTTCTGGCCTTTCTAAAGCCCTAGTCCACCTCTGTCTTTCCTAGGGACATGTGATCCAAGAAAATGGGACAGATCCAATTCACAGCCCAACACTATGCTCAGTTTACCTCTGAGAGCTCACATTTAGAGATGTCGAGAATGTCATCTGCCCCAGCTTCTTTTGCCTAAGGATAAAAAGAATTTTTAAAAAGTATTAAGACAAAACATCTTTGCAGAGTGGACAAGCCAGGCAAAGAACATACACGTAAGCAGCAGCAAAGGACCATAGACACTATCTGGTTCCACCGGTCCAGTGAACCAATGACGCCTGCTTTCCCGGAGCTTGAGGCCCAGAGGGATGAGGAACTGAAAAGCAATGACAGTGCGCTCAGTCTACAGGGGAGAAGCACCCTTGACAGGGGACCTCATCTGTTGGGTCTAAGTCAGCTATTTCTTCTGCAGGTGGGGGAGGGAGCATGGCTTGTCGGGGGCAGTGCGGAGGCCTACTCCTTGGGGACTGAGGAGGAGTTGGGATAGAGTTAGAGGAAACCCACTTTCCCTCACCAAACACATCTGGTACTCCAGGCGCTTCCGAGCCTCCTCACTGGGTTTCCGCTTCCGGAAGAAGAGTGGCATCCTTCCCTTTTCGCAGAGCGATCTGGAGGACCCTGGGGCACAGGAGAGAAGTTAGGAACTGGGGAATTTGTCACAGCCCCCAACACCCAGGACAGGTAGCGCTGTAACACAAAGTATGCAGCTGGTCTGTTGGACCATGAGTTCCATGGAGGCAGCAGCTGCATCTTTCTAGTGAGTTCCATGGAGGCAGTGACTGTGTCTTTCTAGTGAGTTCCAAGGGGGCAGGGGCTGTGTCTTTCTAGTGAGTTCAACGGGGACAGCGACTGCATGTTTCTAGTGAGTTCCACAGGGGCAGCGGCTGTGTCTTTCTAGTGAATTCCACGGGGGCAGGGGCTGCATCTTTCTAGTGAGTTCCATGGGGCAGGGGCTGTGTCTTTCTAGTGAGTTCCATGGGGTCAGGGGTCATATCTTTCTAGTGAGTTCCATGGGCGCAGGGGCTGTGTCTTTCTAGTGAGTTTCATGGAGGCAGGGGCCGTGTCTTTCTAGTGAGTTCCATGGTGCAGGGGCCGTGTCTTTTTTTTTTTTTTTTTTTGAGACGGAGTCTCGCTCTGTCACCCAGGCTGGAGTGCAGTGGCCAGATCTCAGCTCACTGCAAGCTCCGCCTCCCGAGTTTAGCCATTCTCCTGCCTCAGGCTCCCGAGTAGCTGGGACTACAGGCGCCCACCACCTCGCCCGGCTAGTTTTTTGTATTTTTTAGTAGAGACGGGGTTTCACCTTGTTAGCCAGGATGGTCTTCATCTCCTGACCTCGTGATCCGCCTGTCTCGGCCTCCCAAAGTGCTGGGATTACAGGCTTGAGCCACCGCGCCCGGCCGGGGCCGTGTCTTTCTAGTGAGTTCCATGGTGCAGGGGCTGTGTCTTTCTAGTGAGTTCCATGGGGTCAGGGGTCACATCTTTCTAATGAGTTCCATGGGCGCAGGGGCTGCGTCTTTCTAGTGAATTCCATGGGCGCAGGGGCTGTGTCTTTCTAGTGAGTTTCACGGAGGCAGGGGCCATGTCTTTCTAGTGAGTTCACTGGGGTCAGGAGTCACATCTATCTAGCAAGTTCCATGGGGCCAGGGGCTGCGTCTTTCTAGTACTGGTTCCATGGAGGCAGGGGCTGCGTCTTTCTAGTGATTTCCATGGGGCCAGGGGCTGTCTTCCTAATGAGTTCCATGGAGCCAGGGACTGCATCTTCCTAGTTCCACGGAGTTCCATGGGGGCAGGGGCCACGTCTTTCTAGTGAGTTCCATGGGGTCAGGGGCTGCATCTTTCTAGTGAGTTCCATGGGGTCAGCGGTTGCATCTTTCTAGTGAGTTCCATGGGGTCAGGGGTTGCATCTTTCTAGGGAGTTCCATGGGGTCAGGGGATGCGTCTTTCTAGTCCTTCTGTCAGTGTCCTGAGCCCACAACAGGTGCTCAGTACTCCTTGTTCTTTGTTGACTAAACATTAAGCAGCAGGATGAGGTGGAGACAAAGACAAGCCAGATGACCTGGGTTGGGGCCCATATTTGCCACCGACCCATAGTGAGGTCTTGGCATTATCCTTTTCCTGTTCTGGGGAAACTTAGAGAAGTTTCCTCAGGCGCTTTCCAAGACTGTTCTTTGGGGACTCTAACAGACTCTGCCAATGAATCACTTCCAGCCCCCTAGACTGTCAGAGCGGGATCAGCAGGAACAAACTAGAGCCAGCCAGGAACAAACTAGAGCCAGCCAGGACCTTGGGGAGCTCAACTACATCATGATCAAAGAGACCTCTGTGGTGAATACAAATTAAAAAGCAATCCTCAGTTTACCACCCTCAGTTATTATTCCATTTTATTCTCACCATATCCCTATTTAAAGTGAAGAAACAGGCCGGGTGTGGTGGCTCATGCCTGTAATCCCAGCTCTTTGGGAGGCCAAGACGGGTGGGTCACTTGAGCCTAGGAGTTCGAGACCAGCCTGGGTAACATGGTGAAACCCCGTCTCTACTAAAAATACACAAAGTAGCTGGGCGTGGTGACGTGCGCCTGTAGTCCCAGCTACTTGGAAGGCCGAGGCACGAGAATCACTTGAACCCAGGAGGCGGGGGTTGCAGTGAGCTGAGATCATGCCACTGCACTCCAGCCTGGGTGACAGAGGGAGACTCTGTCTCAGAAAATAATAATAAATAAATAAATAAATAAAGTGAAGAAGCAGATGCTTATTAAGTTCAGTGGCCTGGCTGTACAGCCTGGATTGCAGCCTGGAACCGTGGTCTCTCAAGTCCTGACCTGTGGGATTTGCCCGACTCCTTGGTGCTCACATAACTTGGCACACACGAAGTACACTGTCCTGAACTCAGAGCCAGGTGCTCACTGCCTGCCCAGGGCCTGCACAGTGTCTGTAAATATCAGAGCAGGATAAGGGACGGCAATGAGCCAGGAAGCAATCACCCAGGGAAGTGCATGGTGAGCAGCACAGGCTTTGGGATGAAAGAGAACTGGATTTGAATCCGAGATCTGCCACCCACGACCGCTGAGGTCACCTTGGTTCACCTCTCAGAGCCTCAGTTTCCTCATCTGTAAAGTTTAAGTAACCATGCTATCAACACTGGCTTCTGTGAGGATCCAATGACTTCATATATGTCAAGCGCATAATACAGGACCTGGCACACGAGTGCTCAATAAATGTGAGCCACAAAACACCCACATGCAAGCAGCATTGATTCAGGGCCCACTAGAGGAGCTAGGGAGAAGACAGCCCTGGGAGGAGATGCAGCTGAAGAAGACATACACCCAGTCCTCAGAGGGATGGGCAGAGATGGCAGCTCTGCACCCACAGGGGCGGGGCTGTCTGGGGAGCCAGCCAGGCCTGCAGAGCCAGCTCAGGACCTTCTTGTCACTCCACCTGCCTGCAAGGATGGGGAATGGTTTGAAAACAGCCCTCTCCCATCACTCCCTGATGACCAGCACTTACCCTTCTGCTCCCCAGTCACTAACCCTCCTGCACCCCCTTCCCGATGTGCAGCCCTCCCCCCGACTTCCTCCCAACCACCATCGCTCTCCCACCCCTCCCAGAAGATCAGCTCTTTCCAGGCTGCCCCACATGCCTGTCCCTCCCTTTCCGACGTCCAGCCTAGATGCGGGGGGAGGGCCACATCCATATTTCCTGGGGTGGGGTGGGCAGTGGCTGACCTGGCTTTACGGATGGAGGGGTCCCCCACGTTGGGAACCGCGGGTGCACCCGAGGGCAGGCTGATCACTCGGAGGGCTTGGTCACGGACTCGGGGCCGCAGACCACCCGGCACGGGCCGGGCGGAGCCGGAGTCTGGTCTCCTTCAAACGCAGGTGCTGGGGACAAACTCAGAATCTCAGAAAGTCACGCAGACCGGGATGACGAAGTCTGAGGCTCTAGGAACCGCGGACTCTCAGAATGAAAAGCGGGACTGGATTTCCACATAAATAGACTGTTTTGATAACTAAAGTGCACACACCAAGTGCTGGAGGGGGCAGGGGTCGCTGCGGTACTGGGGTCTCGGAATGGGACACCGGACCCCTCAGGGGAGGGGCGGGGCTCTGGGATTGGGTGTTGGGGACCGGGGTGACACTCACGATAAAGGAGTATGGGAAACAGCTAGGCCTGGGATCACGGGAGCAACCCCTCTTCTCAGACGTCTCCAGAGCGAACTGCCCGATCTCCCTTTCGGAATCTCTAGCTTCAGCGCACCGCGGTGCCCAGCTCGCAAGCCGTCAGCCTCAGGCGCCTGCCCACAACAAACATGGCGACAAAAAAGCGTCTCTGGAAGGCTGGGCAGTGACGACAGTTCTCGCGATAACCGCGTTTTCCTCCCTATATCCGGCGTCGTCCGCGCGATTTCCGGCCTCTCGGCGTTCGGCTCGGAGGGGGCGAAGGTGCAACCTTCTTCGGTCGTCCCGAATCCGGGTTCATCCGACACCAGCCGCCTCCACCATGCCGCCGAAGTTCGACCCCAACGAGATCAAAGTCGGTGCGTGCTCTAGTTGTGGCCGGGGCTGCGGGATGGAGCATCCCTCGGCCCCGCCGCGCGTGCAAAGCTTTCTAATATGGGGCTCTTAAAGCCGCTGCCTCCTAGAGGCCTTCCCGGTGCTGCGCCGTCCTGGCCAAGCCTCAGTCTTTCTAGGCCTTAGCTTCTCCACGTGTAGGTGGGGAGGGAGGACCGGACCACCTGTGGCGGCTTGGGAGCCCGCAGGCCCTAGGGTAAGGCTTGTCTTCGGGCGTTTGGACCCACTGGCCTGGGTTCGCGGGCGACGGGGCTCTCTCCACGCCTCCGCGGTGTGAGGTTCGGAGCTGCCCACGCCCGAGGGAGGAGCGGGTGGCCGGCCTCACGCTCGGTGCTGTTTCGAGAAGAGGCAGAGGGTGATGTGTCCAGCCCCGGAAAGACGCTGAGAGGGCTGTGGCTCGGGGGCTCCCTCTGCAGAGACCCTAACCCTTCTTTTTCTCCAGTATACCTGAGGTGCACCGGAGGTGAAGTCGGTGCCACTTCTGCGCTGGCCCCCAAGATCGGCCCCCTGGGTCTGGTACGTCATCCCCGCCAAGGGGCTTGTTTTCACTTACAGAGCAGAGTTAAGCGCCGGCTCGTGGAGTCACGACTGTGCCAGAGGTGCCCTCGTGGCTTGGATTGTCACCCTCACTAGGCCTGAGCCACTGACTAGTACTAGATACCTTAGGAAGGTCGTGCGTGAAACATCGAACCCGGTGCCTTTAAATTGTAATTAGCTCCATGTGTCTCCACTGTTGCTTTGGGGCACCTGAGGGGTGGGCCCAAGGGGGTTTTGAAGTTAGGAGTGGCTTAGTGACATTGGGCAGCCAATATCTGTATTTCCTCGTCAGGGAAGTGGGCATGGCATTGTTGGGAAGATTAAATGGGGTGTGGGTGAAGATCCAGTGAGTGTTAACAGCTGTGTTGTGGATGTAAACTTAGCAGTTAATGTGGCAGGCTGTGCCTTATGCCTGCTGAGCAACTGCTGGCTTCCTCGTTATTCTGTACTCTTGGATTTCCCTGAATTTCATTAGGCCTTTATGTAATCCTTGCACAGCGGTCCCCTGTCCCAAATGCTCTTCCCCATTGGTCTTTCTTAACCTGTATCTTAACTACTCTTCCTTGGCCCTTAGCTCAGCTGGCACTTAAGGGACACTTAGCAAATAATCAGACGCCCATCCAGGCAGATGGACGTGGGTGGTCTGACATGGGAACCTAATATTTTGAAAGCTCCTTAGGTGATTCTAATGTGAGCAGGGCTGAAAATCCCCCTCCTTAAGCACATAGGCACTTAGGAGGGGTCTAGATTCCATTGTGGCCAAGTCTGCAGTTTACAGTCCTGGACAAGACAATCCCAACCCCCAATTTATGCTATGGTGATAGCTGTGCTGAAGGTGGGAAGGTGCCCTTAAGTACTTGAGATGTTGCCAAGTGAGAAGTGGTGGGCAGGTTTCAAGGTTGTAGTTCACATCTGGACACCATGTTGATTACATTCCTTTATTTCTAGTCTCCGAAAAAGGTTGGTGATGACATTGCCAAGGCAACGGGTGACTGGAAGGGCCTGAGGATTACAGTGAAACTGACCATTCAGAACAGACAGGCCCAGGTATTTACTTGTGCTTGGTTTTGGGATTGGAGGGTGGGGGGACAGAGGTAGCAACCCTCTGGGATTCCTGAATAGAGTATTTCTGCCACCATTGGTGAGCTGAGTGATTTTACCTTGTTGGGGAGGCTTTGTCAAGAGTATGGACCTAGGGCAGAGACTTGGACAGTGTGTGGCCATGATTTTTGAAAGCCAGCATGCTTTCAAAAGCAGTATTCATTGGAGGTGGAGTATTAACTTAAGAATCTCCTCTGCAGATTGAGGTGGTGCCTTCTGCCTCTGCCCTGATCATCAAAGCCCTCAAGGAACCACCAAGAGACAGAAAGAAACAGAAAAACAGTGAGTCATCTTTTCCCTAGTTTGGTTTTGGTAATGGTTTGTGAGATGTTTGATATATATGGCTGTTTTCCCTTGAAGGAAACCTGGGGTTGACATGGCTATTGGGTGTTGATACGGTTAAGGCTGCTAGAGCCAGGTAGTATCAAAAAGTGCCATATATGCTGGGTGGCTCACACCTGTGTAATCCCAGCACTCTGGGAGACTGAGGCAGGCGGATCACTTGAGGTCAGGAGTTTTGAGACCAGCCTGGCCAACATGGTGAAACCCCCATCTCCACCAAAAAATACGAAAATTATCCTGGTGGTGCTCGCCTGTAGTCCTGGCTACTCTGATGACTGAGGCAGGAGAATCACTCGAACCCGAGAGGTGGAGGTGGTAGCAGTGAGCCAGATTCGTGCCACTGCACTCCAGCCTGGGTGACAGTGAGACACTGTCTCAAAAAAAAAAAAATGCCCACGTAGTCCGTGTGTGGGGCAGGCCCCAGTCAGTGCATGTAGGAGGAAGACGTCAGCAACAGTGACCTATAATCAGGAGAGCACATAGAGCCGGCAGGTACTGGGCAGTTTAACTGTCCCTGGCAATTTAAGCTTGTCATTTCTCATCTCTAAAACAGTTTCTGCCATGTCAGATTTGTGAAGGCTTGGTTTTGCCCTCAGCCACCCGCCACTGCACCTGACCAGGTCTCTGTTGGCTGGTGCAATCCAGTGGTGAGCTGATAGTAAACCCCAGCTTAGGAAACAGGGTTGTTCTTCATGTGGATGACTCTGTGCCGAAAGCATGGGAACAGCCTAGAAATGAAATGAAGGACACATGGTCTGCTTTGGCTTCAGACTGTAACAGAGCTTTTGCTGTTTTCTCTTCTGCAGTTAAACACAGTGGGAATATCACTTTTGATGAGATCATCAACATTGCTCGACAGATGCGGCACCGATCCTTAGCCAGAGAACTCTCTGGTAAGAGCAGGACAACGTGTAACTGCTGTAACTGTAGTTGTGTTAACATTCTTCCCACTTAAAGGGTGCTCAGTGAGACCCAAGATGGGGTGCAGTTTTCTGAGACTGAAAGAATGGATGGCTCTTAAATTGGATGTGTTTAATCTGGGCATCAAGGACCCATGGAAGCTTTGCATTCAGGGTCATGGGACTAGATGGAGCTCTGCACTTTATTAGGGGAGCAGGAACCTCATTATTTCCATTGCCTGCTATGAACCCCTTGAGTATTCCCCAGTATGAGGATTATGAGGGACTGAGCCAGCACCTCCAGTGTCACCATTTCTTTACTAAAGGAACCATTAAAGAGATCCTGGGGACTGCCCAGTCTGTGGGCTGTAATGTTGATGGCCGCCACCCTCATGACATCATAGATGACATCAACAGTGGTGCTGTGGAATGCCCAGCCGTAAGTGACTTTTTTGCTTCATTTTCCATTGTTACAATAGGGGCAAAAGGGGGGCCACCCAATGTATTCACAGAGATAAGCTGGGAAGTTTTGGAAATGGTCACTGGTGGGGTTGGGATAATCCTTTTAAACTTTCCCTTTTACTGATAAGACTTTTTTTCCTTTCCCACAGAGTTAAGCACAAAGGAAAGTATTTCAATAAAGGATCATTTGACAACTGGTGGATTTTTTGGTGTGGTGTCTTCCTTGAGGGAGCTAGCTCCTTTGTAGGGTAGTCAGTGGGGTCAAGGTGGCAGAGCCTGTGGAGAAGTAACAAGCACCTTATAGTGGGTAACAAAACTGCCCTGTATGGGCTGGGCTGCTTCAGAAAGGAAGCTTTTTATTTTTTTTTTGGAGATGGAGTTTCCGCTCTTGTTGCCCAGGCTGGAGTGCAATGGCGCGATCTCGGTTCACCACAACCTCTGCCTTCCATGTTCAAGCAATTCTCCAGCCTCAGCCTCCTGAGTAGCTGGGATTACAGACACATGCTACCACGCCCGGCTAATTTTTATTTTTAGTAAAAACAAGGTTTTGCCATATTGGTCAGGCCGGTCTCGAACTCCTGACCTTGATCTGCCTGCCTTTGGCCTCCCAAAGTGTTGGGATTACAGGCGTGAGCCACCATGCCTGGCCAGGAAACACTTTTTATAGACTATAGTGAAGCCTTTCCTAAGAAATGCTCTAACACAAAACCTGAAGACATGGGGAGTGTAGCTGTCCATACCTGACCAACTGAAGTTACAGTGGGTTGGGGGCCCAGGACCCGTTTTGCTAGCCATTCCAGTGCACAGCCAGGGCTCAGAACCAGTGATGCAACAAATAAACCTGACCACTCTCCTGGACTAAGGATTAGTCCTGGACTAATCCTTTGGTTCTGTGAAAGTGAGGTTCACGTCATCTGTTTAACTGTAAACTGTTATTCCAACCTTTTCTCTGAGCTCAGGTGGCTTACAGTATTTGCTGTCTCACCTTGTCTCAAGTCTCATCTTCCCACAGTTGTTCCTTCTGATCAACTTCCTAGAGCCTGTGCTCATCACTCCCTTTTGTTTTAAGATGAACCTTGAAGCACGACCTGGGAGAGGATTCTGGGTACTGGAGTAAAGGGAAATGGTGGCCCAGAGAAATTGATTTCCCCTTTATGACTCATTTGTTTGCACATTAGTTTTCGCCAGTGGTCTCTAGGTCAGTGCTTTTATGTCACCCCAGGTTGGAGAACTACCTTAAGTGGAAAGGACTACCTGGACGCCCTGAGTTAGGGAGAGGATTCTATTTCAGATACAGTGGCTTTTGCCTGTAATCCCAGAACTTTGGGAGGCTGCGGCAGGAGCATTCCTTGAGGTCAGGAATTAAGACCAGCCTGGGCAACATAGCCAGACACTTTCTCCAAAAAGCTAGCTGGGTGTGGTGGCTTGTGTGCCTGGCTACTTGTGATGCTGAGGTGGTAGGGTGCGGAAGTGGAGACTTCAGCAAGCTATGGTTATACCACTGCACTCCAGCCTAGGTGAGAATGAGGGGCTGGCACAAAAGCATTCCAGTGTCCTAGAAGGGACTGCACCAAGTCACCAAGGAAACAGTAAATAAGACAGTAAGCAGGCCAAAGGCAAAAGTCTGGATTGCTAATAGGAGGGGAGCACTACTGTTCTCCATGAGGGAGAAAGGAGAATGAGGAGCCGGGGGCAGTTGATGACTCACCTGCCTGAGCCCAGCATGGCTGTCACACACCTGCCCATTCTGGGTGCTTCCTATTCTCCATGGAAAGGGATGTGCCTCCCAATTCATTAGCAGCACACTCTACCCTCAACACCAGTAACCTCTGGGTGGGCTCTTTTTTGTTGAGATGCAGTCTTGTTCTTGCCCAGGCTGGAGTGCAGTGTTGCAATCCTGGCCCACTGCAACCTCTGCCTCCTGGGTTCAAGTGATTCTCCTGCTTCAGCCTCCTGAGTAGCTGGGATTACAGGCACGTGCCACCGCACCCCACAAGTTTTTATATTTTTAGTGGAGATGGGGTTTCACCATGTTGGTCAGGCTGGTCTCAAACTCCTGACCTTGTGATCTGCCTGGGTGGGCTCTTTCTAACAGTAACAAGCTCTACAAAGGCTGGGCCTGGCTGTGCTTTTCTGAGTTTTGGAACATCAAGGAATGTTCCCCACCTCAAGGAGATTCTGGTATTTCATAGTTGGTTCTAGAATCCCTTTTCTCACTTGTATTTGTATTTACACCCCTTGCCCCAAATTTGATGGTTTTTCAATCATTTCTGGCCAATGCTCTGAGTTCTTTCACAACATTTCTCATTACTTCCAGGAGAAACTGCCAGCATTGCCCAAAGACTTGGCTTTGATGTAGGAGCCAAGTTCTTTACTCATTGATTTGGTCACTTACTCCGAATAAACTCAGGTTTCTGGAATGCTTACCAAATAAAGTGCTCTGGCCCACTGAATAAAGGCAAACCTGCAACTGAATGGAGCCCTGGATCTTTTGATGCTTGCAGAAAGGTGTTATAGAGCTGAGCGTCCACACACAGCATGTGAAATAGTGGCTATTTACTGAATTGCAGGTGCCTCTGGGCTGCAGACTCTAAGTTAGATGTCTTCAGATGCTTTCGAGCCTTTAGCATTTCTCAGATCCTCACCCATCTGTCCTGAGTCGGCATGTCCAGGACTCTCCACTTCCACCACGTTCCTGGTTACTCTCCGGCATGGAGTCTCTGATGTCTGATGAAGGCAGAGCTGCACCGGAAGGCCTTCCCACACTCGCTGCATTCATAGGGTTTCACGCCCGTGTGGATTCTCTGATGCTGACTAAGGGATGAGCTCTGGTTAAACGCTTTACCACACTCATTACACTCATAAGGTTTTTCTCCGGTGTGGATTATGTGATGTCGAATGAGGGCTGAGCTCTCACTGAAGAATTTCCCACATTCGTTACATTTATATGGCTTCTCCCCGGTGTGGGTCTTTTGGTGGATTATGAGATTCGTACTCTGGCTGAAGGCCTTCCCACACTCGCTGCACTTGTAGGGTTTCTCCCCGGTGTGAGTCCTCTGATGGTTTGTGAGGTTTGCGCTCTGGCTGAAGGCCTTCCCACACGCAGCACATCTGTAGGGCTTCTCCCCAGTGTGAATCCTCTGGTGCTGAATGAACGCTGCGCAGTAACTGAAGGCCTTCCCACACTCGCTGCACTTGTAGGGCTTCTCCCCAGTGTGAGTCCTCTGGTGGTTCGTGAGGTTTGCGCTGTGACGGAAGGCCTTCCCACAGTCGCTGCATTCATAGGGCTTCTCTCCGGTATGAATTCTCTGATGCTGAACAAGAGCTGAGCAGTCACTGAAGGCTTTCTCACACTCGCTGCATCTGTAGGGCTTTTCTCCGGTGTGAGTTCGCTGGTGTTTGGTGAGGTTGGCGTTCTGGCTGAAGGCTCTTCCACATTCACTGCACTTGTAAGGTTTCTCTCCAGTGTGAATCCTCTGGTGCTGAATGAGAGAGGAGCTCTGGCTGAAGGCCTTCCCACACTCATTGCACTCATAGGGCTTCTCTCCAGTGTGGCTCTTCTGATGCTGAGAAAGGGAAGAACAGTAACTGAAGGCTTTGCCACATTCATTACATGCATACGGTTTCGCTCTGTGAGGTTTCGTGATTTCCGAGTTCTTGAAGCGCTTGGTGTGCGTCTCACGTTTGCGAGGTCTCGCTTCCACGGGCACTCTCTGTTGCGGAGAGAGGACTGGTCTCAGGCTGAAGCTCTTCTCAAGCTCACTGGTCCTGTGGTCTGAATCCCCAGGGGGCATCTCTACATGTGGGTCTTGGAATGATTCTTCAGAAAGGGCTTGCTCTAGTGGTGATTCAGATACAATCTTCCAGCCTGAAAAAAAAAAAAAAAGTGAGAAAAGCCGTTGTGTTCCCTTGGTGGAAGGAAAACCAAAGGCTGAAGGAGTCTGGCCAAGCTCTTACACACACAGGTTTGATGACTCACCTCCTTTCATAAGAGTGTAATGGAGCCTACTACCTACTGAATTCAAAGCCATCATAATGTTGTAGTGCAACGCATTACTCACGTTTGTGGTGATGCTAGTGTAAAAAAATCTACTGCATTGCCAGTCATATGAAAGTATAGCACATACAATTATGCACTGTACATAATACTTAATAAACAACTACGTTACCAGTTTACATATTTACTATACTTAATATATACTTTTAATTGAGACAGAGTCTCACTCAGGCTGGAGGGCGGTGGCATAGTCACAGCTCACTGCAGCCTCAGCCTCCTGGGCTCAAGCGATCCTGCCACCTCAGTCTCCTGAATAGCTGGAACTACAGGAGCACACCACCATCCCTGGGTAATTTTGATATTTTGGAGAGACAGGGTCTCCCCACATTGGCCAGGCTGGTCTCGAACTCCTGGACTTAAGTGACCCTCCCGCCTCGGCCTTCCAAAGTGCTGGGGATTAAAGGTGTGAGCCACTACACCCAGCCTATACTATGCTTTTAATAGTTATTTTACACTGTACTCCTTCCACTAAAAAAAAAAAAGTTATCTGTAAAACTGCCTCAGGCAGGTCCTTCAGGAGGTTTTCCAGAAGGTACTGTTATCTTAGAGATGACAGCTCCATGCTTTTGTTACTGCCCCTGAAGATCTTCCAGTTGGACAAGATATGGAGGTATAGACAGTGATATGCATGATTCCATCAGGTCTGGGCTAATGTGTGAGTTTCTTAGTTTTTAACAAGAGTTTAAAAATAAAAATAGTACTACACACACACACACACACACACACACACACACACACATTTTGAGACAGGATCTCACTGTCGCCCAGGCTGGAGCACAGTGGCACGATCATGGCTCACTGCAGCCTCGACCCCCTGGGCTCAAGTGATCCTCCCACCTCAGCCTCTGAGCAGCTGGTACTACAGGCCTGTGCTACCACATCCAGCTAGTTTTTGTATTTTTTGTTGAGATAGGGTTTTGCCAAGTTGTCTGGGCTGGTCTCAAACTCCTGGGCTCAAGCGATCCTCCCACCCCAGCCTCCCAAAGAAAAATGTGTAAAGTAAACTTAGTGTAGCCTTAGTGCACAGTATTTCTAAAGTCCATGTACAGCAATGCCCTCAGCCTTCACATCCACCTACCACTCACTCACCCAGAGTCCTGCAAGCTCCACTCATGGTAAGTGCCCTATACAGGTGTACTATTTTTTATCTTTTATACTGTATTTTTACCATACCTTTTATTTTTTTTTTTTTTGAGATGGAGTTTCGCTCTTGTTGCCCAGGCCAGAATGCAATGGTGTGATCTTGGCTCACTGCAGCCTCTGCCTCCCGAGTTCAAGTGATTCTCCTGCCACAGCCTCCCAAGCAGCTGGGATTACAGGCATGCACCACCACGCCTGGCTAATTTTGTATTTTTAGTAGAGACAGGGTTTCACCATGTTGGCCAGGCTGATCTTGAACTCCTGACCTCAGGTGATCCACTCACCTCAGCCTCCCAAAGTGCTGGGATTACAGGCATGAGCCACCATGCCCAGCCTGATGTGGAGTTTCGCTCTTGTTGCCCAGGATGGAGTGCAATGGTGTGATCTCAGCTCACTGCAACCCCCACCTCCTGGGTTCAAGCAATTCTCCTGCCTCAGCCTCCCAAGTAGCTGGGATTACAAGCATGCGCCACCATGCCCGGCTAATTTTGCATTTTTAGTAGAGACAGGGTTTCAATATGTTGGTCAGGCTGATCTCGAACTCCTGACCTCAGGTGATCCACCCACCTCGGCCTCCCAAAGTGCTGAGATTACAGGTGTGAGCCACCGCACCTGACCTTGAATTTCTATACACAGTCTTCAACCAGACTGCCTGGGTTCAAATCTGGGTTCCACCTCTTACGTGCTCTCTGATTTTGGGCAAACTGTAATCTTTTAAAACCTTGGATTTATCACCTGTGAAAGCAGCTCCCTCATACAATCACTGTGAGGATTAAATGAGTTAAGACACATAGAGGACCCAGAATGGTAGCTGAGACACAGTAAGTGCTATCTGCGTGGTTGTTACTCTGGACCTTCTCCTTATAAACCATCCTAAAGCATGAAGTAGGCTTCCCTCAGAACTGCAAGTGCACACCAATGCCCCCAGTCAACCAAGAGCACAGAGGCCCCCATTGCAGGCTGAGCGCATCTCCGTGTAACTTGGGAGTCCGATCATCTATGGGTTTGACAGTTTTTAAAAGCAGACCATCTATTTGCGTTTAAAAAAAAAAAATCGGCCGGGCGCGGTGGCTCAAGCCTGTAATCCCAGCACTTTGGGAGGCCGAGGCGGGTGGATCACGAGGTCAGGAGATCGAGACTATCCTGGCTAACATGGTGAAACCCCGTCTCTACTAAAAATACAAAAAACTAGCCGGGCGTGGTGGCGGGCGCCTGTAGTCTCAGCTACTTGGGAGGCTGAGGCGGGAGAATGGCGTGAACCCGGGAGGCGGAGCTTGCAGTGAGCCGAGATCACGCCACTGCACTCCAGCCTGGGAGACACAGTGAGACTCCGTCTCAAAAAAAAAAAAAAAAAAAAAAAAAAAAAAAAAAAAAAAAAAAATCAAAAGAAGAGGAAGAGTGACAAGAAAAAAAGCCAAGGGAAGAAGGGGCAATTCAGAGGACCACGTGATGCTCAGAAACGGCCTGTCCCTCAGGTCACCTCTCTCGAGTGCTGGCTCCAGTAGAAGACTGATGACATCTCAGGCCTGACACACCCCAAACAGAGCTACTCATCTCCCTTTTAACCCAGCACCTTTGTTAATCTTCCTACTTACCCAACTGTTCAGGCCAAAACCTAGGGTCATCCTTAATGCCTCCTCCTCTACATCTCACATCCAATCCACCAGCAAGTCCTGTTGGCTTAAACACCAAAATATGTCCTGACCCCTCTCTTACAGGCCACCATCACCTCACATTCCCATGTCTGCAAGAGCTGCCTCCTAACTCACCTCCCCGCTCCCATGCCTGACCCCTGAATGTCCATTCTTCACACATACGCTGAATTCTTTTTCACCAGTGTCACTTGCCAAATGCTGAATCCTTTTAAAACATAAATCTCATCCCTTCCCTGCGTCAAAACTCTTTAATGGCTTATTTTCTTAGGTGACTAAAATCCAAACGCCTTACCATGGTTCCAGTGCCCCCGCACAATCTGTCCCCTGCACACCACTCTTCCTCGTGTTTACTAAGCTCTGGCCACACGGGTTTTCTAATCCTTAAGCTCATTCCCACATCAAGGTCTCAACATACGCTGTGGCCCAGAATGTTCCTCTCCTAGGTCTCCTCCACACAGCTGGCTCATCCCCTTCCTTCAGATCTCGGCTCCAGTGTCATCTCCAAAGAGTCTTTCCTCTTCATCAGCTCTCCAACAGCTCCCTCCCCTCTATTCCCAACTCAGCCTTGTGCCCCAGTCACTAATCCCTTGTATTGCTTTATTTTCTTCACACAACTCATCACCATAAAAAGTAGATTAGTTATTGTTTGCTGTTTATGTTCTTCACGAAGATGTAAGCAGAGGCTATGTCCTCATCCCCCGCTCAACAAAGGGGATACATTTTACCCATGGCAGCTAAAATGATGCCAGGTACATACCAAATGCTTAATGCACATTTGCTGATTGATGAATGATTCAATGAATCAGAATTAGTACAACTGGCCAGCAGGGTCTGGGAAAGTGTTAACACCCACCACAGAAGTCCCTAAAATGAGCAGCAGGGAGAATGGCACTTTCAACTCCTGGGTCTGCCACTTGGGAGGGGTAGGGTAGAATAACCCAGGGCCCAGACCCAGCTCTCAGAGGCACAGCGATGCCCAGGACATGCTGTGAGTTAGAGCAGAGGCCATGTTGAGCTCCTCTAATGGCCAGAGTGGAAACTTGCGCCTGACAACTTCTGTTCACTATCATATAGCTTACATAACTCTTCAGTAGGCAACTTTTTTCATATATGTGTTAATTGGTGAAAGAAGAAAGACTTTATCATCTACTTTTTCATATATGGAAACATGACTACATAATTCAGTGGTGTGCCTGGAATCCATGTAGTTAATGCATGGCAAGCAGGGATTTTGAGTATATGTCTTTCATACTCAATGAGGTATTATAAGATATACGTGTATGTGTGTGTGTGCGTGTGTGTGTATTTCACCCACAGTTCCTGGCTCATAACTCCCATAGCCACTGCTACAGTCTTTTTTTTTTTTTTTTGAGACAGAGTCTCGCTTAGTCACCCAGGCTGGAGTGCAGTGGCACGATCTCGGCTCATGGCAGTCTCTGCCTCCCAGGTTCAAGCGATTCTTGTGCCTCAGCCTCCCAAGTAGCTGGGACTATAGGCGTAGGTCACCACACCCAGCTAATTTTTGTATTTTTAGTAGAGATGGGGTTTCCCCATGTTGGCCAGGCTGGTCTCAAACTCCTGTCCTCAGGTGATCTGCCCAACTCGGCCTCCCAAAGTGCTGGGATTACAGGTGTGAGCCACTGCGCCCGGCCATTGCTACAGTCTTCTGTTAAAACGTCAGAGCACTTTAGGGCTCAGAACAGACTCTCTCTCTCTCTGACCTCCCCCTGCCCAAGCAGGACTCTAGTCTGACTGTGGCCGTACGACCCTCATTCCAGAGATCCTGCCCCATACCCCGGAGGAAGGAATGCTGCACCGAGGCCAAGAAGAATCTGCACAGGAAGGCTCTGCCGGGTGTCCCCACTAGTCTACTTGTGTTCAATCAGGCCCTTTCTGTCCAATCTCATTACAACATGCTGTCCGTGCTTCAATCACGCCTATCCAGTGAATCAGAGGCCCAGGCAGGCAGGGTTTGGAGAGCTTCCAGAGAGCTGAACACGGGGAGGCTCCCGCAGGGCGGCTGTCCAGCGAAGGCATGAGAGCTCCCTGCACCTTCTCCATACCTCGTCCCATGCATCTCTTCATCTTCATCTTTTCTAAAATAAGTGCTTCCCCAAGTTCTGTGTCCTTTCTCTAACAAATCAATGTAATCCAAAGAGGGGTCGTGGGCACCCCAGTCTGAAGCTAGTGTAGTTCTGGAGGCCTGGACTTGCGACTGGTGGGAAGGGGCAGGGGCCACCTTGTGGGACTGAGCCCTCAACCCGTGGGATCTGATGCTATCTCCAGGTAGACGGTGTCTGCTACAAAATTAATTGCTTGCTTGGTGCGTGGGGGAAAACCCCACCCCTCTCTGCTCACAGAAGTCTCCTACGTTGACTCCTGCTGTGGATAGGGGCAGAGGCTGTGGTTTTCCGCTCGGGGCACCCACACCCAGAGCTGCTTCTACTGCCCTACACTGCTGCCTCAGAGCACCTCCTCAGCGGAAATACCCCTTTCCGACTCCTGTTTCTAATGATGTGGTGATTTTAACCTTTGGGACCACTGTACTGGGGTGAACAGTGTCCCACAGCATGTCCACCTCAAAGTACAGAATGTGTCCGTGCTTGGAAACAAAGTCTTTGTAGATGTAATCAAGCTAAAATGAGGCCATACTGGATTAGGGTATATTAATGCCCTAAAATGAAGGAAATCCAGACACAGGAGAATGCCACATGAAGACAGGGACAGAGATTGCAGTGATGCAGCTAAAAGTCAACGAACACTGAAGATTGCTGGCAACCACCAGAAACTTGAAAGAGGCAAGGAAAGATCCTTCCCAGAGCCTGCAGAGGGAGCCCGGCCCCGCTGACACCTCGGTTTCAGACCTCTAGCCTCCAGAACTGTGAGCGAATCAACTGCTATTGTTTTAGTCCACCCAGTTTGTGGTTATTTTTTATGAGAGCCCAAAAAAACTAATACAGCAAGCTTTTCAGGGTCTTGAACCCCTCTGAGACTATCATGAACACTCTTCCCAGAAAAATGCAGTTGTTCCCCTCACCACTAAACACTGCTCTCCATTTCTGAAGCTCCACAGAGGACTTCAGTCCTCTGTGTAGACTGTATAGAACACAGAGATGCCCAGGCAGGGGGGCCTTGGGAGAAGAAGGCAGCAGGGCCAGGGAGGCTCCCTGCCACAGGCAGTGTCAACAAGCATGAGTGGTGCCGGGCATGCCACAAGGGTGAGGTATCATGCAACAGGCTGCTTAGAGGATGGTAAGATGGGAAGGAGAAGAGGCAGCTCCATGGAATCATGCAAAGAATGCTCCCGGGGCTTTGTGCCGATTGCCCTATCAGCAGCAATAACTTATAACTCAAGAAATAAAGCAACAAATAGACAGGTTGCATCTCATTTTTATTTATTTTTTTTAAGACAGAGTTTCACTCTTGTTGCCCAGGCTGGAGTACAATGGCACGATCTCGGCTCATTGCAACCTCCGCCTCCCAGGTTCAAGTGATTCTCCTGCCTCAGCCTCCTGGAGTAGCTGGCATTACATGCATCCGCCACCATGCCCAGCTAATTTTTTTGTATTTTTAGTTGAGATGGGGTTTCACCGTGTTGGCCAGGTTGGTCTTGAACTCCTAACCTCAGGTGATCCACCTGCCTCAGCCTCCCCGAGTGCTGGGATTACAGGCGTAAGCCACCGTGCCCGGCCCAGGCTGCATCTTTAGAAACATGTCAAATGTTGTCACCTCAAACTGGTTTAATTCATTTGTACCTTTGATGCCTTAAGTCTCAAACATCAAAAGTGACTGGGTCCCCAGGGAAAAACTGCTGAGGCCCTGCCAGAGGTGGCACCAGGGCAGAGGCTGAGGGAGACGAGGGGAGAGAGCCGCTGTGCATGGGTGGTAAGAGAGATGCAGTGGAAACTATGGTCTCCTTTCCTTCTGTTTTCCCTGAGTTTCTTAGTATCGGCCCTTTGGAAAATTCTGGCATGGCCACGCAGTAAGAAAGGAGGAGCAGAATGAATTAAGGGGCCAGATAGGGTGGCAGCAGGAGCTGTGACACCCAGTGGCATGCGTAAAGCTGGCACCTAGGATCCTCAGTGAGGGAGACCCCAAGCAAGGAATGTGCCAACAGAGATGACTCTTGCTTCCCAACAATAAGGAAGGATACTCTTTGGAGGCCAGGGACATCACATGTGCCCCCAAACACCTCCCAGCCCTGGGAGCCTCCGTAAGGATGAGGTGAGGAAGAGTGTGTTTTAGAGGCAGACAGAGCTTGCTTCAAATCCCAGCCTTGCCACTATCTAGCTGTGAAGCTTTGAACCAGTGAGCCAGCCTCTCTCAGCATCATTTCCTCATCTGTAGAATGGGGTGATAGTGCCTACCTCACAATTGTTATGATAATCAAACGCACTCATGTGTGATTTAAAGGGGCTTTTGCTCCCAAGACTCCCATTGGCTAAGTGCTTGCTCACATACCTGGAGAGGGACTTCGCACGTCTTCGCCCTCCAGCATCCATGTGCCTTCCCTTTGTTCCAACTGAGAATTCATGCCAGGCTGGGAAACTGGAAGTCCTATTCAACGGGAAAAACAGGCTTTAGAAATTGTAAGTAAGTATGAACAGCCACCCAGAACTCAGGGGAGAGCAAGCAGCCCAGTCGGATTGTTCACTTCATTCAGACGGCAAATACTTACTGAGCACTTACTTGGTGCCCGCACCAGGGGCTACAGCAGTACATAAGAGATATGGTGCCAAGGTCTTTTTAAACATCCTTTTAATTTGAGAGACAGGGTCTCACTGTGTTCCTCAGGCTGGTCTCAAGTGACTGTTCCGCCTTGGCCTCCCAAAATGCTGGGATTGCAGGTGAGAGCCACCTCACCCGGCCATGCCAAGGCTGTATAAAACATTTCTGGAAGGAGCTAGGAAACAGCCTCAAGGAGGGGTCAAGCCAGGGAGCTAAAGCTAAACTCACAAGTTCCCAATTTAGGAAGATGGAAACTTACTGAACATAGAGGAAATGACCTGAGGGTTACCCCATTCCTCCTGGGAAATGAGAGAATGGGGAGGTGCAGCCTTGGGGAAAGCAAAGGGAAACTGCCTATTTGCCAAGTGGGCATGCAGAGCCCTTCCCCAAGAGAACAAGATGAATAGACACCATCGCTCTGGTACATCACAGCTGTCAGAAGGCCCTACACACTGGAAAGCAAGTGCCATGGATTTTCAGAATTGAGTGAATCGAAATCTTAAACCATTTCCTTACCTAGTAGGACAAGGTTCCTGGACTTTTCTGGTATCCCCTCCTTGTACCTCTCCCTCGGAGTAGACACGAGGCACCTCCACCCTTCTTGTGCAAAAGCTACTGTCACACTGCTGAAGAATGTGGATCCCTGAAAAAACAAGCACATTTCATCTTGCCAGTGGCCTTAGGATCTAGGGTGATGGGGTGGTTAACGTTGGCGGTTTTGGGGGAGCTAGAAAAGTCTTCGAAAAGATTCAGGTCTCTGGGTAGTTGAAGAAAGTGGCCGGCTGCAGTGGCTCGCACCTGTAATCCCAGCACCTTGGGAAGCCAGGAGGCGAGGCAGGTGGATCACTTGAGGCTAGGAGTTCAAGACCAGCCTGGCCAATATGGTGAAACCCTGTCTCTAATAAAAATACAAAAATTAGTTGGGTGTGGTGGCAGGTGCCTGTAAGTCCCAGCTTCTCAGGAGGCTGAGGCAGGAGAATTGCTTGAACCCGGGAGGCAGAGCTTACAGTGAGCTGAGATCGTGCCACTGCACTCCAGCCTGTGTGACACAGCGAGACTCCATCTCAAAAAAAAGAGAAAGCCTTTATTGATCACCAGCACTGCAGTGCCTAACACTAAGATAATCTGACATACACACACATACACACTCACACACACCACTGTCTCTTGTCTTCACACATTTATAATTCTAGTAGACTTTACGTATAAATAAAGTGTGTGTGTGCGTGTGAAGTAACTGGGCAAAAATTAATGGGTGCTTGGGACTTGAAGAGATAATACAGAAAGAGCAAAATTAGAATGTGAGTTGATACAGTGAAGAGTCAGGTGCAAATTATCAGAGAAATGTGAAAGATGAATTTTCAGAACATTTAACAAATATTTCTGTGAACGCAGATATCACCCAGTACAACAGGAGAGCCAAGTATGCACACAATCAAATGTAGCACGAGTCAAAGAAACAGACTAGTTGCCAGGAGAACAGAAAGGCGGGGAGGAAGGACCACAGAGTGAAGGCAATTACTGAGCTGGCCTTGAAGCAGAAGGTTTCCAGATGGAGCAAGAGAAGGTTATCCAAGGCAGGAGAGGCACCATGAGCAGAAGCATGGAGGCGAGACAGTCCTTGTGTGTTTAGGAAATGGCAGGCAGTTTGGGTGGGGGGATGAAGCGTGGCAGAAAGGTTGTTGAGGTCAGAATGTAAAAAGCCTTGAATCACTTGATAAATGTGATGCTTTTATGCCTCAGGCAACAGGGAGCTGCTGGAAGGCAACTGTGTCTTGAGATGGAGGCATGGAGAGGTGGTTTTAAGAACTTCAACAGTGTCAGTGTCAAGTTGACAGAGGATCCTGCTTGAGGAGAGGGACTAGATGCAAAGCCAGAAATGAACTTTGTGAGAGAAGAGTTGAGAATGCATCAAAGATGTTTCCTGCTTGGAAGACCAGACAGATGACAGTGTCATCACAAAGAGAAGAAACATGGGAAGAAGGGGTCTGTTAGCAAGGGAACTAGTTTGTTTTGGGGCCCACAGAGTTTAAGGTGGCCATAGGAAATCCAGGTGCAGATGTTCTATCACAGGTGAAAACATGGATCTGGCGTTAGGAGACTCTGGGCAGGAGCTATAAGGCACGCAGATCAGGTGAAGCTGTTCACATAACAAAGCGGCACCTACTCCATGTAATGCATCCTCTGCTAGGTACAGGGCGTGGGGGCAGGGGGAGCCAGATGGAAAGCGAAGAAACGAATCAGGAGATAACACAGTATTAACCTAATGCAGAAATCGTCTCCTGGCCAGGCCTCACAGGAACCTCAAACCAACAAAACGCAACAGAGACACCCATCTTCACCTGCTGTTCCTCGTCTGTTCCCAGCTCAGGCAATGGGGCCTTTGTTCACCTAGTTGGCCAAGCCAGCAACCTGGGTGTTATCCTCTCCTTTCGTGCGGCATCAATCCCTATTGATTCTTCCTCCTAATATCATGAGAATTCACCTGTTTATTTCCACTCCCCTACCACTGCCTTGCAAACCAGCAACAATTTCCATATTGGAACCAGTCTCCGGGCCTCTGATTTTACCTGCTCTTCCAATCCATTCATCACACCGAGAGGTTCTTTCAATGGAACAAAGAGGGTCACCTTTTAAAATGAAGAAATATTTATGCAGGTGGATCACCTGAGGTCATGAGTTCTAGACCATCCTGGCCAACATGGTGAAACCCCATCTCTATTAAAAATATAAAAAACTAAAAAATATTTAAAATCTTTGTGTAAATTTAAAATAATCAAGAAAGTAACATCCATTATAAAGATATAATGTCACGAACCAAATAACAAAGGAATATATAATACGTAAAGAAAAAGCTGCAGGAAATGCAAAGAGAAATTTAGAATATTAGGATTTTGAGAGATGTTAAAGTAACTCAGTCATTGACAGCCCAAAGTGAATAAACAACAAAAAGAATAAAGACATGGAAGATGCAACAATTTAATAAGGTTGAGCTGACAGAGCTATCAAACGCTATATCCTGCAATCAGACTGCGCTGGCATTTTGTGTTGACAAGAGACACAAACTCCATCCTCATAAAGCACAGACCAGCCACATAGGCAGATAAAGAAATCAAAATCATAATTTTGGAATATCTAAAAAAATAAATACACAGCCAAAAACTTTCAACGTAAACAAGGAAGGAAGAAGGGGAGTTAAGGATTCAACTCGAGAAGTTAAAAAATGAATTTTTTTTTTTTTTTTTGAGATGGAGTCTTGCTCTGTCGCCCAGGCTGGAGTGCAGTGGCGCGATCTCGGCTCACTACAAGCTCTGCCCCCTGGGTTTACGCCATTCTCCTGCCTCAGCCTCCCGTGTAGCTGGGACTATAGGCGCCCGCCACCACGCCCGGCTAATTTTTTTTGTTTTTTGTATTTTTAGTAGAGATGGGGTTTCACCGTGTTAGCCAGGATGGTCTCGATCTCCTGACCTCGTGATCCGCCTGAGGCCTCCCAAAGTGCTGGGATTACAGGCGTGAGCCACTGCGCCTGGCCAAAAAATGAATTTTAAAATAAACCTGAGGAAAGCAGAAGCAAAGGATTAATAAAGAAAAAATATATTAATAAAGAGCAGAACTGACAAGGAAATCCAAGAGCAAATTTTAAAAACGAAAATAAAGAGCTAATTACCTAGTCAAGAAAAAAGGACAGTTACTACTCTCATAGGACTATGTGAAAGAAACATGTGTTAGAGAGCAGGGCACTGGCACAAAAACAGACACACGGACCCAGAAAGGAGAACCTGGAAATAAAGCCGCACACCTCTAACCACCTGATCTTCAACAAAGTTGACAGAAACAAGCAATGGGAAAAAGACTCCCTACTCAATCAATGGTGCTGGGATAGCTGGCTAGCCATATGTAGAAGAGTGAAACTGGGCCCCTACCTTTCACCATCTACAAAAACTAACTCAAGATGGATTAAAGATTTAAATGTAGAACCTTCAACTGTAAAAACCATACAAGAAAACCAAGGAAATACCCTTCTCGATCTTGGCTCTGGCAAAGAATTCTTGGCTTAAGTCTTCAAAAGCAATTGCAACAAAAACGAAAACTGACAAGTGAGACCTTACTAAAGAGCTTCTATACAGCAAAAGAAAACTATCAGGGCCAGGCGCGGTGGCTCACACTTGTAATCTTAGCACTTTGGAAGGCCAAGGCAGGACGATCACCTGAGGTTAGGAATTTGAGACCAGCCTAGCCAAAAAGGTAAAACCCAGTCTCTACTAAAAATACAAAAATTAGCTGGGTCTGGTGGTAATCCCAGCTACTCAGGAGGCTGAGGCATGAGGATCGCTTGAGCCTGGGGGGTGGAAGTTGCAGTGAGCTGAGATTGTGCCACTGCACTCCAGACTGGGTGACGGGTGACAAAGTGAGACTGTCTCTTAAAAAAAAAAAAAAAAAAAAACAACTATCAACAGACTCAACACACAACTGAAAGAATGGGAAAAGATATTCAAAAATTTGCATCCGACAAAGGTCTAATCTCCAGAATCTATAGAACTTAAAAGCAACAAGAGGCCGGGCGCGGTGGCTCAAGCCTGTAATCCCAGCACTTTGGGAGGCCGAGACGGGCGGATCACGAGGTCAGGAGATCGAGACCATCCTGGCTAACACGGTGAAACCCCGTCTCTACTAAAAAAATACAAAAAACTAGCCGGGCGAGGTG
Source organism: Macaca thibetana thibetana (assembly GCF_024542745.1). NCBI lineage: Eukaryota > Metazoa > Chordata > Mammalia > Primates > Cercopithecidae > Macaca > Macaca thibetana. The sequence continues at coordinate 11,152,335 of NC_065592.1, forward strand.
GCGGGCGCCTGTAGTCCCAGCTACTCGGGAGGCTGAGGCAGGAGAATGGTGTAAACCCGGGAGGCAGAGCTTGCAGTGAGCCGAGATCCGGCCACTGCACTCCAGCCTGGGCGACACAGCGAGACTCCGTCTCAAAAAAAAAAAAGAAAAAAAAAAAAAGAAAAGCAACAAGCAAAAAACAACCACGTTAAAAAGCAGGAAAAGACATGAGCAGATACACTTAAAAGACATACAAGTGGCCAACAAACAGATGAAAAAATGCTCATCATCACTAACCACCAGAGAAATGTAAATTAAAACCACGACGAGATATTCTGTCACACCAGAAATAATGGCTAATATGAAAAAGTAAAACTTAACAGATGCCGGTGAGGCTGCAGAGAAAAGGGAAAGGTTGTAACTGCTGACGGGAAAGTTAACTAAATTAGTTCAGTCACTCCGGAAAAACAGTTTGGATAGTTCTCAAAAAACTTAAAACAGAGCTACCATTCCACCCGGCAATCCCATTACTGTGTAAATACTCAAAGGAAAAGAAGTCATTCTACCAAAAGACGCATGCATGCGCGTGTTCCTCATTGTGCTGTTCACAACAGCCAAGACATGGAGTCAACCCAGGTGCCCACCAGTGCTGGTCAAGATAAAGAAAATTCCACGTGTGGAATAGGAAATACATGTGGAATACGATGCAGCCATAAAAAATGAAGTCATGTCCTTTGCAGTGACATGGACGCATCTGGAGTCCATTACCTTAAGTGAATTAATGCAGGAAGAGAAAACCAAATACTGCATGTTATCATTGATAAGTGGGGAAGCTAAACACCAAGTATATATGGACACAAAGATGGGAACAAAAACCACTGGGGACTACTAGAGGGAGGAGAGAGAAAAGGGGGCATCAGCTAAAAAACCTATGGGGTACTAGGCTCCCTACCTGAGTGATGGTATCATCTGTACCCCAAACCCTGGCATCACATAATACAACCATTTAACAAGCCTGCACACATACCCCTGAATCTAAACTAGTAAGGTGAAATTATTTAAGAAAAAAAAAAAGAATGTGTTAGAAATGATTTGGTAAAATGTGCAGTGAAATGGGAGAACGTTCATCGAATTCTGCTAAGTGAAACAGAAACATGACAGAGCAGAATAAACCCACTTTGAGAATATGAGCTGGGCACCGTGGCTCAAGCCTATAGTTCCAGCACTTTGGGAGGCTGAGGCGGGTGGATCACTTGAGGTCAGGAGTTCCAGGTCAGCCTGGTCAACATGGTGAAACCCTATCTCTACTAAAAATACAAAAATTAGCCAGGTGTGGTAGGGAGCACCTGTAATCCCAGCTACTTGGGAGGCCGAGGCAGGAGAATCGCTTGAACCTGGGAGGTGGAGGTTTCAGTGAGCCAAGATTGCACCACTGCACTCCAGCCTGGGCGACAGAGCAAGACTCCAAAAAAAAAAAAAAAAAAAAAAAAAGAAAAGAAAAGAGAGAATATGATGGAAAGGAAAGGACACAAATCAAAATGTTAGATGCTATCTTTTTGTGGGATTAAGAGTGATTTTTAACTTTTTGTGTTTTCTCTATTTTCCAGGTTTTCTGTGGTGAACATGAATTACTTTGTTCATTACAGAAAACTTGTAAAAAACAAAACAAAACAAAACCAACAAGCGGGTGATCGGGTGGGATGGCCCACACCTGTAATCCTAGCAGTTTGGGAGGCCAAGGCTGAAGGATGGCTTGAGTCCAGGAGTTCAAGACCAGACTGGGCAACATGGCAAAACCCTGACTCTACAAAACTTAAAAAAAAAATTAGTTGGGCATGGTGGCACGAGCCTGTGGTCCCAGCTACTTGGGAGGCTGAGGTAGGAGGATCGCTTGAGCTCAGGAGGTCGAGGCTGCAGTGAGTTGTGATTGCACCACTGCACTGCACCCTAAGTGACAGACTGAGGCCCTGTGTCTCAAAAAAAAATAAAACAGGCCAGGCGCGGTGGCTCAAACCTGTAATCCCAGCACTTTGGTAGGCCGAGGCGGGCAGATCACTTGAGGTCAGGAGCTCAAGACCAGCCTGGCCAACATGGTGAAACCCCATCTCTACTAAAAATACAAAAAAATTAGCTGGGTGTGGTGGTGCGTGCCTGTAATCCCAGCTAACCGGGAGCTGAGGCAAGAGAATCGCTTGAACCCAGGAGGTGGAGGATACAGTGAGCCGAGATCATGCCGCTGCACTCCAGCCTGGGTGACAGAGTGAGACTCAGTCTCAAAAAATAAAGAAAGAAAGAAAACAAACAAATGACAACAAAAAACAAGCCAACCCTACCATTAATATTAGGGGGGAAGAAAAGGATGCCTCCCAAAGTTAATTTCCTACTTACCCGGGGCCCAGCTGTGAGGAGACCAGCAGCCATTCCTTCCTCTCCTGTGTTTTCCTCTTGGGGAAGGGCAGGGTCTGGGGAAGGTAGTACTAAAGAAAGAGAAGAAAACGAAAAAGGTTAAAAGCAGTTTAGGAAGTCACCAATTCTCACTGTGAAGAGGGGACGTAGCAGGTACCAGGGCACGTGGGCTGAATCTGCAGACCTGCAGTGTGATGTAAATTTCTCCATTCCCTCCTACCTTAGAAATTCCATCACATCAGGCATTAGAGTGTTAACAGACTCACAAGTATCCACGATCCGCCACTCAGCAGCAGTGTGAAAATCATGTAACCTCTCTAAGTCTCATTTTTCTCATCTGCAAAATGGGGATAATAATCCCTTGTAAGATTGCTGTGGAGATTAAAGGAACATACAGACAAAGTACTTGGCAAATGCCCAGCATTTAAGTATACAGCTTAGAGATTATCTATTACTTAGTTCTTTGAAGAAAGTGGCTCTGCAAATTTAAGGCATTTGCTTAAATGAAGAGGTCTGGGCAGAGAGTCTCACATCACACCATATATAAAAAGTAACTCAAAAAGAGATCAGAGACCTAAAGTTAAGTAGTAAAACTCTTGGCTGGGTGCGGTGGCTCACGCCTGTAATCCCAGCACTTTGGGAGGCTGATGTGGGCGGACTGCTTGAGCCCAGGAGTTCGAGACCAGCCTGGGAAACCTGGCGAGACCCCATCTCTGTTAAAAATACAAAAATCAGCCAGGCGTGGTAGTGCATGCCTATAGCCCTAGCTACTTGGGGGGCTGAGGTGAGAGGATCGCTTGAGCCAGGGAGGTTGAGGCTGTAGCAAGCTGTGATCATACCACCGCACTCCAGCCTGGTTGACAGAGACACTGTTTTAAAAAAAAAAAAAAAAAAAAAAAAAGGGTAGAACTCTTGGAAGAAAACCATACATCTTTGAGAGTTTGGATTAGGCAATGAGTTCTTACATATGACACCAAAAGCACAAGCAGCAAAAGAAAAAATAGGTAAGTTGGATTTCTTCAAAATTAAAAACTTTGTGCTCCAACAGGCCCTGTCAAGAAAGTGAAGAGGCTGGAGCCCAAGAGTTCGAGATCAGCCTGGGCAACATGGTGAAACCCCGTCTCTACTAAAAATACAAAAATTAGCCATGGTAGTGCACGCCTGTAGGCCCAGCTACCTGGGGGGCTGAGGTGGAAAGACGGCTTGAGCCCAGGAGGCAGAGGTTGCAGTGACCCGAGATCACACCATTACGCTCCAGCCTGGACAACAAAGCAAGACTCTCCCTCAAAAAAAGAAAAAAAAAAAATTTAGTTATTGACTGGGTACGGTGGCTCACACTTCTAATCCCAGCACTTTGGGAGGCCGAAATGCTGGCTTAGCACATCACTTTCTGTGTGTGGTTTTTTTTTTTTTTTTGAGACGGAGTTTCCCTCTTGTTGCCCAGGCTGGAGTGCAATGGCACAATCTCGGCTCACTGCAACCTCCAACTCCCAAGTTCAAGCGATTCTCCTACCTCAGCCTCCCGAGTAGCTGGGATTACAGGCATGCACCACCACGCCCGGCTAATTTTTTTTTTTTTTTAAGTAGATGGGGTTTCACCACGTTGGCCAGGCTGGTCTTGAACTCCTGACCTTAAGTGATCTGCTTGCCTAGGCCTCCCAAAGTGCTAGGATTACAGGTGTGAGCCACTGCATCTGGCCCTACTAAATTCTTAAATGGGCAAAAGATCTGAATAGCTATTTCTCCAAGCAAGAGATACAAATAGCCACTCCACACATGAAACTCAACATCATTCGTCATTGGGGAAAAGCAAATGAAAACCACAATGAGAGAACACATCACACCTACTAACATGACTATAATAAACAAGATGGAGAATAACAAGTGTTGATGAGGATGTGAGGAAACTGGAAACCTCATACACTGCTGAGAATAGAAAATGATGCCGCCACAGTGGAAAAAGTTCAGCAGTTCCTATGAAAGTTAAACAGGGTTGTATGACACAGTAATTCCACTTCTAGGTATATGCCCAAGAGAAATAAAACATACACACATAAAACTTCACTGAAGAATGGATACACAAAATGTGATCTCTCCGTACAATGGAGTATTATTCTATCATAAAAAGGGATGAAGTACTGACACATGGTATAAACTGGATGAACCTTGAAAATGATGTGCTAAGCGAGACGCAAAAGGTCACATATTGGCGAGGCGCAGTGGCTCACGCCTGTAATCCCAGCACTTTGGAAGGCCGAGGCAGGTGGATTGCCTGAGGTCAGGAGTTCAAGACCAGCCTGGCCAACATAGTGAAATCCTGTCTCTACTAAAAATACAAAAAATTAGCTGGGTGTGGTGGCAGGTGCCTGTAATCCAACTACTCGGGAGGCTGAGGCAGGAGAATCACTTGAACCTGGCAGGCGGAGGCTGCAGTGAGCCGAGACTGCACCATTGCACTCCAGCCTGGGCAACAAGAGCAAAACTCCGTCTCAAAAAACAAAACAAAACAAAAAAGTCACATATTATGAGTCCACTTATTTAAAATGTCCTAGGCAAATCCATAGTGACAGAAAGTAGATTAGTGGTTGCCAGGAACTTGTGGAGAAATGAGGGACTGGGGAGTGACTGCTAAAGGCTACAGGGTTTCTTCTTCAGTTAACAAAAATGTTCTGGAATTAAATAGTGATGGCTGCAAAACTGTGAAAATACTAAAAATCACCAAATTGTTCACTTTAAAAGGATGAATATTACGGTATGTGAATGATATCTGAATAAAACAAATAAATAGATCTGGATTCCGATCTTAGGACAGACCTTTTCTTACTGAGAGTTATCTAACCTGACAGCACTTCCTTTCCTTTTTTGTAGTATGGGGAAGATGACCATCTGCTCTGCTTTCTCAGGTCTCTGGGGAAGACAAAACAAAATGCTGGATGTGAAATCGCACTCTCTACTCCTCAAGTGCAAGACCAAATATAAGGACCTCTTGGCCAGGAGCAGAGGCTCACGCCTGTAATCCCAGCACTTTGGGAGGTGGAAGCCAGTGGATCAATTGAGGTCGGGAGTTTGAGACTAGCTTGGCCAACATGGTGAAACCCCATCTCTACTAAAAATACAAAAATTAGCTGGACGTGGTGTCGGGCACCTGGAGTCCCATCTACTCAGGAGGCTGAGGCAGGAGAATCGCTTGAACCTGGGAGGCGGAGGTTGCAGTCAGCCGAGATTGCGCCACTGCACTCCAGCCTCAGCGACAGAGCGAGACTCCGTCTCAAAAACAAAACAAAACAAATCAAAAACAAATATAAGGACCGCTTGATCTTGGAGGCAGCACCAAATTCTGGATGTAAAATTGCACTTGTAGAGTAACAGACCAAATACAGTTGATCTAGGGGGTGAACAGCACAGGTGTTGGTGGTTAAGACTTAAAAGAGGTTGCCTGCTTACACATTTGTTCTGTACCACATTCGGGGTGCTTTCAAAAGTGTTATTTCATTTGAGGATCACAATTCTCAGAGGTAAACAAAGTAGTTAACGTTATTTTGTCCTTTCTTCCATGGAGAAATACGGGTTAAGAGACCTGGCTGGTACCTCACAGCTTTCACGGGAACCTGTGCCTTCTAACTGCAAATTCCCCTGTCCTCCACAACTTCAAAATCCTACTGGGCTGGCCTGCCCTCAAACTTTCCCGGGCTTCCAGGGATCCCTGGCCGCTTCGAGAAGAGCTAGAAGAAGAAAAGCGACAGAGGAATCCTCAGGAACCCACTTCTCCCTACTCTCCACTGTCATTGGTCCATCAGGCAGACTGGGGTACGTGGCACAATACTCAGAAATCACGCAGGTATGAGGTCCTCAAACTTTTTTGACCCCCGAATTCTTTACTCAAAAAAGGATTGTAGGGGCACATGTTCTCAGGATCTCCTGGGGCTGTGTCACGGGCAAAGAAAGAAAAAAGGATGGTCTCCAACTACCTGTAAGAGAGATAAAGAGTTCTGATCCGGCTCACACAGCGGCAGTCGTGGGCAAACGAAGCAGCAGCCGATCTCTTGACGATCGCTCCCTCTACCACTCCTCACCTCCTTCCTTCAGCATTTGAGTTCCACCTCGCGCCACAGCCTCCCAGCAGTTCTCTGGAAGTCAGGGTCTATCTAGAGCAGCCCCCACCCCGTTCTGCAGGGCTGCTCCGACGACTCCCAGGCTGGACTCTTCCTCTCCAGCCACTCCCCGTACAGCCACGGTTTGATGCTGGGTCGCGGGAGATCGGACTGGGCCTGCCCAGCTGGGTGTTCCACTCCGTCTCCCGAGTCACAGGTGGCTCGGCCTCAAGCAGAACCCGGTGAAAAAGCCGCTGCCGGCTTTCCGAAAACGACTGGCAACTGGCAACTGTCAACAATTGACCGGCAACCGCTAGAGCTCAAGAACCGCTATGCAGGTACTGCCCAACACCAGGTCCCGGCTCCGGCGCCAGAGGGACGCGCCTGAGTGGCGCCACTTCCGGTCATGCGCACACTCCCCGCGGCGGCCTCACCGGATTCCATTTCCCAGAAGTCACCGCGGGGCTCTGTTTCTGGCCAGTCTCTTTCATTCCTGCCGCCAGGTTTGTGATACACACGCGCTCAGGGATTGTACTTCCCAGAGACGCTTCCGCCTGTGCTTGCTCCCAGAATATATTATCCGTCGTGCTTTTTTGTTGCATACGTCTTTAAAGTCCAGCAGAATCCAACGGTACCGAGCTTTGGAGACAGGAAGCGACTTAGCCGCGAGGGATCCTGGGAACGCTGGGTTTACGCAGGCGCCTATCTTCGCTGGCTCTAGGCACCAGGTTTTCCCTCCGCGGTTCGCTGCGCGCGGTACGCCTGTCCCTGCTTGGCCTTCCATTCAGGGCAGTCCCCAGCCACCCTCAGGGTCCTCTTGAGCCGCACTAAAAGTTTGGGAAGACTAAAGGAAACGAGATGTCCCTCAGTCTGAACAGGACAGCCGTGGGTGGGTGGCCTGGGGCCCTCCAAGTATGAAAACCTATGGGCCGGCGGAACCGCTTCAGTCATTTCAGGGGCAGTGTTTGATCAGCGCTTTTGCGGGAGGAGGTTCCTGAATACTGTGTCCCTTAAGGGCTTCCCTGTTGTAGGCTGGGGATGTTTCAGTGGGCTTTCCCTCGAGCCCATTGGAAATCACTTCTCAAGCAATTTTCCGATGATCAACTCCTTTTTATAGGCATTTTGTCCTTAAGGGGAGGGGACTGGGTTACCCAGGAAAGAAGTAAGTATGGGAATTCTAAGGTCCCTTTTCATTTTGTGGTTGTCTCTGTCCCTTTCAATCACAGCTGGTGGCATTTTTGCCAGTGTAAGTTTCTTAATTTTGTGGGTCTTCCTATGAATCTTACTGGGATTCGCTCCATCGGACAAGCCACAGTCACAAATGTCTTTGAGCTAGCCCTTCTCTACCTTGGGCAGCTGTAGTTTGGGGCTTACAGTTTTGTAAGAAGTCTGAAGTGGGTCTTGTCATGCACGTCCATGTGAAGAGACCACCAGACAGGCTTTGTGTGAGCAATAAAGCTTTTTAATCACCTGGGTGCAGGCGGGCTGAGTCCCAAAAGAGAGTGAGATAGGGGTGAGGCCGTTTTACAGGAATTGGATAGGTAGTGGAAAATTACAGTCAAAGGGGATTGTTCTCTGGCGGGCAGGGATGGGGGTTCGCAAGGTGCTCAGTGGGGAAGATTTTGAGCTAAGAAAAGGAATTTCACAAGGTAATGTCATCAATTAAGGCAGGAACAGGCCATTTTCACTTCTTTTGTGGTGGAATGTCGTCAGGTGCAGGAACCGGTACGTGCAGGTCACAGGGGATATGATGGCTTAGCTTTGGCTCAGAGGCCTGACAGGTCTCACTGGGCTAAAATCAAGGTGTCGACAGTGCTGCATTCCTTCTGGAGGTTCCAGGGGAGAATCTTTTCTTGCCTTTTCCAACTTCCAGAGGCTGCCTGCATCCTTGACTCGCAGCCCCTTCTTCCAACTTCAAAGTAGCAACCTCAGCCAGAGTCAGTCCATTGCTGCCCTCTGTATGGTTCTCTCTCCTCTGCCCTCTTCCACTTTTAAGGACCCTCATGGTTAACACGGGGTTCACCCAGATAATTGAGGAGAATCTTTAAGGCCAGCTGATTAGCAACCTTAATTCTATTTGCAATTTTATTCCCTTTTGTCATGTAACCTAACATATTCAGAAGTTCCGGGGATTAGGACATGGATATCTTTGGGGGGTGGTATTCTGCAGACCACAGCGGGATTAGAAAACCAGATGAAAGTGAATGGATACCAGGAATCTAGGATCCAGCTGGCTGTGAGGCTGGCAGATGTATCCCAGACCTGTCAACTCTCAGGAAAGCTGCATTCAGAGTGCTTTTTGGATCACTGGGGAGATACCTGGCCTCACTCTAGACTCACGACCTTGGTGGTTTCAGGATTGAATCCGTGATCAGGAAATGTTCCCAGTGTTGCTGATGTACTCCTCCCATGCCTGAGAGTCCTGGATCCCATCTCCTGAGGAGAGGAATTGGGCTCAAGTGACTAGAGAGAAGTTTCTTGTCAGAGAAATCTTGTTACCTTGAGGAGAGGAAGCATAACTAGACTGGGATGGATAGGACACTTAGGGAAGAGGAAGCGTTTCATATCCCTGGACCAGGAGGCCAGAATGAGGCAAACTTGCCCCTCTGTCTGGCCTCTTGTGTTAAGGAGGCCTGAGGTGGCAGAAGGAAGATAGGAGAAGAGCCCCCAAGGAAGCTCTGGCCAGCCTCAGGCTGTCTCCTTCCCACCCCGCCAATATAGCACATGTGGAGATAAGGGAGCACCCAGGAGCAAGTGCCACCTCTCCCCTCCCAACAGCAGCCAAAAGGGTCATGGCCCTGGATGCCCTAGCTTGGCCGTTGTGTGTCCTGAAGCACAGACACACTGCTTAAAAAGATTCTCCTGGTCATGGTGGCTCACACCTGTAATCGCAGCACTTTGAGAGGCCAAGGTGGGCGGATCACAAGGTCAGGAGTTCGAGACCAGCCTGACCAACATGGTGAAGCCCTGCACAAAAATTAGCTGGGCGTGGTGGCACGCACCTGTAATCCCAGCTACTCAGGGAGCCGGAGCAGGAGAATTGCTTGAACCTGGAGGCAGAGGTTACAGTGAGCCAAGATCGCACCACTGCGCTCCAGCCTGGGTGACAAAGCAAGAATCCATCTCAAAAAAAAGTGATTCTCCTTTGTCTTGCCTCTCAGCTGTCATAAGCAATCAGTGTCCTGTCCCCTTAATAATGTGGTGGTTCTCAAAGTGGGATCCTCAGGCCAGCAGCAGCATCCCCCTTAAAAGTTGTTAGAAAAGCAAATTCTGGGGTCCCCCTCCACACGTATAAAACAAATTCTGAGGTCAGGGCTTAGCAGCCTCTGTTTTGACAGTCCTTCTAGTTGATACACTGTAAAGTTTGAGAATCACTGACTCAGAGGAAATGGCTTTGTGGAGAAAATAAGCTAAGCCCGGGTACAGTGGCTCACACCTGTAATTCCAGCACCTTGGAAGGCTGAGGCAGGTGTATCACCTGAGGTCAGGAGTTTTAGACCAGCCTGGCCAACATGGTGAAAACCCATCTCTACTAAAAATTAAAAAAAATAGCTGGGCGTGGTGGCACACACCTGTAATCCCAGCTACTCAGGAGGCTGAGGCGGGACAATCACTTGAACCCGGGAGGCAGAGGTTGCAGTGAGTTGAGAGCTCACTGGGAGACAAAGTGAGACTGTCTCAAGAAAAAAAAAAAAAAAAAAAAAAGGAAAGAAAATAAATGAGCCATAGGAAAGGCCACAAGACAGCTACTTCCTTCCACAAGCACATGCTGGAGCTCCCTGCCTCTCCTTTTGCTCAGAGCCACACTGCCTCTTAATGGCTTCAGGAGTCACACCAGCCTCCGTCCTGCCACACAACCTTTGCACTTGCGGGGCTGTGACCAGCAGCACTCAGCAAGGCTGGCTGCTTCTCATGCATGATGTCTGAGCATACGTCTCAGGAGGGGCCCTCACTTAGTACCCTGTAGAGTGACAGCCCTTGCCGCTCCCGTGGTGACTTTTTATTTCCTTTTAGCATTTTCCACTTCCGAATAAGTTCACGTCGATTGGTTTATTTATTTATTTTTTTCTTAATTTAGACATAGTGTCTTGCTCTGTCACCCACGCTGGAGTGCAGTGGCACGCCACTCATACAGCTCACTGCAACCTTGGACTTCTGAGCTCAAGCAGTCCTCCTGCCTCAGCCTTCTGAGTATCTGGGATTATGGGTGTGCACCACCACACCTGGCTAATTTTTTTTTTTTTCTAAGACAGAGTTTCGCTCTTGTTGCCCAGGCTGGAGTGCAGTGGCATGATCTTGGCTCACTGCAACCTCCACCTCCCGGGTTCAAGCGATTCTTCTGCCTCAGCCTCCCGAGTAGCTGGGATTACAGGCGTGTGCCACCATGCCCAGCTAATTTTTTGTACTTTTAGTAGAGACGGGGTTTCTCCATGTTGGTCAGGCTGGTCTTGAACTCCCGATCTCAGGTGATCAGCCCGCCTCGGCCTCCTAAAATGCTGGGATTACAGGTATAAACTACCATGCCCAGCCTATACATATGTGTGTGTGTATAATATATATATACATATATATATATTTTTTTTTTTTTTTGAGATGGAGTCTCACTCTGATGCCCAGGCTGGAGTGCAGTGGTGTGATCTCGGCTCACTGCAGTCTCCTGGGTTCAAGCGATTTTCCTGCCTCAGCCTCCCAAGTAGCTGGGATTACAGATGCACACCACCACACCCAGCTAGTTTTTGTATTTTTAGTAGAGATGGGGTCTTACCATGTTGGCTAGGCTGGTCTCGAACTCCTGATCTCAGGTGATCTGCCCACGTTGGCCTCCCAAAGTGCTGGGATTATAGGCATGAGCCAACACGCCAGGCCAGACCTGGCTAATTTTTTAAAAACTCCCAAAGCACTGGGCTGACAGGTGTGAGCTATGTGTTTACTTCGTTTGTTTGTTTTGTTACTTCTTATTGTCTGCCTCTCTTCAGAAGCTAATTCCCATTAGAGCAGGTGCTATATTCTTTGCCGCCCACCATATCACCAGTGTCTACAACTGCCTGACACAGGGTAGGTAGTCAGATGCTGAAAGAGTGAATAAATGATGTTCCCCGAGGGCAGGCACAGGTTCTCCAAGTGCCTGTTTCAATACTCCTCCCATGCCACCACCCCTAGACCCAAGCTTGGCATTCCTTTTCCTGAGTGATCAGGAAGGCACAACCACTGTCCATGGCCTAGTGCGTGATGTCTGTAACTAAGAAAAAGGCTCCATCTTTGCCTCAGCTCTGAGGGGCGGGGCCTCAAAGATAAGGAGGACCCTACCCTTGTGTCGCTGGCCCTTCCTTTCAGCATGTCAGACGAATTTGTAATTTCAACCCCAGCCTTTACCTGCCTTAGCCATAGTTGCTAAGGCAACAATTGGGCCTCAATTTCCTGATAACCAGAGTCCACCAATGGCTGCCATCATCCTGTTATCTCCTGGCCAGCTATTTGTGGCACCATCTCAGCAGTGCCCCAGTCCGGCCAATGCAGAGGAAGTCACCAGGGAGGCTGGGAGGAGGAGCCTCAAGTTTTCCAGAAACTATACACAGCACCTGCTGTGTCACACCTCATATGTGCTGTTCCCTTCCTTTGGGTGCCTCTCTTGTCTCCTGGCCTGCTCTTCTGTCATCAAAGCTGGGCTCGAAGCCTTCTCTGGGAAGCCCCTGCGGATGCGTCAGGCACAATGATCCCTTCTATGCAAGCCCGCAGAGCCTTTCCTGTCTCACTGCTCAGTGACTGACCTGCCCTAAGTCCTTTTCTCCTAGAATTGCTTCCCGAAGACCAAGGAGGGTCTTGGTCATTTCATCTGGTGTTAAGCAAGGTGTGCCTCGGTCTCCCAGTGAGAGCCCGTGCATAGCAGGTGTTCCAACAGCAGGGCCTCTGGGACATCGACAGAATCCTAATGAGCCAGGGCCTGAGACCCATCATCTCGTGGGTGGTCAGGACAGCAGGACTGAGGCCGTGACTCAGCTACAGCAGAGGAAGCCGACCAGACCCTACTGGGCGTCTCCCCTAACACAGGGTCCCATGTGAGGCTGCAGGGCCCATGCCACCACCCCCAGTGTCCTTGAGGGCGAGCCGGGTTCCCCTTCCAGAGGCCATGAGTGCTTGTCACAGCAGCATGTTGGGAAATGGAGTCTGAGGGCCATGATCTGTGCTACCTCCGGGAGTGTGGTCTGGAGGGGACAGAGGAAAGAGGAGCAGAAGCAGCCAGAAACCGAGCAGAAAACCAGGCGCGGTGGCTCACGCCTGGAATCCCAGCACTTTGGGAGGCCGAGGCGGGTGGATCACCTGAGGTCAGGAGTTTAAGACCAGCCTGGCCAACATGGTGAAACCCGTCTCTACTAAAAATACAAAAAATTAGCTGGGCGTTGTGGTGCGCGCCTGTAATCCCAGCTACTCGGTTGGCTGAGGCAGGAGGATTGCTTGCATCATGGAGGCGGACGTTGCAGTGAGCCGAGATCATGCCACTGCACTCCAGCCTGGGCGACAGAGCGATACTCTGTCTCAAAACAAACAAACAAACAAACGAAACCAAGCAGAAGCAGGTTTCACCCCCTTCGCCTCATCCTGCTTTGTCCAGCAGGCTGAATGAGCTTTGGAGCCATAATCAATCACTCTCCACCCTGTTGGGGACCAGAGGCAGTGTCATCCTGCCCAGGCTACAAGGCAGCAGCAGAGAGCGTCACACCTCAGCTGGTGCGATTCTGCCCACAGCCCCAGGCTCAGTAGGTGCCAACCCCAATGGCCACTACAGGTTTGCTGGTTTAGCCCTGGGATCCCGCACATGCCCACCAGGAGGTAGCTGAGTGTGTCTCGCTCCAGCTGATGCACTTCCACCCCTGGTCCCCGCGGGGCGTCAGGTGCAAGTCTCTCCTCCGGTTTGCAGAGCCAAGTTACTCTGGGGCAGGGGCCGGGATGGTATAAGGGGATAGTGGGCGTCCGTGGTCCGTGCAGATTTCGGCCCTGGGCTGGGTAAAGCAACCTTATGCTGCACCTGTCCCCTGGGGCTGTTCCATCCGGTACTCCTCATAATCCTTTCCTGATGGCGCCAGGCTGGGCTTATGGGGCCCCTACAGGACAGTCAATGGGGGCTGGCTCTGGGTCCCCAAAGCATTTTGTGCTCTGATGGGAAAGCTTAAAGGGAAATGAAGGGACTTCTGAAGAGTATGAATCCCGTTATTGGCACCGATAAGTGGGTGCCGGTAGCAACAGCAGGTGGTGTGGGTGGGAGTTGCCAAGAGGGCACGGTAGGAAATAGAATATAAGGAGAAAAATGACTGAAGATCTCAAATGTCCCTTTATTAACCCCCCTGGGGCCTCCCATCTGCCTAGCACAGCTCCCCACCTTCACCATGACCCCCTCAACCCACACTCTCACCAGTAACAACAGCGGCCATTGCGTGAGCACTTACGCCGTCCCATCCCCAGGTTCAGGTGCTTTACATAATTCTCACCTTTCATCCTCACAACAACTCCATGAGGGAGGTAGTGCCATGATGCCCATTTTACAGATGAAGAAACAGAGGCTGAGAGGGGTCACGTGACTTGTCCAGATCACACAGGCAGTGAGTGGAACAACTAGAATTGGAACTAAGCACACTGACTGTTACCCTCCATGCAGACTCCAGCAGAGGGCAGAGGAGAGAGGCTGAGGAAGAGTTTGAAGCCACAGTAACATGTTGCTTGCCCACGTGTTTACCATCTCTCTTGTAGTCTGGGGGTTGACACATCCTCCTGCCTTCCCTCTGTTTTTTTTTGCAAACCTTGGTTTGCAGAGGCTGGAGAACAGCCAAGCCAGAGCTGGGAGCAGCCTCCGACCTGAAGCCCCAGTTGGAGAAGTCATCCAGGACAAAGACCAGTCTTCTGTGAGGTGACTGAGAGTGGGTGTCCCGAGCAGAGGCTGTAGTAGTTTAGGGAGGTTAGGCCACTTGCCCAAGCCCCGTGTGGCCTGAGGCATCAAGCAAAACAGCTGCCCCAGTCGTTAGACACCTAATGTGTGCATGAACCTGTCTCGGGTCCTCTTCCTTGGTCCACGGTGTGAACTCCCTGAGAACGGATTTGGAGATGAGGGAATAGGTCCCTCTCAGACACAGCCCATGTGTAACCTTCTGGGGTGTAATAGCTTTGACAATGTACACCCCTTGGCCAGCAATGACACCTCTAATGCTCTAATGTTCCCTCTTATGGAAGCTTCTGTTCAGTTAGGCACAGTCTCCTCTTTTTTTTTTTTTGAGACAGAGTCTTGCTGTGTTGCCAGGCTGGAGTGTAGTGGTGCGATCTTGGCTCACTGCAACCTCCACCTTCCAGGTTCAAGTGATTCTCCTACCTCAGCCTCCCGAGTAGCTGGGACTACAGCCACACGCCACCACGCCCAGCTAATTTTTTGTTTTTTGTAGAGCTGGGGTTTCACCATGTTGGCCAGAATGGTCTCAATCTCTTGACCTCGTGATCCACCTGCCTCGGCCTCCCAAAGTGCTGAGATTACAGGCATGAGCCAGCATGCCCAGCTGGCACAGGTCTAACTCTAGTTATACCATCTCTATCTCCAACTCCATCATCTCCCTTTTCCCCACCATCACCATCACCTCTGTCTCCATCTCCGCTACTCATCTCCATCATCTCTCTTTTCTTATGTGCCATTGCTCTCCGCTCTCTCCTCTCTGATGCTGCTATTGTCTCTCTCATCTTCCTCTAAATTTATATAATAGCAAAATTAGCAATAAGCAGAAAACTGGAAACACTGTAAACGTGGAGCAATTGGAGTTAAGTTCTGATGTATTTAATATGGGGTTGACTTCAGTTCTGATATATTTATATGATGAAATAATCCTACATTCAACATATTTGAGTACCTGTCTTTGCCAGGCACCATGACTCCAAAGGCAAAGAAATACTAAGTAATTATTAAAAGGATGCAGAAAGTTTAGTTCAAGATGGTGAATTAAATTTATACATTTACCTCCTTTTCTCCCTTGCCAAATCCCACTGAAATGACATTCGAGATGTATAGAAATGAACACATCCATAACAGAGCATAGAATGGTAGAGAGGTGGGGGAGGGGGAAGGCTTATACCAGCTACTGCAGTTAGGCTACCTAGTTCTTTTTTTTTGAGATGGAGTCTCACGCTGTTGCCCAGGCTGGAGTGCAGTGGCCGGATCTCAGCTCACTGCAAGCTCCGCCTCCTGGGTTTACGCCATTCTCCTGCCTCAGCCTCCCGAGTAGCTGGGACTACAGGCGCCCGCCACCGCGCCCGGCTAATTTTTTGTATTTTTAGTAGAGACGGGGTTTCACTGTGGTCTCGATCTCCTGACCTTATGATCCGCCCACCTCGGCCTCCCAAAGTGCTGGGATTACAGGCTTGAGCCACCGCGCCCGGCCATAGTTCTTTATTCCTAAATATGGACAACCAAAGCTCAGATATTTGAGATAAACTAGCAGCATAAAAGAGATGGCCCAATATAAATGAGCAGATCAACTGATCCCAGAGGAAATGAGAAAACACAAGACAACTTTGAAAAAGCTAAAGCATGTAAGTAGCTGTATTCCTCATAGTGAATGCCAGGTTTGGTGTGGTGGAGGATGTGAGCAGCTGGAACTCTCCTACACTGCTGGTGGGAATGCAGAATGGTGCAACCACTTTGGAAAACAGTTTGGCAGCTTCTTAAACAAACATACCACATGACCCGCGAGTCCACTCCACACAAAGACATGTATGCAAATATTTATAGTGGCTTTATTCATATAGCCCCAAGTTGGAAATAGCTGCACCACCATGCTGTTACATAGGCTGAAAGAGGTTTCCTCGCTACACAAGGGTCCTCCATCATTAATGCCTCTTTAATAAAAACTCTTCTCAAGGCTGCTTTACTTCCAAAGGAAGCTAGAGTCATTCACTGCAAAGGCCATCAAAAGGCCTCACACTCCATTGCTTAAGGCAACAATTATGCTGATAAGACAGAAAAAGAAGCAGCCACTATTCCTACT
This sequence comes from Macaca thibetana thibetana, assembly GCF_024542745.1. Classification (NCBI taxonomy): domain Eukaryota; kingdom Metazoa; phylum Chordata; class Mammalia; order Primates; family Cercopithecidae; genus Macaca; species Macaca thibetana. The sequence continues at coordinate 11,168,827 of NC_065592.1, forward strand.
TCTGTCCCCCATGGCCAGTTTTTCTCCTCATCATCATTCACTCCTACTTACTCTCCCACTGAAGTTTCCACCTATCAGTCCCTCCCCACTCAAGGCAAATGGTTCTTAGACCAAGGAAATACCTCCTTTCAGCCTCACAGTCTCATTCCATTCTGTCTTCCTTTCATAACGTCTTCCATGTGGGTTACAAGCCACTAGCCAGCCTCGTAGAACCTCTCATTTCCTTTAAGACATTTGCCCTGCATTTCACTCCATCTTTGGCTACCTTCCCCTTGTAAGCCGGACCGGGTGTGAGGAGGGGAGATGATAGAAGGATTACAGTGTTGGGGAGTGGAGGGTGAGGAAGAATTGGGACCTGGCTCAGCCTGGCAAGGAGCAGCCTAGGGAGGAGGGGAGAGGAGGATAGAGTCCATAGAAAAGGAGGTTTTCTGACGATAGGTCCATAGAAAAGGAGGATTCAAAGGACTTAGAGCTTGAGGTGGAGACTGAAGGAACAGACAGAAGAGAAAGAAGAAAGATTTGGGACAAGTCACATTGGGAGCAGAGACTAGGGAGGGACTAATGTATAAAAGAATGCCTGGACGTCAGGCACCTCAGACCATTTGCCCATTTTACGACAAAAATTATCTAGATCTTGTAGGATGGAGAAATTGAAAGTGCTGTTTTCTGGCTATTTAGAACCATTATTGAGTTTGTATTGGGGCCAAGCGGTGTTGCAGAAGAAAATAAGATGTTTAGGTTTTAGGTCAGGCGAGAGTTGAAGAGGTTTTACGTTTTTGAGAACACAGGCTAAGGGAGAAGAAGGGGGAATGGAGGGTGGAAGGCTGCCCACAGTGAAGGAAGCAAGCCCAGAGAAAAGAGAGGGTAGAGACATGGAGGTAGGGGCGGGTACTTGCCACCCATGGAGAGGTGGTACTTGCCACCCGGGGGCAGGGGTGGTGCTTGCCACCAAGGTAAAGGATCAAGGCAGGCATCCCTGTGGTGATCAGACACCTCTAGAATGTGGGTGAATAATCAGGCAGGCATCCCTGCAGTGATTAAACACCAAGGGAAGACTCTTCCTGAGTCCGTGACCGGCACCGGCGTTTTTGGTTCATGGATAAAATGTGTCTCTGTCTCTACCGGAAAAGGAAAGGAACTGAAATTAAGGGAAGGGAGAGATTGAAGGGTAGCGCTGAAATTGAAAGGAGAATGAGGTTGAGGGATAATGAGAGAGATTGGAGAAGAGAGTAAAAAGAGGCCGCTTACCTGATTTAAAATTGGTGAGGTGTTTCTTGGGCTGGTCTGAGGACCGGAGGTTGTAGGTGGATTTTTCTCATGGAGGAAAGAGCAGGAGGACAGGAGGTTGATCTCCCAAGGGAGGTCCTCCGATCTGAGTCACGGCACCAAATGTCACACGCATCCATGTGAAGAGACCACCAACAGGCTTTGTGTGAGCAATAAAGCTTTTTAATCACCTGGGTGCAGGAGGGCTGTGTCTGAAAAAGGAGTCAGCAAAAGGAGATAGGGGTGGGGCAGTTTTATGGGATTTGGGTGGGTAGTGGAAAATTATAGTCAAAGGGGGTTGTTCTCTTGCAGGCAGGGGCAGGGATCACGAGGTGCTCAGTGAAAGGAGCTTCTGAACCAGAAGAAGGAATTTCACAAGGTAATGTCATCAGTTAAGGCAGGAACTGACCATTTTCACTACTTTTGTGATTCTTCAGTTGCTTCAGGCTATCTGGATGTATACATGCAGGCTTGTGCTCAGAGGCCTGACAGTTACATGACTGTATACATTTGTCATAAATCATTAGATTTTATACTTACAATTATTGAATTTTAGTTAAGTAAATAATGCCTCAAAGCTGATTTTTTTTTTTTGAGACAGAGTCATGCTCTGCTGCCCAGGCTGGAGTATAGTGGTGCGATCTCAGCTGACTGCAACCTCCTCCTTCCAGGTTCAAGCAATTTTACTGCCTTAGCCTCCCGAGTAGCTGGAATTAGAGGCGTGCACCACCACGCTTGACTAATTTTTGTATCTTTAGTAGAGACAAGGATTTGCCATGTTAGCCAGGCTGGTCTTGAACTCCTGACCTCAAATGATCCACCCACCTTGGCCTCCCAAAGTGTTGGGATTGCAGGTGTGAGCCACTGTGCCCAGCCTAAAGCTGATATTTAAAAAGTGAAAATATGTATCCTTAGAGAAAGTCAAACAGGCAAGCCATTAAAAAGTGGAGCACAGGATGCTACAAAAAAGGCACAGGTTTAGAAGATACCAAGGAAACCAGGAAAATTAAAAAAATAATAATGAAATAAAAAGGCACAGGGAATAAGACAGTATTAGAAATTACTGCCAAAACAGAGTGGCGATTTTCATATCAGACAGGGTCAGACCTCAGAACAAGGGGCAGTACCAGGGACGAAGAGGGCCATTTCCTAAAGATAATGGATAGGGCAATCAGGAGAACTGTAAAATCCTAAATGCACAGGTGCCTAAGAACAGAGCTCCAAAGTACCTGACAAAGGCCAACGAACTACAGAGCTGGACTATGCACATGCAGAGATGAGATTCCAACACCCTCTCAGTAATCGACAGAACTAGTGGATGGAAAACCTGGATTTAGAAGACGTGATAGTTAGTTTTATGTGTCAACCTGACAGGTCAGTTATTATTCTGGGTGTTTCTGTAAAGGTGTTTGTGGATGAAATTAACATTTGAATCAGTAGACCCAGTGAAGCGGATTGCCCTCCTCAATGTAGGTGGGCCTCATCAATCCCTTGAAGGCCTGAATAGAATGAAAGTAAGGGGAGACGCTTCCTTACTGTCTTGAGTGGGGATGAGAGTCTTTTCCTGCCTTCAGATTTGAACTGCGATATTGGTTCTTCCTGGATCTCCAGCCTGCTGGCCTTTGGATTGAAACTGCACCATCAGCTCTCCTGGGCCTCCAGCTGCTAACTCACCCTGCAGACCTTGTGACCTCCATAATCATGTGAACTGATTTCTTTTCTTTTCTTTTTTTTTTCTTCTTCTTCTTTTTTTTTTTTTTTTTTTGAGATGGAGTCTCTGTTGCCCAGGCTGGAGTGCAGTGGTGCGATCTCGGCTCACTGCAGCCTCTGCTTCCCAAGTTCAAGCGATTCTCCTGCCTCAGCCTCCCAAGTAGCTGGGATTATAGGAGTGTGCCACCATGTCCAGCTAAATTTTTTGTATTTTTAGTAGAGACAGGGTTTCACCATGTTGGCCATGCTGGTCTCGAACTCCTGACCTCAAATGATCTGCCTGTCTTGGCCTTGTGCTGGGATTACAGGCGTGAGCCACCGTGCCTGGCCATTATGTGAGCTGATTTCTTATTTCTCTCTGTATATATATCTGTATCTCTCTCTCTCTCTACTTACACATACACCCCCCTGCCCATACACACATACACCATTAGTTTAATCTTTGGAGAACCCTGGTTAATACAGAAGACCAGAAGCAGACTGTTAAACAACTTGACCTAAGTGACATTTATAGAACACTCCACCCAGCAACAGTGCAGTACATATTCTTTTCAATTGCACGTGGAACATTCACCAAGATAGGTCTCAATACATTGAAAAGGATCAAAATTACGTTAAAACATGATTAACAGAACATTTTGTAGAAGAGCTAGAGGATAAAGTAAAAAAAATTCCTAGAATACAAAGACACTAAAAGAGTATATTAGTGAAAAATTGAGGGAGGATACTGTGCCTGGAAGTACAATGTCTACTAGAAGTTTCAGAAAGAGGAAACGGAGAAAATCAGGGGCTGGGATGCAGGAATGAAGAAGTAAGAGAACAAGTTCCCAGAAGAAAGTATCGAGATTCAAAGTCTCGTGGTACCAGAGGCGTTTGAACCAGAGCAACTTCATCCTGAGTAGGGGCGGGGTAAAATGAGGCTGAGACCTACTGGAATGCATTGCCAGACGGTGAAGGCATTCTAAGTCACAGGATGAGATAGGAGGTCATCACAAGATACAGGTCCTAAAGACCTTGCCGATAAAACAGGATGCAGTAAAGACTTAGCTGCCCAAACCCACCCAAACCAAGATGTCGATGAGAGTGACCTCAGTCGTCCTCACTGCTACACTCCCACCAGCGCCATGACAGTTCACACATGCTATGGCAACATCAGGAAGTTACTTTATATGGTCTAAAAAAGGGTGGCATGAATAATCCGCCTCTTGTTTAGCATATAATCAAGAAATAACCATAAAAATGGGTAACCAGCAGCCCTCGGGGCTGCTCTGTCTATGGAGTAGCCTTTCTTTATTCCTTTACTGTGCTCATAAACTTGCTTTCACTTTACTCTATGGACTGGCCCTGTCTCTGCAAAAAAGAAAGAAAAAAAAGTGACAGTAAAATAAAGGCCTTTTAGGCATGCAGAAACTCACTCCCTTTGTACCTGTCCTGAAAAAATGACTGGTATCAGACATGGGAGCCCTGTGAAGGTGTAGCCCTGCAAATTGAAATGGAACCCAAAGAGCAAGGTGTGGAACCCAAGAAGCAGAGACATTAACCCAGGAATTCAATGAAAAGAAGACCTAAGATAACAGCTTTGCGGCAGGTCCCCCAAAACAAGAGGTCAGCAAGGAGAATTTGGCAATGGATTCCATGCAACAGCTAGCCTATTACAAAGAAGACCTCAGTCATGTGGTGAAGAAAATGACGTGTTTCTTAAGAAGGAAAAAAAAAAAAAAAAAAAAAAAAGACAAAAACTCTAGGAAAAAAAGAAATCTAATATGTCTTAAATGAGGTACAACCCCAAATCTGGCATTATTCTAATTAACTAATGTCGTATAATAGAAAATCCATTTTATATTGTTACTTAGAATATTCCTTTTTGAGTAACACAGGCTGACTGACATAGGATTATGTCTTTAAGTCCATTTCATTAGGTTTACAGTAATGATGTTTCTATAACCATAATGTTGTGAACACTTCCTCCCCGCACTCATAAAGAAGGTCTGGGTTTTTTATATTACTAACCTAAAGCCATGTATCAGTGGCTTTGCTTGGCAAAGGATAATTTGGACCCAGAAAGCTTATTCTCAAGGCAGCTTTCAAAAAGTCAAGTGGCAGGGCAGTGCTGTTCACATTTTCATGTGCACCTCCCCATCCTCTCCCCCCACCTCCCCATCACGTCCCCTCACCTCCCATCACGTCCCCCCACCTCCCCATCATCTCACCCCACCTCTGCATCATCTCCCCCACCTCCCCATCATCTCCCCCACCTCTTCATCATCCCCCACCTCCCCATCACGTCCCCCCACCTCCCCATCATCCCCCACCTCATCATCTCCCCCACCTCCCCATCATCCCCCACCTCCTCATCATCTTCCCCCATCTCCCCATCACCTCCGCTAATCATCTCCCTCCACCTCCCCATCACCTCCCCCCACCTCCCCATTTATCCTTCATGCTTGCTTTGGCCCATGTTAAGCTTCAGTCTGAAGCTCCAGTTGGTGGCAAGAGGGCAGCCAGAGCTCCACATCCATAACCTCCAGGCACAAGGCTGGTGGAAAGAGAACATGTCTCGAATGATTTTCATTTTGCGTATGTATGTATGTATGTATGTACGTATGTATGTATGTATTTTTGAGACTGTCTCGTTCTGTCCCCCAGGCTGGAGTGCAGTGGCACGATCTTGGCTCACTGCTACCTCCGCCTCCTGGGTTCCAGGGATTCTCCCACCTTAGCCTCAGCGATTCTCCTGCCTCCTGAGTAGCTGGGATTACAGGTGTGCACCACCACACCCAGCTAATTTTGTATTTTTAGTAGAGACGAGGGTTTCACCGTGTTAGTCAGGCTGACTCCACCCGCCCCGGCCTCCCAAAGTGTTGGGATTACAGGTGTGAGCCACCGTGCCTGGTTGCCCTTTGTATTTTACTTGTGTTGTTAAATGGTTTACAAAAGCACATACAATTTTATACCAGTCTGGAAAAAAAAAGTGCTTGACAAATTGCTACTATGACTTCACTGAGATGCAAAAAGCGATATGGTTCTCACCCGATCAGTGGACTGCCACGCAAGCACTGGCGCTGCGGATGCCGAGGTGCGGCCATGGCCACGGGAGAGGCCCCTGCACAGACACAGGACTCTGCTTCTGGAAGGCCTGTGGGGAAACTGGATTTGCTACAGCTGAGAGTTGTCCAGAGTCCTGGGCATGGTTCCACACATTTCACTGAAATCAGAGTAGCTGCTGCATATCTTCTGGAACTGATCTGATCCGGCGCCTTGCTCTGCCTGGTCCATGCTGTACTTCGAGTCTCCTCGAAAACAGCCCCTGCTCTCTGCCCTCATTGTGTGACTTAATGGGAGATGCCAAGGTGGGCAGGCGCTGGGGCTGCAGGTCTGGGAATTGGACAAAGCAGCCGTGAGATGGGAAGAAGGGTCCCCTCTGCTTAGCGTTGCTAGACAGCATGAGTGTTGGAAGTGAGATCTTTCAAGATAGAACTGAAATCTTTTTTTTTTTTTTTTTTGGTGGGGGGTTGGGGTCTTGTTCTGTCTCCCAGGCTGGAGTACAGTGGTGCAGCCTCAAATTCCTGGGCTCAAGAGATCCTCCCGCCTCAGCCTCCCAAAGCACTGGGATTACAGGTGTGAGCCACTGTACCTGGCAGAACAAAATCTCAACAGAGATGTTATCTCTGGAAAGGGGTGGCTGTAAATAGTTTTATTTGTTTATCCAAGTAAATTGTTGTTTATCCAAATAAATGAGTATTTGTAAAGTGCCTAGGACAGTGCCGAGCAGCTGGTGAACAGCTATAAAAATGACATGAAATCTGTTTTTTAATTTCCCTACAATGAACACATATTAGCTAATTAATAACAAAATTGTAAAAGACTTCTGGCTCTATTAGAGTCAACAGAACAAAAGGTTTTGTGGTTTTTTTTTTTTTTTTCTATTTTTTTAAACTCAACAAGATTTGATGGCTGATGACCCAGGGAACTGAGCCCAAGGAAGGAGCCAGAAATGACTTCTCAGTGCCAAGGGTAAGCTTGGCTGACCATGAGCAAGTAAAGCCACAGGGTGTCCTGGGCAGCATCTAGTCCTGGAAGTGATGGGAATAAACCCTCTTCAAACTGAGCTTTGCACAAAGCCCAGAGACACTGACCTGATTTTCTGTGTCAATCTTTATTTGGCAAACAAAGTTCCTTCCCGATAAGGCAGCCGCGTGAGAGGAGCGACCGGGTGCCCAGCACCCAACCTCCAAAAGCACCTCTAGCCTGAAGACAAAGATCCCAGAGGCCCACCTCCCCTTGCACTGCTTTAGTGTTGCGCATGGAGGGCTGACTGCAGGTCTGCAAAGCTCTGAGGTGTGCCCGCGTCCGCAGAGCAGCAGCCGGAGCTGGAGCAGGAGGCGGGTGAGCCTCCTAGCCCCGGGTCGTGGGCTGGAGGGAGCATGCCAGAAAGGAAGGACCCTGCAGACCGACGCTCCAGAGGGGCTGTGCTCCTGGATTCTGGCTCCCCTGGGGCAGGCGGGGGCTCTGGGCTTGGGCCCAGCTCGGAGTCACAGGCTTGCTCCATCCCCTAGTGAGTGGCTGTCATCGCCCCTCAAAATGGGCTGTGATTTGTTCCAGAGTCTTTCCTTTGGTTTCAGGGACACAGAACAAGGTGAAAAGGACACTGAAGATGCAGAAAGCGGAGGCAAGCCAGAAGGCTCCGTAGGGCCTGAGGACCTCCTGCAGAGAGATGAAAGGCCATGGGTGGACGTGGGGAGAGATCAGGAGGCCCCACGCAATCACTGAGGCAGCTCCGCCACCAGGGGGTCCAGTCCCCTGACCCCAGCCTGCCCTGCCCAAGGCCACAGCCATTTTGTCTCCACCCAGCTCTGGGACATGGAGGACGGTCTGGCATCCAGTCTGATGGCTTGGGCCGAGCACTGTCCAAGATACTGGGGTTGTATGGCTGGGGAAACTGAGGCTCACAGCAATGAAGTGACTGCCTCAAGGCCAGAGACCTGCTATCCATTGACAGCTGGGCTCCGGCTCCAGGGTCCACAGACCCACCCTCCACCCTCAGCTTTGGCCCCACGGTGAGGCCCCCAGGCGGTTCTTTCATAGTGTGGTGGAAATGGGTGAGACAGGGCAGAGCGAGCATGGCCCCAGGAGCACATGGGGACTCTTGGGGCTACTGGCATGGAGGCAGGAGTGAGCCATCCCCTTCAGTCAGAGCCCATCCCCGCCACCCCCCACCGCTGTGACCTCCCACATGGCAGAACTAAAAAGGTGCTTCTCAGCTCCTGGTCCTCTGGGACCTGGTGATCTCTCCCTCCTTGAAGGCCTTCTCTTGGCCTCTTGGACATTATCTCTCCTAACAGGACTGTTAGGTCCTTTGTCACCTCCTTTTTGGCTGCTTTTCCTCCTTCCTTTGCTGCCCATCCCCTCCCAGCTGCAGCAAGTAATCTCCACCCCCAGGCATCGGCCCGGCCCCACAACGTGCTCCCTGGGCAGCCCCGCCTAAGTGGGTCCCAGGCTCTGTGCAGACTCCAGGCTGGCCCCTCACTGACCCGCCCTACCACATCCTAACCCACCCCACCGGGGTTCATTCCCGCACCACTGCCACAGCCTTTCCCGCCCTCGTCATAAAGGGGACCGTGTCCATCTTGTTCATTGCTCTCCCTGGCGCCTTGAACGGGCCTGAACATGCCAGGAGACCTGGAGGGCACAAATGACTGAACAAACGACCAGATCATCTGCCCGAGAACTGTCTCTCTGTTGACTGGGAAGCCCCGGGACAGGGTCCACGCCTGTGCCAGTCCATCCGTGAGAAGGCAGCAGCAGGATGAACTGAGTTAATGCTCCCATCAGCCTTAACAGCAAGCTGCTGTTGCTCTCCTCCAGTTTCAGCTAAGGAAGCAGGCTCAGAGAAGGTAAGCGTCATACCCAAGGTCACACAGCAAGGAAGTAGCCAGGGTGGGGCTGCAGCCCAGTCCTGTCAACTCTTCCCACATAGACCTTAGGCTCAAGGCCCACGTTCCTGACGTTCACGAAGGGGAGAGGCCAGCTGTGCTGTCTGACTGCCAAGACAGGCGGAGGACTCCTGAGGGGTCACAGCCTGGATTCCCCATCTGGCCCAGCCCATCTGCCTCCACTTCTCCTTGCCCAAGATAGCCAGTGGCCCAGGCATGATAGGGCTCAGGCCGCCTGTAAGGGCCACGACCCTGGGTCTTCTGAGCAGTACAAGTGGTTTTAGAAAGTGCTGCTCGGCTGACTGCACAAATGGGGTGCCGGGGGAGCCCACACTCACCATGAGGCTGCTGAACTCCTTGGTCACGAGAAAGGCCATGAGCCAGTTGGTGAGGACACAGATGCCTGTCGCCACACCCTTGACATGCAGAGGGAAGATCTCTGACATGAGCAGCCAGGGGATGGGCCCCCAGCCCACCGCAAAGCCTGTGGGAGCGAGACAGGCAAGACCGGCATCAGGGCCGGCAGGGCTGGGCTCCTCGGCTCGCCGCAGAGCCAGGAGACCCAGCTTCCCGGCCTGTGGGGCTGAGGGGTCCTGGATCCCAGTGTGGTCCCGCCAGCTCCATGCTCTTTCCTGCCAAGGCCTCGGCCAGCCTCTTCCCTCCTCAGGCACAGGCTCTGTCTCTGAGATGGGGTCACAACGGGGCCTGCTCAAGGGCTGCTCAGGGGATTCAGTGAAAGGAAAGCAGAGGAGCCTAGTTCAGCATCTGCATGTGGTCAGAGCTATAAATGCAGAGCTTGGGATCTGTGAGACTAGAGGTGAGGCTGGGGAAGACCCCACCTGCTGGGAGCCGCCAGAGCAGAGCCGGGGGATCGCCTCCCACTCCTCGCCCAGCCTCCCACGGGCCCCCTTACCGGCGATGAAGAGGCACATGCTGCCCACGGCCAGCCAGGCCAGCCCCACGCTGGCATCAACAGGCTCTGCGGAGACAGGCGCCGACAGGGCCATGTGCGAGGAGTTGCCGGGCCCACCCTGCGTCAGCTTGAAGTAGGTGCCGAAGGCGCTCGTGCTGAACACCATGGCCACACCTGCAAGCGGGAGGGTGGCGGTGGGTGGGGCGCCCGGGGAATGGCCCAGGGGGCAGCAGCATGGCCTGGATGCCTCTGAGAGGGGCGGGCTCGGCTCCCAGAGAGCGGCCAGCCTGGTGTTCTGGGACCTTGGCTCCAGGAGCCCTGACTGGGTGGCAGCCACCCCGCCTTGGACCTCAGCGATCTGCAAGAAGTTCCTGGAGCAGACCCTCTGGGCCGAGGAAACGGGAGGTACCGGCGCAGCAGCAGCAGCGGGTGACCCTCAGCCCCGACGGTTGTCTTTGCAGCAGCTGCTGGGTACCCATGTCCGTGGGCCGCAGCTCTTGCTGAAGGTCTCACGTGGATCACCTCCCACTCCTCACAATAGCGCTGAGGGAGGCGCTACCGTTACCCCCATTTCCCAGAGGGGGAGACTGAGGCTCAGAGAGGTAAAGTCACTTGTCCAAAACGACCCACAAGCTCCTGAGTCACTTCACCTTCCTGGCCCTCAGTGTTCCCATCATAAGCTGGGGCTGTGACGGTGCCTTCTGGTGGGTTCACCAGAGGTCAAAGGCGTGGTGTGGGAGTACCACTAGCATGGACAGGCCTCCAGTGAGCGCTTGGTGACGAGCTGCCGTCAAATCATGGCCGCATTAGTCCACGACGTTTGTCATCACAAATGCTCCCTGTCCTCCTCCTGCAGTGTGGTGGCCTGGGCAAAGGCCCTCCAGCCCATGGCGGGGAGGCTGCTCAGGGGTGAGCCCTCACCTGACAAGACCAGGAGCAGCCTCCGCCCTGCTCTGTCCATGATGAGAGCCGCCACAGCTGTGAACAGCACCTGGATGACACCCACGACGACCGAGGCCAGGCTGCTGTCCTGGGGGAGATGGAGCCCAGGCAGGTCAGGCCGGTCAGCCGAGAGCTGGGTCCCTCCCTCTCCAGGCCTGTGCTGGGTGGCTGGGCCCTGGGCTCGGGGAGGAAGCTCCATCTCTGTGGGGGCTGGACGAGGCAGGCCAGGCAGGGGCCCCCTTTACCTTGAACTTGGCCTCTTCAAAGATAGTCTCTGCATAGAACATGACAGCGTTGACCCCCGACAGCTGCTGGAAGGCCATCAGGGAGACGCCGATGATGAAGGGCTTGTAGATGCCGGGCTGCCGCAGCAAGGCCAGGTGAAAGCTCTGCTCTGACGGAGACTGGCCATCAGGATTTCTCTCTCCCCTCCCGCAAGGGGCCCCCCTCTATGGCTCCACTGTCCTAAGACTTGGGGAGTGTGTCGGCTCCTCATCCCAGCGCCCCCTCTGTCCTCAGGTGTGCAGACAAGTCCCAGCCTCCCCATGTGTCAGGTGAGATGACCCTCACCTGCCCAGGGCACTTCCTGATAGGTGGGGGGAGCCACAAAGAGGTAATCTGGGCGAAGAGCAAGCTGGGCTGTCCTCATCCCTGCCATGACCAACACGTCCAGCACCTCCCTCAGGTCTGGACGTGGCCCTAGCTGAGCACCTCCTACGGCCCTCCCCACTGACCTTCCCTCCCCACTGACCCCGCCCTCCTCACTGACCCCGCCCTCCTCACTGACCCCGCCCTCCTCACTGACCCCGCCCTCCTCACTAAGCCCCTCCTTCCTTCCCCCCACTGAGCCCCACCCACCACTGTGAAGCATGTGCTGACTCCCATGTCACAGGGGAAGAGCTAAGGCTTAGGTGAGGGGCAGCGTGGGAGCTTCAAACCCATGCCTGGGTGACTCTAGAACCCAGACTCTTAACCCTCTACCCTGCCCTACAACTCCCTTGTTAAATCCAAGTCCTCAGCTCTGCCTCTGTATCCCCCACCAGGCCTGGCCATTCTCTTCCTGAGACAGAAAGGGTCAAAGCTCGGCCTTTGCTGGTGACTTCGGAGGCTAGGGCCCAGCTCCGTGGGGTTCCAGCTGTCTTGGCGTGCTCTAAGACAGGAAGCACTGGGACTGTCTTCGCTGAGGGTGGAGGGTGGACAGGTACCTCCCTGTCCCCCCAAAGTGTGGCCTTGGGAACGGGCTGTGCTACCCTCCCGTGACTGCTGTCCCACTCCTGTCAGCTCTGCCTCCCATCCTCTCACCTGCTCGGCCCCAATGGGGGGGTCTTCCCAGCCCTGCTCGGAGCCCCACAGGAACCGCAGGGCGGCCATGGCCTCCTGGCGCCTGTGCTGAGTCAGCAGGAAGCGCGGGGTCTCGGGCATGACGCACATGAGCAGCAGCATGAGGGAGGGGGGCGCGCAGCCCAGCACAGCCAGCCAGCGCCACTCCAGCACCCAGCCTGCGGGAGGTTGTTGGGGGGAGGCTGGTGTCAGAGCCAGGGTGAGCCAGCCTGGGCCTTGCCAGCCTCAAAGACTCAGCTTCAGAGATGGGGCCTTGCTGCCTCTGCACATCTGCCCTCGTGTTTCCTACTGACATTGCCATTATCACAGCTGTCATGAAGGCACATGGCATGGGCCAACCACACCAGCTGTAGAAGCGATGGTGGGTATGACAACGCGGACATTACTAGGCTACATCTGTTCGGCGAAACATTTATGTAGCCACAGAACAAAGGATGAGGTGTTTGCTGCATGTCCACGTGGTATGATGTGGCACCATTTGTAGAAGAGGTGGGGGAGGGAGGATAAATATGCATATCCCTCGTATGAACAGACTCTCTGAAGGCTACCAAGAACCAGGCAATGGGGGCTCCCGCAGACAAGAAAGGGACAGAGGTGGAGTAAGCTTTTCACTGGACATTCCCCACGCTGGCACTTGAGTGTTGAGTCATTTGAATGCATTATTTATTCAAAGTATACATGAAAGTAGAGAGGTGAGAGGGTTTTGCTGTCTTGATGTATGAAGAACAGCACGAGTGCAGAATTGCCTAGCTTTATATAAAGGTTAAGAGGTTCTCTTACAAAGGGGCCTTGGAATAAATGAGTCTAGGGCATTGTTGCTCTAATTATTAATTTTTCCGAAGCCCAAGGCTTACCCATCCCTGGTTCCTGGTGGAAAAATACCTTTAAGATAGTCATGATGTCCCTATTTTTCTTCTGTGCTGGGGGTGCAGACAATCATTCTATGAAGTCTAGTTGTTGGAACATGATTGCCCCAGTGTGAAGGAACGTGTCACCACCATGTCACTTTGTGGAGTTAACGAGTTCACCCACCCCAGTGGATCAAAACTCACAGAAACTGATCGGGAAAGGTCGGAGAAGCAACAAGCACATATTCAGATGAGCTGAAGATAGTGCCACGGGTGGGTGGACACCTAGTACCTGTCCCCAAAATGATGAATGTCAGCGCCTGCACACAGTGGAGACTTTGGTTTGCTCAGGTCTCTCAAGGTAGCCAGATCGCTGGCAGGATTCTGAATTAGGGTAGTTAAGTGGGTAAAAACGAAAGACCAAAGACCTGTGTATCATCCGCCCCGAAGATCCAGAGGGCTTGTGCCCTGGGCCAGGCCATAGCCCGTCAGGCGTCCGAGGCCTCCTACCCCGATGACGCCCATGGTTCTTTTTTTTTTTTTTTTTTTTTTTTTTTTTTTGAGACGGAGTCTTGCTCTGTCGCCCAGGCTGTAGTGCAGTGGCCGGATCTCAGCTCACTGCAAGCTCCGCCTCCCGGGTTCACGCCATTCTCCTGCCTCAGCCTCCCGAGTAGCTGGGACTACAGGCGCCCGCCACCTCGCCCAGCTAGATTTTTGTATTTTTTAGTAGAGACGGGGTTTCACCGTGTTAGCCAGGATGGTCTCGATCTCCTGACCTCGTGATCCACCCGTCTCAGCCTCCCAAAGTGCTGGGATTACAGGCTTGAGCCACCGCGCCCAGCCAGCCCATGGTTCTTAAGTCCTTCCTTGACAGTTCTCATTTGGAACCCACTGTTAGGCACTTTTCATGTGTCACTTAATTTAATGGACAGGTACTGGACTAGGTGAGGTTATGCCCATTTCAAGACAGAGAAACTGAGGCTTCCAGAGGTGGTGTGACTTGGCCAAGGTCATGCAGCACGTAGGAGAGGCTATCCCCAAACCCAGGATGGTCAGATTTGAAGCCTGCCCTCTTTTTTTTTTTTTTTTGAGACACAGTCTCACTGGGTCGCCCACACTGGAGTGCAGTGACATGATCTCAGCTCACTGAAACCTCAGCCTCCCAGGTTCAAGCAATTCCTGTGCCTCAGCCCCCCAGGTAGCTGGGATTACAGGTGCCCACCACCACGCCCGGCTAATTTTTGTATTTTTTTTTTTTTTTTTTTTTGAGACGGAGTCTCGCTCTGTCGCCCAGGCTGGAGTGCAGTGGCGCGATCTCGGCTCATTGCAAGCTCCGCCTCCCGGGTTCACGCCATTCTCCTGCCTCAGCCTCCCGAGTAGCTGGGACTACAGGCACCCACAACCGCGCCCGGCTAATTTTTTGTATTTTTAGTAGAGACGGGGTTTCACCGTGGTCTCGATCTCCTGACCTTGTGATCCGCCCGCCTCGGCCTCCCAAAGTGCTGGGATTACAGGCGTGAGCCACCGCGCCCGGCCAATTTTTGTATTTTTAATAGAGATGGGGTTTCACCATATTGGCCAGGCTGATCTCGAACTCCTGGCCTCAAGTGATCTGCCTGCCTTGGCCCCCCAAAGTGCTGGGATTACAGGCATGAGCCACAGGGTCTGGCCTCTAAAGCCTGGCCTCTTTTTTTTTTTTTTTTTTTTTTTTTTTTTGAGACGGAGTCTCGCTCTGTCGCCCAGGCTGGAGTGCAGTGGCCGGATCTCAGCTCACTGCAAGCTCCGCCTCCCGGGTTTACGCCATTCTCCTGCCTCAGCCTCCTGAGTAGCTGGGACTACAGGCGCCCGCCACCTCGCCCGGCTAGTTTTTTGTATTTTTTAGTAGAGACGGGGTTTCACCGTGTTAGCCAGGATGGTCTCGATCTCCTGACCTCGTGATCCGCCCGTCTCGGCCTCCCAAAGTGCTGGGATTACAGGCTTGAGCCACCGCGCCCGGCCTGCCTGGCCTCTTTCTAACGAGAACACACCTGCCTCCTGAAGCTTCTTCATGCTGGCCCAGCTTTGCCCCTCGGGGTTGCCAGGACCTGGCCTCCTTCACGTTGCAACTCGCCGACATGGTGAATCCAGCACTGACATTCTCAGGGGGACTCGCTCAGCCCTTCAGACGCCTGGGCTGAAGATTCTTACAGGGACCCCCCACTTCTGGAGCCCTCTGGTTTGTCACTGCACAGTAAGGTACTGACCTAACCAGTCAGCCCTTCCCACACCCCTAGAGGGAGCTTCAGGAAAGATGAGAATATCACCTTCTCCAGCTCTCCTTGGAACTCAGTCATAAGACACACCTATTGGCCGGGCGCGGTGGCTCACACCTGAAATCCCAGAACTTTGGGAAGCTGAGGTGGGTGGATCACGAGGTCAGGAGATCAAGACCATCCTGGCTAACACAGCGAAACTCCGTTTCTACTAAAAATACAAAAAATTAGCTGGGCGTGGTGGCACGCACCTGTAATCCCACCTACTTGGGAAGCTGAGACAGGAGAATCGCTTGAACCCAGGAGATGGAGGTTGCAGTGAGCCGCCACTGCACTCCAGCCTGGGTGACAGAGCGAGACTCTGTCTCAAAAAAAAAAAAAAGACTCACCTATCCCAAGGTCCCAGGAAGGTGATCTGGAGCCTGGCATGTTGGGCACTGGCTGTGTGACCTCAGACAAGTCCCTTGACCTCTCTGAACCTCTGTTTACACATCTGTAAAATGGCCACATGACCACAAACAGGAAGCAAGAGATAATGACAACTATACCTGCCAGGTAGGCCAGGAGGATGCCGACGACGACCATCAGCTGCACACAAGAGCCGAGCAAGCCCCGGACTGCTGGGTAGGCGATTTCAGAGATGTAGACCTGCCAGCAACAAGACGAGGATTTAGGGCTGGGCACAGTGGCTCACTCCTGCAATCCCAGCACTTTGGGAGGCCGAGGCGGGCAGATCATCAGAGGTCAGGAGATCGAGACTGGCCTGACCAACAGGGAAAAACCCCATCTCTACTAAAAATACAAAATTAGCTGGGCCTGGTGGCATGCATCTGTAATCCCAGCTACTCAGGAGGCTGAAGGAGGAGAGTCACTTGAACCTGGGAGGTGGAGGTTGTGGTGAGCCAAGATCTCACCATTGCACTCCAGCCTGGGCAAAAAGAGCGAAACTCCGTCTTAAAAATAAACAAATAAATAAAAATTTTAAAAAAATTTAAAAATTTTAAAAATTAAACAAACAAACAAAAAAAAAACGATGAGGCTTTACTCAGGCTCCAAGAGTTCTTAAAACAGAAAGGTCTCAACCATTCAGAGCTGAGGAAAGTCCTTGCGGGGGGTTATGGCAGGTCCCGAGGCCCCTTAGTGGAACCTGCCCAGGTGAGCAGAGCCATCCCCAGGTCCTCACCACTGAAAGGTCTGTGGCAGGCGTTTAAAGGGGATTAAAGGTAACAGAGAGGGCTGCATGTGATGGCGAGGCAGTGGGCACAGAGCTTCTCAGGCCTTCATTTAATGGGCACAGACACCCTAGGTAAAACGTAGATTCCGATGCAGTAGGTCTAGGCAGGCAAAAGATTCCACCTTGCTAACCAGCTCCATGTGTGCCCACCCAGGATCCTAGCCCAGGGCCCACGCTTTGAGTGGTGGCCTTAGACCAGAAGCACGAACTCTCTGCCTCAGTCACTAGGCACTGCTCCCTCCTGAGCCCACAGGCCACCAGGCCCTCACCCATGCATCTAAGGTTATTCCATAGCTTAAGCCCTAACACAGGTGTGTTTCTGCCCAGTTAAAAAAACCACAGACATAAAAGGTCCAGCTTCTTCCCCACCCTCTTGTGGTCCAGCTCCTGCTGCCAGTTAGCAAATGCTGGTGAAATGAGCACCCAGGGAGGGCCCTGAGTGGCTGCTTTCAACCTCACTTGGGTGAGATACTGTCCACGCCCATGGCTGGGGGCAGTTCATGGGTCACCAAGCTGTCAGGGTCCAGTCCTCCATAAGCCATGCCAGGGGCTGTCTACCCAAAGTCCCACTGAATCCTGACCACTACCTCAGGGACTAATGCCATAATCCCTGTTTTCCAGGGAAGGAAACTGAGGCCCAGGCAGACACTCTGCTCAGGTCAGTGGCAGAACCAGGATTTGACCCAGATGTTCGGGGCTCCCAAGTGGGCAGCCTGGGTCAGGAGGGGGAAAGGGGGAAGATGGGGAAGGAGGGGCTGGCCTGTGACAAGGAAAGGGGAACACAGGCCAGCAGCCTTTGCCCCAGGAGAAACCAGGACAGGAACTTCCTGCTAATTGCAGTCATTGACCCGAAGCCAGGGATGAAAACCATAATGTTGGGAGTGGGCTCCTATGGATCATCTGCAGGTCTGCAGAGCAAAAGATGGGCACGGCTAAGTGGGATAATCCTGGGTTCCAGCAACTGCTTCCCCTCTGACTAGCTGTGGACCCTGCCTGGGCAAAGGACTTCACCTTTCCGAGACTGCATGTCATGACCTCAGTGTAAAATGGAGAGAACAGCAGGATCCTTCCCAGGGTGGACGGGAGGGACCGCGAGATAACGCAGGGACTTCAAGCCTGGCACCTATAAGGTCCCACCAGGGGAAGCCGCGCCCCTAGGACTGAGGAGCGGTTTGTCCACTCCTCCTCTGTCTCAGGCCGCGCGAGACAGGACACTCGCGAGACGGGACACTCACCGGGGCCACTAGGGAGGCAACACCGCAGGCCAGGCCGGTGAGGAGGCGGCCCCCCAGCAGCATCCACACGTCTTGGGCCGCGGTGATGACGGCAAAGCCGGCCACGAAGGGCACGGAGCACAGCAGGAGGCTCAGCTTGCGCCCGGCGCGGTCCACCAGCCAGCCGCCCAGCACTCCCCCTGCCGCAGCACCTAGGGTCACGATGGCCTGGGGGCGGGCGGAGGCTGAGGAGGGGGCGCCGAAGCCGCAGCCCATCCCTCCCCCCGCCCACGCCCCGCGGGCTCAGAGGGAAGGGGGCGACTCCAGGCAAATGAGCCGGGGCCCAGCGCCCGTCCCGAGGGGAGGGGTGGGGGACTGAGGGGTCCGGCGCTTGTCCCGAGGGGAAGGGTGGGGGACCAAAGAACTCGAAGCCCGTCCCGAAAGGCCCGATGCCCGTCTCCTGGGGAAGGGCGGTGGCGGAGGGGCCCGATGCCTGTCCCGAGAGGAGGGCGCGGGGTCCCAGGGCTGGAGGGGCGAGTCCGGGGCCTCACCCCGAACCAGGAGGCGGCAGCGTCGTCCAGGTGCGGGGCCGGGGGCGCGGCGCGCTGCAGACTCGGGATGGCCGGGGAGCTGTAGCCGAGCGCGAAGCCGAAGCTGAGTGGGCCCAGGGCAGCGGCGAAGGCGGCGAGGAAGACGCGGCGGCCGCGGGGCGCGCTGCGGTGACAGGACCGAGGGTGAGCTGAGCGGACGCGGAGGGGCGGGAGGGCGAGGCCGCGTCCGGGCCCGGGTTCCCCGGGGCTCACCTGCCGCCAGGCGGCCCCAGAAGCGGCTGGGTTTCCTCTGGGTCCTCGGGCGTCATGTCCGCGGCCAACGCCGATCGGCCAGCTCCGGCGCCTGAACCGCCACCGGCCCCGCGAGTGCGGTCGGCACCGGCCTCTCGCAGCCAATGGGCGGCGGGGGGCGGGGGGCGGTGCTGGGCGGGATCGGAATCGCAGAGCAGAAGCAGCCAATAGGAATGCAAGGCGGGATTAGCGAATGCGCTAGGACCCGCCCTCATATTAAAGTATACCAATGGAAGCATAACGCTGATTAGCAAAACGCGCTGGAACCGCCCCTAGGATGGAAAGGCCCTAGGTACAGGTGGGCGGAGTTTCCGTCTGGGAGCACACAATCACCCAATTGGATTGTAGTGGGAGCCCGTAAAGGGGGCCAGAGAGCAGCCTCAGAACTGAGCTGGCCAATGAGGTTGGAGGGAGGAGTTTTTTTTTCTGGCACCGCCTCTCAATCTAGCTTCAACCAATGAGGGTAGGGGCGGGGCGAAGGCGGAGCACGTGGGCCTCAGCCCGAGACTTCCCGCCCCCAACTCTGAGAAGCTGCAACTGTCCTGCCGGGTCCGGTTTGCAGTTCCTGCCCCGCGTTAATCGCTGCCCTGGGGCTTGTATTGGAGGTATCTGACCTCTGCCTGGGCCCAGCTCTGCAGGGGAGAGAGCCTCTAAGCAGACTGTCCTGGGCCGCCTCCCTCTCCTCTCGGACGCCGAGACTGGTCATACGCTCCCGCTAGGCTGCTGGCGGCGGAGGCGTGGCCCTGTGCACCGAAACCCATCTTCATGCTTCCCAGATTGCTGAAGGCTCGGGTCTCCAGGTGCTGAGGACCAGTGGTAGGCGGGGTACCCCACGCCCTATGTGTGACAGATCTGGGCTTCACTCCCCCTCTTAAGTGTCACTCACTTCACAGCGAGTCCTGACTCTTGAATCTTCATCTACCTGTCTCCGAATTTTGAGTTCCCTGTAGATTTTAATGCCGCCTTCTCCCCTTGTGCACCCAAGTCAAATGATGAGGCACTGTTGGATCTCACCAGTTGTACCCAATTCATACCCAACACTCTGGTTGCAGGCAGCTGCGGTGGAATGCTGGTGTAATTCTGGAAAGAGCCAGGGCATGGGAGTAAGAGGCTTGGCTTGTAATCCCTCTCTGGGCCTTGTGTTTCCTCATCTCTAAGTGGGGATGACCATTATCTTCCAGGAGAGTTGTGAAGCAAGGTAATGTATATAAGACATATGAAGCACTCAAAGGCTAACCGGTATGATGAAGATAGTCATTTGACATACTGCAGTCACCTGATGGTTCTAGCAAGCAACATTTTTCAATCCTGACCACAAGACTATCTTTAAAGACTTAGGCAACTGCCCTTCTGTACTCCCGCAGCATCTAGTGCTTGATAACTCAAGTGCTTGACAACACAAAGCAGTGATAAATGCTGTGACAAGAATAACTCAAGCACTGTATTCTTATCACAGCATTTATCACTGCTTTGTGACCCCTGTTTACTTCTGTCCTTCCCCGATGGACATGACCTCCTCTGGAGAGGAGGCACTTGGTGTTTGCAGAGTGGATCAGTGCCTCCAACTCCCTGGGCAGACACTGCACTTAGATGATTTTCTGTGTGACTCAGCCAGCCAGGTACACAGAAAGGGTTGTGCAGGCAGGGTGCTCCTCACCCTGTGGCCGATGGCTTCCCTTCCCGTGCGTGTGCAGAACTCACTTGTTGGCCTTTGTAAACAAATAATGTTGCCAGAGCAGCCTCTTGCCCCCTTTTCATAGGCAAAGCACCATCAGCCTGATCAGTAGGGTCCACCTTTTGCCCTCGCTACATCCCTTCTCAGACCTGTGACTCTTGTCAAATTGTGGGTAGCTCTAATGCTGCTGATTTGGAAGAATGCTCTAAAACAGTCCGTGGATTTTTTTATGCTACGCTGTGAAGCAAGAAACTTCAGGGAAAAAAAAAGGAAAAACACAGATACAAGCTCATAAAGCTTACAAATTAGTTGAACATGAAAAACACCAGCCAGATCCAGCTGACACAAGGCACTTAGCCTGGCTCTGCATGGCAGACATGGGGAAAGCAAGGGCTCTGCAGTCAAAGAACTTGCAGGTTCAAACCATTGCCCCTTTTTGAGCCTGTTTCCTTATTTGAAAAGCAAGGATAATAAAACATAATTCATTAAACTGTTGGTGGGGTTGAGACAGTGTTTTTTCCCCCCTATATAGGAAAAGGGCATAAAAAACATGGAGGAAGAACGGGCATGCTAACTGCTGCAAAGAATATGAGCAGACACACGTGGCTATACACAGCCCCATCTGGGTATACCTAAATACCACTGGCTTCACTACTCTTGCCTCTTGCCTTCTGCCAAAAATGAACCAAGCAACCTTCCGCTTGGGTTATCATGCTGATCTGTTTGCACAAAAGACAGACAGGGGAGCTCTCCCCACAGTGTGCAAGGCCCACTAGGAGGTACGACCCAAACTTCTATAAAATCTGTCAGACCAAGGTCCTGTCAAACTCAGTTCTCCACACTCACAAAGAAGGCCTGCTGGCCGGGCGCGGTGGCTCACACCTGTAATCCCAGCACTTTGGGAGGCCAAGGAAGGCGGATCATGAGGTCAGGAGTTCGAGACCAGCCTGGCCAACATGGTGAAACCCCATCTCTACCAAAATACAAAAATTAGCTGGGCGTGGTGGTGCGCACCTGTAATCCCAGCTACTCAGGAGGCTGAGGCAGGAGAATCGCTTGAACCTGGGAGGTGGAGGTTGCAGTGAACTGAGATCGTGCCATTGTACTCCAGCCTGGGCAATAGAGTGAGAATCTGTCTAAAAAAAAAAAAGGCCTGCAGAAGAACTCTTCTGAGCTGCTTTAACGGGGTAGGTAACAGGAATAATGTAAGTAGGAAAAGATAGAATAAAATTGAAATGGCTAGAATAAAGCCAAAGTAAAATACCTTCTTCACACAGATTAAAATATTTGCAAACAATGCTAATGAAACTGGATTTCCCCTTGGGTAGGTGGCTGAGATTTCACTTTCTTTCGCACTTGGCCCAGTCCACATTTCTTTCTGCTCACACTGGATAAACTATTTATTTAGTTTATCCAGTGTGAGCAGGAAAGGCAGATAAACTAAATTATTATCTTCATATCATTTATGTGAAAGAGTGAAGGGGACTCAACAAGAAGGAGGGGTTTGAGAATGCTTTCTTTTTTTTTTTCTTTTCTTTTCTTTTTTTTTTTTTTTTGAGACAGGGTCTCCCTCTGTTGCCCAGGCAGGAGTACAGTGGTGCGATCTTAGCTCACTGCAGCCTTGAACTCCTGGGCTCAAGTGATCCTTCCACCTTGGCCTCCCAAAGCACTGGGATTACAATGAGAATACTTTTAACCACAAGGAGTAGCTGTTCTCTTGTTACATTATTGCAGAGTAACAATAAAACCACACAAAATAATCTGAAGACTTTTGACAAGCTCCTATGCCTTAATATTTTTCATGAGATGCAGGGAAGAAGGAGGAGCTTCTAAGATCTAACCATTCAGCTTTTCTCAAAAGTCTACAGGCAGGAATGCAGCTGGTTCCAATCACAGTGAACTGAAACAGCAACTGGGGCCAAAGGTGCAGAAAGAAAACTTACTTATAATAAAGTTAAAAAGCAATGACTTTTCTTTATAAAAGAAACACATTATGTGACATAAATCAAAACTCTAATGAAAAAATTTTCCATCTAAGTATATAAAATATGAGAAGGTTGCAGTAAATAAGAATGAATATTTTTGATTTATTCAAAGTTTCAATCTAAAACCTCAATGAAATCTACCACCTTTATTACAAGGGGACTGATGGTTCCTGAACAGAAAGAAACAAAGGTCAGGAAAGATGGCACCGGACATTGGAGAGGGAACTGGCCGAGTGTGTAGAAGGTTTGGTCCAATAGATCACTGACAGGCTAAAAGCCACATTTTGTTGAGAAATGACAGCAGAACTGTTTAAAGAGTATAAATCTCCATAAGAAAACTAAAGATGGCAAATGAGATTTGAACTCTGTTACTTCAAGTCAATAATGTCTTCATCGGAGAAAGCCGTGAGCTGGAAGGGGCTGCTGCTGGAGACTGGGCTGCCCTCTCTGTCTGCAACAGGGTCCTGGTCAGAGCTGGTTGAGTGCCCCTCAGGGTTGGCTTCGGAAGTAGAAGCACTTTCCAAGGAGCCTGATGGGATCCTAGAAGAGACAAGTCACTGTAAGAGGATCCGTGGGAGTATTGCGGAACTGGGACTATTTTTTTCTGGCAATTTCCTGTTCATCTGAGCTCATGAGCTTGGCTCCCCAAACCCTCACTGTTATGTGGTAGAGGTGGGGAAGTGCTGGAATGCCAGCCCCATCACCTCAGGGGTTTGTGAGGATTAAAGGCCGAGTGTGTGACACATGGAAGGTGTTTGTGAGGCATTATTTACCTACCTTTCTAAAGTGCAAACCTAGATAATGTCACCCTGCCTAAAACCCTCCCATGGGTGCCCAGGGCCAGAGGATCAGGCTGAAACTCATAATCAAGGTTCCAGGACTGGGCCTGTGACCCCTCCAGCCTTCCAGGGCACCCCGACTCCCTCTGTTTCCTCCAGCTTCTCAGGACTCTTCTCAATAGCTGCATATTAATTTGACCAAAATTAGTTTCCACTTCTCAGGGAGTTAATGCATTCCACAAATACTCATTGGCCTGCAAAAGCCCACCTGACCCAACTGCTGGCCACTCTCGGCCTCACACGGTTCCTGGCTCCGTTCTCTACGCTCAAGTCTGTCCACTCTTCCTCCTGCCTTTTAACTGGCCATGCTAGGCCTGCTGCAGGGCCCTTGCCCTGAGGTTGCTGCTGTCAGAAGGGCTGTTCCCCTAGCTTCTTACCATTCATTCCAAGCCCAGCCCGATGCTACTTCCTCAAAAAGCTTTCCTTGAACTCTCTCTCAGAGTAGACCTTCTACCTGCCAGCCCTGTCACTTCTTTTCCATTTCTTTATAGCACTAAGGGGCCTTGTCAGGTTATGACTTATGAGAGGAGGCTCAGCCTCCCCTGATGTTTGAGACCCTCCCTGCCCCAGGTGTGGGCTGGATGGCAACCCCTTGTTACACATCACCTGCCACGCTGGAATGCAGTAATTGTCTGGACCCTTGTTGGTCTTTGCCACTGGCCTGGGAACCCCTTGAAGGCACAGGTGGGGGCTTAGTCCTTTCCATATCTTAACACATTCTTGGGTGCTCCAAGAATGTATGTTGAGCGAATAAATGAAGCTTGGATATACGAACTTATCACTCTCCACACTGAAGCATGTGTGATGTTGCTTGAAGGACAACAGAGATCTTATAGGACAAATCAGTGTGACTTAATTACTATTCACTGACATGTGATGCTGAGCTGGCATTCAGATAGGCTGGACTGTGTATGTGCTACCAGTACTGCATTCCTGCATAGATAGCACCTATTTCCCTGCAGTCTTACTGTTTTTTTTTTTTTTTTTGAGACGGGGTCTTGCTCTGTTACCCAGGCTGGAGTGCAGTGGTGTGATCATGGCTCACGGCAGCCTTGACCTCCCAGAAGGAGGTGATCTTCCCACCTTAGCCTCCCAAGTAACTGGGACTATAGGCACACACCACCAGATCCAGCTAATTTTTTTTTTTTTTTTTGTAGAGATGGGTCTTGCCGTGTTGCCCAGGCTGGGATTGAACTCTTGGGCTCAAGTGACCTTCCCTTCTCAGCCTCCCAACGTGTTGGGATTACAGGCATAAGCCACCATGCCTAGCAGGCATTTTTATTTTAAAAACTCTCTGTCGATCTGGTGAGGAAAAAGTCTCTCTCTCTCCATATATATATATATAAAAAATATAAATATATACATATATAAAATACAAGTCTTGCTCTGTTGCCCAGGCTGGAGTGCAGTGGCATGATTTTGGCTGACTGCAGCCTCCACCTCTCACATTGAAGCGATTCTTCTGCCTCAACCTCCCAAGCAGCTGGGACCACAGGGATGTGCCACCACACCTGGCTAATTTTTGTATTTTTAGTAGAGATGGGGTTTCACTGTGTTGGCCAGCCTAGTCTCGAACTCCTGACCTCGGGTGATCTGCTCGCCTCGGCCTCCCAAAGTGCTGGGATTAAAGGCATGAGCCACTGCGCCCGGCCTGGTCTCAATATATTTGAATGAGCATTTGACTGCTGGTATGTGTGCCCATTTGTCTAGATCCCTCCCCGGCAGGCCTGAGGGTCTGGGTACCCTCAGAGAGGAGCAGGCTGCTGGCCCTCTGCTGTAGCTGCCAAAGGGGCCACTAGTGGCATCATCAATCCACAGAAGGGGCCTCCTGGGCAGTGCTGTGACTCACAGGTCCACCACCCCAAGCAGGGGCCTCTCTGTCTCTTTACCTGTCACTGCTAGATGACCTCACTGCCCCTGGCTTGGGGCCTCCTTGGCTTTCTTCTAACCGCTTCCGGGGTTTTGATTTGGCCTTTGGCGCTCCTTCTGACTTGGGTCCACCTTCATCCGAGAGGCCTGGATTGAGAATCATAGGTCAGAGGGTCACTACCACAGGGCTGCCACGGAGACAGAAAAGACCCTTATTTTTTCTTGGTTGGGAACTGGTGCATTGTTGTGCTAGAGTCAGGAAGAAAGATGATAGAATATATATTTTCAAATTATTGGTTTTCTTGTTGGTAGGTTTTTATTTTCTGATTATAAAGTATACACACATTGCAAAAAAATTAGAGACTCAAAGAGCCTAATGAGGAGAGATCATCTACAGTCCTACCGCTGATAACCCTGTAATTCTCCAATTCAGAGGTTCCGTTTTGCAAAAGCTCAGTGGTTTGTAAACAGTGGTGGGCAGATCAAGCTTTGATATGGAAGACTGCGTTAAAAATAGCAATACATTTATTTTAAAAACACAGTGGAAGGCACCAACTTGACAAACCAATGGACTTTGTCAGTGTCAAGGCCTGCCCTGTCAGGTGGCCTGAATCCCCTCCTCCAGTTGTTCAGGAAATATCACCGCAGGGCAGGGATGTGCTCAGGCCACCTGTCATGCAGATCCCAATCTAAATTTTCAAACCAGTTTTTACTGGTTTATCATGTCACTTTCATTTTTCCTTATTTTGTTTCCACAAATCTGAACAAAAAGGTTTCTAACAGTTTAACCTTTTCACACTTATCAGGGGCTTTATGTTTCTCTGGTTTGGCCTCTCATCTTTTTTTTTTTTTTTTAAAGACAGGGTGTCTCTCTGTCACCCAGGCTGGAGTGCAGTGGTGTCACCATGGCTCCCTGTAGCCTTGACCTCCTGGACTCAATTGATTCTCTTGCCTCAGCTTCTTGAGTAGCTGGGACTATAGGCACATGTCACTATGGCTGACTAATTTTTTTGTATTTTTTGTAGAGATGGGGTTTCACCATTTTACCCAGGCTGGTCTTGAACTCCTGAACTCAAGTGATCTCCTGCCTCAGCCTCTCCCAAAATGCTGGGATAACAGGTGTGAACCCAGTGCCATATTTATACTGAGAGAAAAGAGCTCAACACGTATCTTTCATCTGTTCCATCCACAGACCTGCCCCCACTGTCTAGGGCTGGGAGAAGTAATAAGGGAACTGAACACACACGTGTAAAAACATGGTACATTTCCACTTTGGGATATACCAACATAAAATATTGCCTGAGGACTGTGGGATATAAATCCTTCTAGACACCTTTCTAGGAAATCATATATAGATTGGTACTTTTATTTTTAAAAATGGTATCAGACTAGACATAGTGTTTTATAAACTGCCCATTTCCCCCCTTCACATGGCTTGGGCAGCTTTCCACACCAATAAATATAGATCAACAACATCACTGTTGGTGGCTACACTATAGTGTATTCCTTGGTATAGATGTATTAGAACTTACTTATAAATCCCTTCTTAAAAGGAAAGTTTCCTTTTAAACTCATTGTTTTTGAGGACAATTCATATCCAAAGATAAAACCAGCTGGTCTGTTCACAGACAGTGGAAACCAGGATTGAGAACCATTACCCAGTAGTTCCCTGCGGGTCCTGCTTGCTATTTCTTTGATCTCCATGCGAGACAGGGACAAGGAGTGCGTGACAGGAATGGCAGCGAGGCCCACACTGATGGGAGTGGGTGGGGTGATGACCTTGGAGACTAAGGGCGACTTCAGAGGTCGCTCGATGCTTCTGCCCACGAGGTTTCTAAGTGGAATCTTGTACAGATTTTTTGATTGAATTTCACCTGAAATGTGATTTCAAAAAGAACATCAGAACTTTAAGAAAAGTTCATATTATTTACAAGAGAGTAATCTCTTGTTCCTTAACATAGCATGAAGGAAGACTTTATGTCAGACACTGATCTGTAATGTCCCACTGGGAGGGCTGGCCGGGAGCACTAATTTGAGGGTGCCTGATGGCTCTGCATTTTCTAAAGCATTTTCATGTGTAAATTAGGTAAAATGCACTCGTGACTGCACAGGAAAAAAGACTAGACAAGAAAAGCAAAAAGCTGCCCTGCTTGGGAAATTCTGTGCTTTCTCTTAACTGTGTGCAGTAAAGACGAGTGATGTGGTAAGAATTTATGAAAAGCGGTGTGTTCAAAGCAATGAGGCAACCACAGCAGAGGCCTCTGGGGTTTGCAGGCAAAGCCAGATAGGGTGAAAGACTGCATGTGCTAAGGAATGTCTAGGCTTGATGACTCTATTCTTTTAGCTATCAAAACCCACTACTGTTAACAGCCCTGAAGGAAAAATAACTGCTGTTGCAAGTTGGAAACTCTATAGCCTTTAACTCCCTTCTTCCCGCTGAAACTTTTTTTTTTTTTTTTTTTTTGAGAGAAGGTCTTGTTCTGTTGCTCAGGCTGGAGTGCAATGATGCAGTCATGCAATCATGACTTACTGCAGCCTTGACCTCCCAGGCTCAAGTGAACCTCCCACCTCAGCCTCCTGAGTAGCTGGGACCACAGGTGCATGCCATGACAGCCAGCTAATTTAATTTTAGTTTTTGTAGAGACAGGGTCTCACTCTGTTGCCCAGGCCAGAGTGCAGAAGTGCAATCCCGGCTCAATGCAGCCTTGACCTCCGGTGCTCAGGTGATCCTCCCAACTCAGCCTCCCAAGTAGCTGGGACTACAGGCACATGTTACCACGCCCAGCTAGTTTTTGTATTTTTTTTTTTTTTTTAGAGACAGGGTTTTGCCGTGTTGCCCAGCTGGTCTTAAACTCCTGGGCTCAAGCGATCCATCTGCCTCGGCCCGCCAAAGTGCTGGGATTACACGTGTGAGCCACAGTGCCTAGCCCAGTTTGTTTGTTTATTTATTTATTTTTACAATGGAGTTTCGTTGTTATCACAAGGTTTCTTAAGAACACAACCAATGTATTCAGACTGCAAGAGTTTTTTTTTTTTTTTTTTTAGACGGAGTCTCACTCTGTTGCCCAGGCTGGAGTGCAATGGCACGATCTCGGCTCACGGCAACCTCCACCTCCCAGGTTCAAGCGATTCTCCTGCCTCAGCCTCCCGAGTAGCTGGGATTACAGGTGCCTGCCATCATGACAGGCTAATTTTTGTATTTTTAGTAGAGATGGGGTTTCACCATGTTGGTCAGGCTGGTGTTGAACTCCTGGCCTCAGGTGATCTGCCTGCCTCAGCTTCCCCAAGTGCTGGGATTATAGGCGTCAGCCACCACACTTGGCTGGTTTCTTTTTTTTAATGGCTTTACATAGTAACTTCTTTAAGCAGTAATCACATGTAGATATTAGACAATGAACTAGAGAAATTAGAGTGGATTACAGATATTAATCAAACAGTAAAACTTGGACATCACCTTCCCCCAGGGAAGAAGGAAATACTGGAGTATCTCGGCCCGGGGGTGTCTGAGGAGAATTGCCGGCACTGGCCCCCTTGGAGCTGCCTCCAGATGAGACCTCATTCACAGCTGCAGTTGCTGTGAAGTATATATCCGACTAGAAAGAAAGAGAGAGCATTACCGGGCTGCCTGGTGTTTTGGGCCTTGCATCCACTGGCCCTCCTGCCATCACTGCAAACCCTCCAACTGGTCCCCATCCTTGGAGCATGCAGAGAAGTGCGGGATGCCGGGGCGAGGGATGGAGGGAGCCTTCCGGAGGAAAGCCCAGCGTGGCTAGTTACACTTTTCCGGAGTATTCCACTCCCCGCCACTTTTCCTCATCTATTTGTTGATCCACAATAGAAAATAGTCAATGTTCCACCACACATCTTCTGCAATCACAAACACAGCACACACTTCCCTCACAGGAATCTCAGGCACCTGGAGTGTTAGAATGGGAAAGATCTTAGGGATTCGGTTAGGCCCATTTGGCAGATGGGGAAACGGATTATTCATTCACTGATCCAGCAGATACTCAGGCACACCCGTGATGTGCCGGCGCTGGTGCTGACAGCAGTGGTGTGCTGGATGTGATTTATGAGATCCAATTTTCAGGAATTTTGCAAACTGGCTGTTAAACACACATGATTAGAAATAAAATTATACAAACCTAAATAAACAAAGGCCCTAAATATCCAAATTCAACCATTCCTAATTATTTGACTGTGCTTACTATTACATCTGCTCTGGAGTTATTGACACCAACAGTGTCTGTGGGGCTTGGGGGAGAGATACTGCACCATGGGGGATAACGCACGTCTCCCCAACACCACCTGCAGTGGCGTCTCACTGGAAGCTTGAAATCAATCATGGAGGGACTCTTTACACCATGGAATCCAGCGAGGACTATCAGTTCCACTTTGATTTGTTGTTTTGTTGATTGTCTATACTTACAGTGATGCAGAAAGTACTAGTAATGAACAAGAAATGTGGAAGTGTGTTTAGTCGGGTACAGAAGCTGAAAGAAGTTTCAGTTTAATGACTAATAAGTTGTATGAGGTTGAAAAATAGTTTTATAGCAGATTACCTATCAGATTAAAATTGCAAAAAAATGCGTGGATTGAGATATAACTCCAAGTGTAAAATAATGGTTGAAATGCAACTGTAGACTGGCTATGGATATAAGAATTCAGCAAATATTAACAAAAGCATTTTGTAAGAACCAATTGGCTAAGTGGATTTTTATGATAAACAGCATTGTATATTTATTATTTGTAAATTGTAAGCTATTTACAATCAATGAATGTACACACATATAATACATACATGCGCATATGTACACATATCATACATATATGTACATATGTGCACACACATGTTTTCCAGAGCGCTGGGGGACCGAAGCACGGAGCACACCACTGGTGCTATGATAGTGAGTAAGACAGCATGGCCCCTGCTCTCACAGAACCATCAGGGCAGCAGCAAAGATGAACAAATAAGCAGTCACCTACCACCAAATGTGATGGATGTCAGGACCAGGGAAGGGAACAGGGGACACAGCGGGGGAGCCAGCCCAGTCTGGCAGGGCTGGGGAGGACTTTCTGGGCCTGACTCAGGGGAGGGGACTGGAACAAGAAGCCCCAGAGTATGTGCCAGTGACAGAAGACATCTTGGAAGGCGTCTTTGTTCCTGCATCCCTCCGTTTTGCCCTAGCTCTTGGTTATGAGGCATGGACTACTCCATGAGCCATGTTTCATAGGCTATGAATTCAAATTGAGGACAGAGGGTGGGAAAGGAAGAAAGATTGCAAGCTCTGACTTTTTCTAGACTTGGACTGTCCTCCAGGGCAGCAGTGACGTGAATAACTGACCCAGTCTCTGATCAGGGATGTATCTTTTCAGCGAAGTGCTCCCCAGCGGCCACCAGCACTGACTGACTATTAACAAAGCTGAGGAGTGTTCTGAAAGCCCACAGAAATCACACACGAAAACCCAACAGATCAGTCTGGTTTCAGGCTTTCCATCTCGCGCTGGCATTCTGACACCGGTCTTCATCAGCCTAACTTGACAAGAGGCGGCTTCTGTGCTCGCCTGAAATCCCACAGTGCTGGGGCCCGCCAAACCCCTCAGAGAGAAAATCTCAGTCCTACTCACCCTGGAGGCCACGAGCTGCAGCTGTGGCACGACTGCGGTGTGGACCAGGTTCCCGTTCACCACCAGGCGGATCTCCATGGAGTCGGTGGTGAAGGCCAGGAGATACGGGAAAGCACAGACTGCAAGGGAACAGGAGTGTCACCTCCCAGTTGCTAGCTTGGTGGCTGCGGACGGGCTGTGACTGTCTCATAGTCACACTCACTTCTCTAGAAACTTCCATCTCTCATTCCTCTGGCTGCTTTTCTCCTTCCTTCACATGTGCACGTGGCCCTGATCCTAAGGTAGCCTTGGCTCCCAAGATAGCCTCCCCTCGGTTGCCACACTCCGCCTCCCAGGAGGTGCGCACCGTCACCATGCTTGCTGCCCTTTTCCCCTATGGAAACCCCATTGCCTGATCTTCCAGTGAGGCAGCTCACCTGCCAAAGTCCTGTGGGGGAGTCCCTTGTGTTGTTCAGATACCAGCCTGACATTCTCTCTGCAGGCCCAGGCCATCCTGCCTGGGACACTTCCCTTTGGTCGCTCTTCAAGGCCCAGCCCTGGAGGAGCCC
The DNA here is from genome assembly GCF_024542745.1 of Macaca thibetana thibetana. Classification (NCBI taxonomy): domain Eukaryota; kingdom Metazoa; phylum Chordata; class Mammalia; order Primates; family Cercopithecidae; genus Macaca; species Macaca thibetana. Next base: position 11,199,866 of record NC_065592.1, read on the forward strand.
TCAGTGCTCCTCACTCCTCCCCTGTGCTCCTCCTGCTGCACGTCTGAGCAGGGGCTGCATCTTATTCCTCACCGGCCCTCACAGTGTCCCTCAGGATCAATGGGTTTGCTGAGTTATTTGTTAAGGGCTGGCCCCTCTGCTTGAAATGATTTGAATGACACACTGGCTTCCAGGTGCTGTGCCTGCCCGGGCTGCCCTGCGGCACACCTCTTTCATCCTGGCACTTTGTGTCGTTCCCTCCTTCAGGCTCTCTCTGCACTCTTTCCGTGGATGAGCTCATCTGCTCTCCTGGCTTTCCTGGGGACTCTGCCAACCACATCGATGCCTCTGGCCATGACTTTCAAGCCCCTCCAGTAACAGTTGAAAACCTCCCTTTCCTGTCACCAGATCTAATCTGTCATCAAGTCTGACTGGTCCTCCCAGGATCTTAGATCGGTCCCTCTGTCCTCCTCTGAAAATGCTGTCCCGTGGACCTACTAACACATAGCTTTATTGTGAGGACAGAAGAATGAACTGGAACATTCTTGGCTCTGATCTGACTCCCAAAACGCAATGGCCAGTTGTGGATCTTGAATCACAAACACAAAGCATCACTGCTCACGTCCTGACATTTTAGTGGCAGGCAGGTACCTGAGTTTCTATGAAACATATACCAAAGGTGCTAAAAGCACTGTGCTTCTCCCTGAGGTCAGCCAGCATTTTGAGGCTGGAGACTGTACACTTGAATTTTAGAAAAAGGAAAGTGAGGCCCAGAAATGAACTGAGGTGCTGAAACGATAACCAAGTACTGAAAAATGACATTTAATTGCTCTCAAATGCATACATGCTCAGGCACTGAGAGAAACTAGGAAGAACAGTAGAAGACAATAGTCCCAAAAGGGGAACAAAAAGAAAAAAAAATGACAAAGAAAAAGAACGCTCTGAATACTAATCATATGCATGTAATTTATGGCAATTTCGCAGTAAGCCAGTGATTTGCTTACATAGGATTTGCTTACAACAGTTCAGACATATCTATGAAGGGGGAAAGCGTTATGAGAAAGATTTTTCTTACCAATTGCACAGGGAGCCTGGTTCCAACAGAACTGGAAATCTGACGCAGAGGGTTGAACCAAAAAAGAGCCACCATTAAAGGGGCAAACCTTTTTATAGATGCAACTGTCTGCAATGAAAACAACAGCAACTCATTTTTGTTAGAGACAACACTTAAATGACTGTAATTAAATAAATGAAAAACAGGCAACAAGAATAGTATCCTATCTGCTAGTTCTTTATAAATAGCCAGTATGAATACTGCCAAGATGCTGGATACTTAGGGTCAAAGGCCTAAGTATCTGAACCGTCTAAGCCAGAATAATATTACTACTACAAGTAATAAGAGCTGCTGTTTTGGGAGAATTTACTATGTGCCAGGCACTGAGCTTGAAAGCCATTATCCCATTTAATCTGTAGAAAGTAGAAAGATTATCCCACTTAATCTTCACAAAGTAGATACCATTATTACACTCACTTTACAGATGAGAAAATTGAGGTTAGGAGAGGCGAAGTAGTTTGTCCAAAGTCTCACAAGTACTGTGTGGGGGAAGCAGGGTTTGGACACAGGTCTGCATGACTGCAGAGCCCGTGTGCTTTATGCCTATGCCCTACTGTCTCCCACACTCGTGAACGGTCAAGAAAGGACACCTGACGGCAGCCCCTGGCTGGAGAATGCCCTCCTGCAAGGCGGATCACACCTTGAGCCTCATTCAGGACAAGGGTGGCGGGAGCCAGATACCCCCCGCAAACATTTTATTATTATTCAAGAGGACTTGAAGCCATATGCTTGTATCCTCTTGCTGAACCTCAACCAGTACTAGATTAAGACAAGGTTCATTCAAGTACATTGTTCCTGGCCTGCTGCAAGCTCTAAACACAGGTCCATGTGGTTCAGACCCTCTTAGAGTGAGAAAGTTCATGGAGAAACAAAGCCCCCATTTATTACAGAAGTTCATCACATTTTAAAAATTTAAATTAAAAAAAATTTTTTTTTAGAGACAGAGTCTTGTTCTGTCACACAGGCTGGAGTGCAGTGGTGTGATTACAGCTGATCGCAGCCTCCCCATCCCAGGCTAAAGTGAGCCTCCTACTTTAAATCCCCCAGTAGCTGGGACTACAGGTGCACACTGGCACATCCAGCTATTTTTTTTTTTTTTTTCAGTAGAGACAAGGTCTCGCTATGTTGCCTAGGCTGGTCCAACTCCTGAGCTCAAGCAATCCTCTCGCCTTGGCCTCCCAAACCATCATGTTTTAGCCATGCATTTCTTTCTCAATGAAAGACCGAGTTATTATTATTATTATTATTATTATTTTTGAGACGGAGTCTTGCTCTGTCGCCCAGACTTGAGTGCAGTGTCTAGATCTCAGCTCACTGCAACCTCCGCCTCCCAGGTTCAAGTGATTCTCCTACCTCAGCCTCCCAAGTAGCTGGGATTACAGGCACCCGCCACCATGCCCAGCTAGTTTTTGCATTTTTAGTAGAGGCAGGGTTTATCCATTTGGCCAGGCTGGTGTTGAACTCCTGAACCCTCAAGTGATCCACCTGCCTCGGCCTCCCAAAGTGCTGGGATTACAGGCGTGAGCCACCGTGCCCGGCCTGAATTTTTATTAACATCATGAAGAATGGATGTTAACAAATATCTGAATGTTAATTATTGACACACAACAACAGGGATGACTCACAGACATAATACTGAGTAAAAAAAAGAAAAGCTAGATATTTGAGTACATACTGTATAATTTCATTCATTTAAATGTTTAAAGCTGTCTACAGAGGGTAGAGGTAAAGATGGTAGTGTTACTCTGAGAAGATAATGACATGTAAGAACAATATCTTGGATTAGTGTCCCCACCTACATTTTAGAATCACATTTCTAATTTCCAAAAAAAAAAGGAAGAAAACATGATATAATTAACAACTTGATGAGTCAGCAGATACAGAGTTTTGTTGCAATTGGGTCTTGGCTGCATTACTATGTTTACTGTTTGAAAAATAATGAAACCCGGTCGGGCGCAGTGGCTTACGCCTGTAATCCCAGCACTTTGGGAGGCCAAGGCGGGCGGATCACAAGGTCAGGAGATCGAGACCATCCTGGCTAACACGGTGAAACCCCGTCTCTACTAAAAATACAAAAAACTAGCCGGGTGAGGTAGTGGGCACCTGTAGTCCCAGCTACTCGAGAGGCCGAGGCAGGAGAATGGCATGAACCTGGGAGGTGGAGCTTGCAGTGAGCCAAGATCATGCCACTGCACTCCAGCCTGGGCCATAGAGCAAGACTTCATCTCAAAAAAAAAGAAAAATAATGAAACTATTTTAAATTATTAAAAATAACAGCTTTACTGAGATCATTTATAGATCACAAAATTCATCCATTAAAAATGCACAATTCGGGCAGGTGTGGTGGCTCTCACCTGTAATCCCAGCACTTTGAGAGGCTGAGGTGGGCAGATCACGAGCTCAGGAGATCGAGACCATCCTGGCCAACATGGTGAAACCCTGTCTCTACTAAAAATACAAAAATTAGCTGGGCGCGGTGGCACGTGCCTTTAATCCCAGCTACTCAGGAGGCTGAGGCAGAAGAATTGCTTGAACCCGGGAGGTGGAGGTTGCAGTGAGCCGAGATCGCACCACTGTACTCCAGCCAGGCGACAAAGCTAGACTCTGTCTCAAAAAAATACAATAAAAATAAAATAAAATAAAATGTACAATTCAGTGAATTTTAGTATATTTACAGAGTTGTCCAACATTACCATGATCTAATTTTAGAACTCTCATCACCCTAAAATGAAACCTCACTCTCCATTTCTTCCCCCTAGCCCTAGTCAACCACTTATTTGCTTCTGTATCTGTGGATCTGCCTTTTCCGGACATTTCATATAAATGGCATCATACAACACATGGCCTTTTGTGTCTGCACTGAGCATGATGTTTTTGAGGCTCATCCATGTGTCAGTGCATCATTCCTTTTTATGGCCAAATAATATTCCACTGTATGAATAGCCTACATTTTGTTGATCTACTTACCATTTGATGGGCATTTGGGTTGTTTCTACTTTTTGCTATTGTTAATAAAGATGCTATGAACATTCCTGTACAAGTCTGTGTGGATATATATTCATTTCTCTTGTATAGATTGCTGGTTTTATGTAAGTCACATGATTTTATTTTATTCAGAATGTTATTTACTGTTAAATACTTTGTATCTATATCTACATCTTCATGAGCTTCGTTATTTTTTTCTGTGTTTTGTTGTAGAATATTTGAGGAAAAAAGAAAAACATAAATAAGGAAATTTTAAAAATCATCTGCAACCCTATGTCCCAGAGAGAAATACTAATATATATATATGTATTTTTTTTAATTTTTTTTTTTTTTTTTTTGAGACAGAGTCTTGCTCTATCACCCAGGCTGGAGTACAGTGGCGCAATTTTGGCTCACTGCAGCCTATGCCTCTTGGGTTCTGCCTCTTGGGTTCAAGCAATTCTCCTGTTCAGCCTCCTGAGTAGCTGGGTCTACAGGCGTGCCCCACCACACCTGGCTAATTTTTTTGTTTTTGGTAGAGATGAGGTTTCACCATGTTGGCCAGGCTGGTCTCGAACTCCTGACCTCAAGTGATCCACCCGCCTTGGCCTCCCAAAGTGCTGGGATTACAAGTGTGAGCCATCGCACCCGGCCAGTACTGATAGCATTTTGGTACTTCTTCATGTATTTTTATTAAGAATGAATAAGCAAGAGAAATGTCATAAAGAAAAACAGAATTGAACTTCAAAATATAATTTGCTTTCTTCACTATATTGTATATTTTCTTCTATGCATTTTTCTTTTTTTTTTTTTTTGAGACGGAGTGTCGCTCTGTCGCCCTGGCTGGAGTGCAGCATGATCTCAGCTCACTGTGAGCTCCGCCTCCCGGGTTTATGCTATTCTCCTGCCTCAGCCTCCCGAGTAGCTGGGACTACAGGCGCCTGCCACCTCGCCCGGCTAGTTTTTTGTATTTTTTAGTAGAGATGGGGTTTCACCGTGTTAGCCAGGATGGTCTCGATCTCCTGACCTCGTGATCCGCCCGTCTCGGCCTCCCAAAGTGCTGGGATTACAGGCTTGGCCACCGTGCCTGGCCTTCTATGCATTTTTCAATAACGTAAGTTTAACTCACTGTATGGCATTTCAGTATTGAATGTAACAAAACATCTTTACCAGTTTCCTCCTGTTTCCATTTAGTTTCCAAAGCTTTCTGCTTTATAAATGATGTTGTAACAGACAATCAAGAACTCATTATTCACAGTTTGCTGATTATGCCTTAAAATAATTGCCTGTGAGTACACAGGCTGTGTCCATTTAAAATCACATCCTGCCAACTTCTTCCCCAGAAGGCCGTACCATCTAGACCACTTCTAGCAGTGCAGAGAGAGGTGCCTGAATCCATGACTCTGACAGTCTCAGCCAGTCTGAGTGACCAAATCATTTCAGTGATAATTTGCATATTAAAATTCTCAGTGGGGCACCATTTTTCCCATGCCGTTAAAATAATTGGGAAGCCATTAGAATGAGGTGGTCCCAGTGCTGTGAGTTCCTACATAAGCAAACCAAAACCCAACTTAATGTAAAAGGTCATATTCTAGGAGCCAACCAGAAACCGTCAACTAACCTCTAACCCAGGACTTTCCACTGGAATGATCCAAGTAAAGCTACTGCTCCACTTCAGCAAATCAAATACTTTCTTTGCTTTGCTTCTGCATTCACCCTATAAAAGCCTCTCTTTGTTCCTTTGGGTTTGGAGCTGCCTGATTAATAAATCACTGTCATCTGGGCTCAGTGGCTCACTCCTGTAATCCCAGCACTTTGGGAGGCCAAGGCAGGCAGATCACTTGAGGTCAGGAGTTTGAGACCAGCCTGGCCACCATGGTGAAACCCCATCTCCACTAAAAATAGAAAAAAATTAGCCAGGCCTGGTGGTAGGTGCCTGTAATCCTAGCTACTTGGGAGGCTGAGGTGGGAGAATCACTTGAACCTGGGAGGCAGATATTGCAGTGAGCTGAGATCGCGCCACTACACTCCAGCCTGGGCTATAAAGTGAGACTCCACCTCAAAAAAAAATGTGTATATATATATATATATATATATATATATATATATATATATATATATCACTGCTTAAATAAACTCCTAAAAATTGTAATGGGTCACAATTTATCTTTTAACAATGCTTACTGGGTAACTGCATTTCTTTTTTTGTAAATTATCTGCTCATATCCTTCCCTCATATTTTAACGGGTGCTCATGCTTTTATCTTTTTTTTTTTTTGAGATGGAGTTTCACTCTTGTCGCCTAGGCTGAAATGCAATGGCATGATCTTGGCTCACCACAACCTCCGCCTCCTGAGTTCAAGCAATTCTCCTGCCTCAGCCTCCTGAGTAGCTGGGATTACAGGCATGGGCCACCATGCCCGGCTAGTTTTTACATTTTTAGTAGAAACGGGGTTTCTCCATGTTGGTCAGGCTGGTCTTGAACTCCCGACCTCAGGTGATCTGCCCACTTAGCCTCCCAAAGTGTTGGGATTACAGGCGTGAGCCACGGTGCCCAGCCGCCTTTATCTTTTTCATATGTAAGATCTCTTTTCATATTAATGATTCTTTTTTTTTTTTTTTTCCCTCTGTTGCCCAGGCTGGAGTAGAGTGGCATGATCTTGGCTCACTGCATCCTGTGTCTCCCCAGTTCAAGCGATTCTCCTGCCTTGGCCTCCTGAGTAGCTGGGATTACAAGCATGTACCACAATGCCTGGCTAATTTTCTGTATTTTTAGTAGAGACCGGGTTTCACCACGTTGGCCAGAGTGGTCTTGAAATCCTGACCTCAAGTGATCTGTCCGCCTTCATTTCCCAAAGTGCGGGGATTACAGGCGTGAGCCACCGCACCCGGCCTATGCTAATGATATTGGCCCTTTTGGAAACTCACAGATATTTTCTCCAGTTTGCTATTTCTCTTTTAATTTTATGGTTCTTTCTGGCATAGAAATTTTAAGTTTTGTGTAATCAATTATTTCAAACTTTGTTCATGGCTTCTGCATTTTTTTTTTTTTTTGAGACGGAGTCTGGTTCTTTTGCCCAGGCTGGACTGGTGTGCAATGGCACAATCTCAGCTCACTGCAACCTCTGCCCCACTGGGTTCAAGCGATTCTCCTGCCTCAGTCTCCCAAGTAGCTGCGATTACAGGCACACGCCACCATGCCTGGCTAATTTTTGTATTTTTAGTAGAGATGGGGGGGGTCTTACCATGTTGGCCAGTCTGGTCTCAAACTCCTGACCTCAAGTGATCTGCCCACCTTAGCCTCTTAAAGTGCTGGGATTACAGGTGTGAGCCATCGCGCCCGGCTGGCTTCTGCTTCAATGTCGTCCTTAGAAAGGCTCTCTCCACCGCTAAGAGTTGGTACACAGTGGTTCATACTTTCTTTTATAAATTTCAGAAACTGACTTTTTATATTTCACTTTTAATTTATTTAGAACTAAAAACAGAGGCATATATTTACTTTCTCCAAAAGTTTGTCCAATTGTCCCAACGTTATTTTTTAAAAAATTCATCATGTCTCTACAGATTTGAAATGCTACTTTCATCGTGTACATTTTATATATACTTGAGTTTATTTCTGGACTTTATTCTGTTGTATTGAGTGGCTTATCTATTCTTGCACCGGCATCACAGTGTGCTAATTATTGTAGCTTTGCAATAAATTACAATTTTGAAGAAATAACCATCCTTCATGACAAATCTTTTAAAAAATTTTCTGGCAAATCATTCATCTAATCACTCAGCAGATATTTATGGAGTGCCTACTATGTGCCAGGCATAAAGAGAAAAGAATTGGGATTCTGTCTGGAATCACAGTAATTTACTTCATCTGAGGAGAAATATACATCTTTGCAAGATGAAGTCTTCCAATTCAGTAGCATAGTATATTTGTCCATTTGTTCAAACTTTTTCTCAGATTCTGCAGTGATGTTGGATTGTCCTTGTCCCCAAATCCATGCGGGTTGGGACCCTTTTGTGGAGGCTAGTTTTTAAAAAACTATCCAATACCTTCTATACTTACTGACTCAATCAGATTTTCTGCCATTTTTTAGGACAATTTTAGGAATTTATTTTCAACTACAAAATTGTTCCTCTTACCTAGATTTCAAAACTTACCATATTTCATTGAATCTAGGATGTCACTGAATAAAAGATGTACCGTTTTTCTGGCAAAAGTAATAAGATGTATCATTTAAAACGTCTCATCAAAAAAAAGAAAGAAAGAAAGAAAGAAAGCTGTCCACTATAATTATAAGATGCATGCTAAATTCAGAGATGTTAAAATGTTAAGAGGCCGGGTGCAGTGACTCATGCCTCTAATCCCAGCACTTTGGGAGGCCAAGGCAGGTGGATCACTTGAGGTTAGGAGTTTGAGACCAGCCTGGCTGACATGGTGAAATCCCGTCTTTACCAAAAATACAAAAATTATCCGGGCATGGTGGTGCGTGCTTGTAATCCCAGCCTACTTGGGAGGCTGAGGCATGAGAATTGCTTGAACCCAGGAAGCAGGGGTTGCAGTGAGCCAAGATCGCGCCACTGCACTCCAGCCTGGGTGACAGAGTGAGACTCTGTCCCTAAAACAAACTAACAAAAAAAAGATGTCATTGGAGGTTACAGTCATCAGAAGGCTTGACTTGGGTCTGCTTTCAAGATGGCACACTCACATGGTTCTTGGCAGAGGCCTTAGTTCCACACCACAGGGACCTCTCCCTTGAGCTGCTTGAGTGTCCTCAGGACATGGCAGCTGGCTTCTCCAGAATGAGTGACACAAGAAACAATAAGGCAACTACAATGCCTTTGTTGATCTAGTCTCAGAGGTTGCATACCTTCACTGCTACCATATTCTGTTTGATAGACAGGAATCACTAAGTCCAGCCTGCCTACAAAGGAAGAGGAATGATCTCCACCTCTAGGGAAGAAGTATCAAAGAACTTTGCAGACATATTTTAAAACCTCCACAATGGACATTTGTGTTGTTTTCAGTTTTGGGCTAATATAAATAATGCTACTATGAATATTTGGATACAAATCTTTGTGGGGACATACAAATGCTTTTTTTTTCCCCCCCGAGACAGAGTTTGCTCTGTCACCCAGGCTGGGGTGCAGTGGCACAAGCTTGGCTCACTGCAACCTCTGCCTCCTAGGTTCAAGCAATTCTCCTGCCTCAGCCTCCCGAGTAGCTAGAATTACAGGCATCTGCCACCGCACCTGGCTAGTTTTTTTTGTATTTTTAGTAGGACAGGGTTTCACCATGTTGACCAGTCTGGTCTTGAACTCCTGACCTTAGGTGATCCACTTGCCTTGGCCTCCCAAATTGCTGAGATTACAGGTGTGAGCCACCGTGCCTGGCCTGTGCTTTCATTTCTTTTGCATCCATTCCTAGAAGTGGAACGGCTGGGCCATATGGCGAGTGAATGTTTAACTTTTTGAAGAACTGTTTTCCAAAGTGATTATACCAATTTACATTTCCACCAGCCGCACATGAGAAAGCCATTTTCTTCACATCCTCACCAACACTGATTATGAGCAATCGTTTTCATTTTAGCCATTTCATAGCTGTGTGATGGTATCTCATTGTAGTCTTTAAAAATTTTTTTTTTTTTTTGTAGAGATGGAGTCTCACTATACTGCCCAGGCTAATCTTGAACTCTGGCCTCAAGTGATCCTCCCATCTCAGCCTCCCAAAGTGTTGGGATTACAGGCGTAAGCCACTTTGTCCAGCCCTCATTGTGGTTTTAATTTGCATTGCCCTAATAGCTACTGATATTGAACATCTTTTCATGTGCTTATTTACCATCCACAAATCTTCTTTGATGGAATATCTGATTAAGTGTTTTGCCCTCTTTTTAACTGGGTTATTTTCTTATTATTGAGAGTTCTTTATATTTTCCCTTTACAGTCCTGTATGAGATAGGTGATTTGCAAATATTTTCTCTCTGTGCCTTTTCATTCGCTTGTTTTTCAAAGAGGTTCTTACTTTTAATGAAGTTCAATTTATTAATTTTTTCTTTTATGGATTATACCTTTGGTGCGGTATCTAAGAAATTTTTGCCAATCCAAGCTCATAAATATCTTCTATGCTTTCTTGTAGAAGTTTTTATTAGGCTTTAGGTTTTTCCTGTAGTTTTATGATCCATTTTGAATGAATTTTTAAATATGATGTGAGGAGCCTTTCCTTTTTTTTTTTTTTTTTGAGACAGGTTCACTCTTGTTGCCCAGGTTGGAGTGCAATGCCGCAATCTCAGCTCATTGCAACCTCCGCCTCCTGGGTTCAAGTGATTCTCCTGCCTCAGCCTCCCAAGTAGCTGGGATTACAGGCATGCGCCACCACGCCTGGCTAATTTTTGTATTTAGTAGAGGCGAGGTTTTACCATGTTGGTCAGGCTGCTCTCGAACTCCTGACCTCAGGTGATCCACCCACCTCAGCCTCCTAAAGTGCTGGGATTACAGGCATGAGCCGCCGCACCCAGCCTCTTTTTTTTTTTGAGACAGAGCCTCACTGGCTGGAGTGCAGTAGCCTGATCTCGACTCACTGCAGTCTCCGCTCCTGGGTTCAGGTGATTCTTGTGCCTTGGTCTCCCAAGTAGCTGGGATTGCAGGTGTGCACCACCATGCCCAGCCAATTTTTTGTGATTTTAGTAGAGACAGGGTTTCACCATGTTGGCCAGACTCAAGTAATCTGCCCACCTCAACCTCCCAAAGTGTTGGGATTACAGGCGTCAGCCATCACGCCCAGCCAGGAGTCTTTCTAAACAGCAGCAAAATCAAAGTGGACAATATTTTTATTCACTCTTCCACCAAGAGGGAGACAGATCATGTCTTATCTCTGCAACCTGAAAGACCTCTTTTGTACTTTTAGGCTTTGATCTTCTTTTTTTAGAGACCAGGGTCTCACTATATTGCTCAGGCCGGTCTTGAACTCCTGGCCTCAAGAGATCCTCCCGCCTTAGCCTCTCAAAGTGCTGGGAAAACAAGTGTGAGCCACCGGACCCGGCCGATTTTATCTTTTTAAAAAGGCTGGGTGGGTGACAGTATAACAGCATCTAGGATAAAATCACTGTAAATAATCTTGAACTCAGCCACTCCAAGTTATAGCACCACTCACACATTTAACCTATATTCCTAAGCTGTTGTTTTGGTTCCCAGAGTTCATGTAGGCCACCTGATCTCAACCTAATTCACTAAAACATCCACTCTGATGCTTGTACGCTACAGCAATAGCAATACTTGAGGCTTCTTTTCATTTGCTAGGAAGGTCCCTGGTTCCTCTGGTGGCTTGATCTTACTCACTTTAAAAGTATAATTCTCTGAGACTTGCAATCTATGGAGTATTTGTTTTTTCTTTCTTAGGATTTAGCTTCCCAACAAGAAGTACATTCTCTTTGTTCTAAGAAAGTAGCAAGTTTTGTTTCAGCCTGAATATTTCTTCTCTGGCTTTTGAATGACATCAGGTCACCAATTATCTATTAGGTAACATACAACTTTCTATGCATATCCTCAAAGACAGTCTTCAAAATTTAATTCAGCTGTAATTTTGTTCTTCATAATAATGTGGTTATAGCTAGGTAGCCCCTGTATCTTCTGGAGTCCACCCCTGACTCCATGCTTCCACACTGGGAAGTATATTCAAATGTTAAAATTCCCAAAAGGCAATCAACACAGAAGGTTCTCTGCTTGCATTATCTGGGTACAGTTTAAAGTCTGAAGAAAACTAGCAGATCTAATAAAAAGCCAGTTTTGAACTGTTTCATTTTGTGTTTTTGTCTCTTAATTTGATAAACACATTCCAAAGCTGTTGCCACCAGTCTATGCAAAAACAAGTGTGTTGTTCCTTAGTGTGTCTCAACATTCAGGTAAACATATATTGCACTATGTAGAGCTAAAATTTACAAAGTAAGACCCAGGGAAACTTAAGGGGTCCCAGAGTTCTTACATAATTTTAATTTACCAGCATAAAAACTACTATTGTCCCTAAAAAATATTGTGTACAAACCAGGTATCATTATGTGGACCACTGTTTTACAAATACAGATTAAGAATACATAGTAGACTAAAAACATATTATCTCCTATAGGAAACACTTCTCATATCCCCAGCCCCACAAACACCCATATTCTCCTACACATCTCCTATAGCACAGAGCACATTGCACCAATTTGTTTATGTGTCAAGAATCCTGGGATGGGGATGGGCAAGGATAGTGTCTTCCTCCTCTAAAATAATACCTGATATATTGTACTTCATTTATATATTCTGAATAAATGAGTGAATGCTTTGAAGAAAAATGAATGAATGAATGAATGAATGAATGAATGAATGTGAGGTATGGATGAAAGTTTTTGGTTAGCCGGCCGTGGTGGCATGTGCCTGTAGTCCCAGCTACTCAGGAGGCTGAGGCAGGAGAATCTTTTGGACCCAGGAAGTGGAGGTTTCCGTGAGCCAAAATCGCACCACTGCACTTCAGCCTGGGCAACAAGAGCTAAACTCCGTCTCGAAAAAAAAAAGATTTTTTTGCATATGTCTATCCAATTATTCTGGTATCATTTGTTAAAAAAGACTCTCTGCCATTGAATTGCCTTTGCACCTTTGTCAAAAATCAATTTACCAAATACGTCTAAATCTATTTCTGGATCCTTTATTCTGTTCAATTGACAAATTTGTTTATGTAATTATATGTGATAACAAAATATATAACACATTATAATGATACAATGTTATTATGTTACTCACTTGATTAAAAAACATTTAAAATATCTTTGTTATGATGAAATAAAAAACTATGACATTGAAAATCTTGAATAAAGTCTTATGACACTTTTTCTGTAATAGCATTTTATATTCTACATAAAATTTGCCTTGAACCAAGGCACAGCTAGCAGGTAAATAGATGGGGAATGTATCCCTCAATCTTCAGCCTCTTCCTCAGAACAAGACTGGTGAGCTGCTCCTGTTGTCACCCAACACTGTGACGCACACAGCCTGCACCAGCTCCTTCCGTGCTTCCCACAGAATCAGGGCACACCTTCCCCTGTCTCCAGGAGTCTCTGGAAGTCACATAGGAATTTCCTATGTGAAGGAAGGCAGGGGGAGGCAGAGGCTGGCTTGGGGAAGGGGGTCCTCACTAGGGAAAGTGAGAGGATCGCATTAGGGTTTTAGGAAGCTGACTCCAGCAGCAGTGCAGAGGGGAGAGGTGGGTTGCTCTAAGACGGAGCCAAATTCCAAGAAATTCTGTGTGTGGTATACTGACCAGGTGAGGAGTGACTGGTCCATAAAAGATAGGCCATTTGGAATGAATCTGAGCTGTGTGGAAAGACAGCTTGGAGATGGGGAGTAAAGGAAGGGAGAAGTCAATTGTGCCAACTGTGTCTCTGGCTTGGCTGATGGGTGGAGGGTGATGCCCTTGCACTGGGGTGGGGCACATCAGAGCAGGAGCACGTGTGAGGAGGAAAGATCTTGAGTTCAGGGTGGACAGGCTGAGTCCGAGATGCCCTTGAGCTGCTGAAGTGGGCTGTATAGTAAGGAGTGCAATGCACTGGTACAGAGTTCAGCAGTGGGTCTGGACTGGAGAGAGCTGGGAGTCAGCAGCAGCACATTGGCATCAAGCGTGCAGGGAAGAACGAGCATGCCAGATAGAAAGGCGAGGACAGGGCCCTCTGGAATGCCGGCGTTTAAGGGATGACTGGAGAAGAGACTGTGAAAGGCACAGCACTGAAACAAGATAGCCAGAGGGGCAGAAAGAAAGCAAGAGGTTGGGACAGAAGCTGGGAGAGAAGGAAGTCTGAAAAGGATAGTAGACAGCAAAGTCAGAAAGGTGGGAACAGAAAAGTCTCCTTGGGTAGATCTGCCTCTGATACGACTCTCTGACACAGGGCACAGGTTTGGCTCAGTCCAGCAAAGTTTATGGACACCAGCACTGTGCCAGCCGGGTCCTGGGGTCCGGGCCAGAGAGGTGGGCCATGGTCTGGCCTTCTGGGTGTTTGTGGTTCACTGAAGGGGGCTGTCCCCTTTTCTTTTCTTTTCATGCCATCTGCTTCCTTGTTCCCTTCTCTCTGGGCAGCACACTTTCAACAGCATCCTGTCATACGGAATCCTGTACAGTGTAACAGTTCTTTTCTTAAACTCCTGATATCTCCCACTTCCGTGGGAGAGAGAGGTGTGGAAGCTGGAGCTTCAGATCAAGGCCTGTGCTGCGGGGCAGGAACAGGGGAGGTGACAGCGCCATCGGAAGCTCCAGGAACAAGCACCTCTCCCACCATGTCGAATCTTTTTGGAACGTCCTGGCCCATCGGGGCTTAGGGACTCCTTTGATGTGACCACTGTGCCTTGTAAAACAGTTATCTTAGTGTCTTACAGTTGTGTATCTGACACAGCGAATTAAGACAAAAAGCTAACCACAGTCAAGGGAGCCCTTACTTCCCGAGAGAACAAACGCTCTAGAGAGGACACCTTGGGCACCACGGCCACGGCCGCCTGTGGCTCTGATGCTGTCAGGTGTGGCCAATCCTCCCTCTTCCCACTGTGTCCTGATGGCTTCCACGGTGCAGGGACTTGCTCCAGCAATTCTCCCCCTTTCCCTGGCACCACTAGTCCTCCCTTCCCTATTGGAGCTTCCCCCATGGCCTTACAAACTTACTATTTATCCCACACTTCAGAAAAACAAAAAGACCCTTTGAACGCCCTTCCTGTAGCTATTACACCACGTCTCTTTTTCCCTTAAAGCGAGTCTCTGAACAATCATCTGTGCTCCCAGTCTTTCTCTTCTCCCACTGCCTCGCAACCCCTGTGAACAAGTGTCCCGTCCCCCCTGCTTTCCAGAGACACTCGCTCTTGTCTTACAACTGACCTCCACCTCGCTGGGTCCAAGGGTCCCTCTCAGACAGGCATTGCCGGCTCTGGTGGGGGCACAGGTGAGGATGCCCTCCTTCCTGCGGGCTCCTGGTAATCCCTGCCTTTCCGGGCACTCCTCAGTGTACTTTGCTGGTGCCTCTGTCTCTCCCTTCCCCTTGGTAATGTCTTTAGTTTCATGACTTTAAACATCATTTATATGCTAATGAAAGAGCTCCAGGCACAGCTGTTTCTTGAGAGCCTTGGACTTGCACATCCAGGTCACTGGGCATCTCCACAGGGGTACGGGAAGGCATTGACGGGTCCAGGCTGAACTCTTGAGCTTTTCCTCAAACTTGCTCTTGGCCGAGCTTTCCTCATTCAGGAAGCCGTCTTCTCCATTCTGCCAGCTGCTCAGGCTCCAAATTGCAGAGTCTTCCTTTTTTTTCTGTCTTCCTCTCACATCCCAAATTTGATTCATCAGCAAATTAGCTTGGTTCTTTTTTTTTTTTTTTTAACTGAACACCATTTAATAAAGAACCAGTAGTGTAAACAGGAAAGCTGCACGAAGATACCATGTTGCCGTGGAAGGCTGGTGCTTGCTGCTGGGAAGCTGAAGGCAGGGGAAGCAGCAGATTGGAGGGACGAGTACTAGATCTTGGTTCTTACATTTGAAATTTTTTTTTATTTTTTATTTTTATTTTTTGACAGTCTTGCTCTGTCACCCAGGCTGGAGTGCAGTGGTGCAATCTCGGCTCACAGCAACCTCCACCTTCTGGGCTCAAGTGATTCTCCTGCCTCAGACACTCCAGTAGCTAGGACTACAAGCGCGCACCACCACTCCTGGCTGATTTTTGTATTTTTAGTAGAGACAGGGTTTCCACCTTGTTGGCTAGGCTGGTTTTGAACTCCTGACCTCAAATGATCTGCCCACCTTGGCCTCTCAAAGTGCTGGGATTACAGGCATGAGCACTGCGCTTGGTCCTTATATTTGAAATGTATTTCGGGGTGGGCGCTCACGCCTGTAATCCCAGCACTTTGGGAGGCTGAGGCAGGTAGATCACCTGAGGTCAGGACAAAATTGGCCGGGTGTGGTGATGCGTGCCTATAATACAAAAATTGGCCGGGTGTGGTGACACGTGCCTGTAATACAAAAATTGGCCGGGTGTGCTGACACGTGCCTGTAATCCCAGCTACTCAGGAGGCTGAGACAGGAAAATCGCTTGAACTCGGGAGGCAGAGGTTGCAGTGAGCCAAGATTGCGCCACTGCACTCCAGCCTGGGCGACAGAGCTAGACTCTATCTGGAAAAAAAAAAAAAGAAAGAAATGCATTTCAGACCTGACCTTGTCAGCATCTCCACTGCTGTAGTTCTGGTCCTGCTGCTGTCCTCTCATCAGACATACGCAGTCGCCTTCTCCCCGGTCTCCCTGCCCCTACCCCTTCAGCAAATTCCCCACAGCAGCCAGAATGCTCCTCTTCAACCTTGTGGATCCTGTTGCCTCTTTGTTATTCAGGAGGCTGAGGCAGGAGAAACGCTTGAACCTGGGAGGCGGAGGTTGCAGTGAGCCGAGATCATGCCACTACACTCCAGCCTGGGCAACAAGAGTGAAACTCCACCTCAAAAAAAAAAAAAGGAAGAAAGTCTATGAAGGTTAAAAAACTGAGTTCTGAATAAATACTCTGATGATTCTGGAATAAATAGTGGAAAAATAAAATCTTGTCATGTCAGGCAATGTATTATGGGCTTTACTGGTATCATCCTGCTTAGTCCTCACAACAGTTGTGAGAAGCAGGTTTTGTATTCTTACTATTACTTATCTGGAAGTGAAGACTTAGTGAGGTTAAATATGATCGCATCAAAAACAAGGGCACTTAGGCGAGCTTTTCTAGTTTTCCTGGCATGATTACCTTTAAAGCATCATGAGTAAACAAAAGAGTTCACCCTTAGCACTGAAATTACTTGCATTAAAGGTGAATGATTACTGGGTGCTAAGGGCAGAGCCAAGTTTTCTTTTTCTTTGTCTTTTTAAACAGTTAAAGATGGACTCTGGTAATAAAAATAGAGTTTTAATTATTTAAAAAACCCAACATTAGTAGCATATTGAACTATTTATACTATTTTTCCCCTAAAGTTTACTATGTGAATATATTTTTTCAAATAACACGTAACTGAAAGTTGCAATCTCCATTGTAAAATATTGTCAACTTTAACATATCTGAGATAAAAATTCCTCCACTTAAAATTTATTTTTAATTTTGCTTTGTTTTTTAATACAGAAAAAAACTTCAATGATACAAATCAGTTTCAAATTTTGGGGAGAGCATTATCATTCTACAGCACCTTGTTGAAAAGGGCCTTTATTGTTCAGGCATCTGTGATCAAGTCAAGAACACAGACTAAACAGGCAAATTTCACATGTGCTGTGTGTGTAGGAATGAGTTAGAGAAGTGACCTGGATGACCGTGGGGAGAGACAACTGGTTTTATTGGGGTTGTTCACCAGATGCCTCCCAATGTCTTGGGAAAAAGAAATATAGAAAACAAAAGCCAGATTTCCAACCCAAAGAAATGGGAGGAAGTGGCATGGTTTGGGGAAGACTGAGGCTATGGGAACCTCTGAGGTTACCAGGGCCTTGACCTTGGGATGTAAAGATACAGAGATGTCAAGATACTTCTGATGTAGTGGATCTATGAAAACAGACACACACTGATCCCATCCTGAGACGAAGTCAGAGCCTGAAGCCAGAAGATGAGTAAAGCCATGGGAAATGGAACTCCCGAGGAAGGGCTCTGTGAGACCCAGATGCAGCAGCCGCTGAGTGAGAAGCCCGGCCTGTTCCAGTCAGCACTGACAAGTCTGGCACAGAGCCCACGGCATCCACATTTGTTTCCATGCCCTCTTTTTGTTTGGGATTAATTCTCCCTCTCTAAAAACCTGCTCTATTTTTCTGTTCTTAACTTCTCTTCCACCTAAAATCCCTTCCAGCCTTTCACACGGTTAAAGGATTAAAAAAATCCAAATCAGTTTTTAAAACATTCTGCCACAAGTTATTCTCATAGATGTCTCAATAAAGTGAAAAGAGCATACTTTAAAAAGATGAATTTCTTACAGAAGTGACTTCTACCACGCAGTCCCAACCCCTCCTTGTCCCCATAAATCTGGAGACGCAGGGCACCGGCAGCAGTGGCGGCCTGGCCCACGGGGTGTGGGAGAGTGGCCCATTCCTGCTGCCTTAATGGGGCCCTTCTCATCACATGGGCCATTAAAGACCCGCTGTTCTGAGGAGGGTGCACAGCTCTGTGCATAAAATGTCCCCAAAGAGCAATTATTGTTGAAGAGGTTCAATCACCTTCTCCTAACTTATTCCCCATAAATCTCTAATTTTGAAAGATGATGTTTATAAAACAACCTTCTCTACTAATAATTAGCTTTCTTATATTTATTAATCAAAGATTAATCAAAACATCTGACCCAGCATCGTCACTCTAAATTGATAAAATCCTAGGCTGAAAAACATGTTTTATGTCTTGTTAGACTGGGCAGCTTTATCCAGGAAAATAGCTTACTTCTTTTCTTTTAGCCTTAAAAAATCCTTTTTATGAAAATGTATTATAATATTAGCTTTTGAAATGCTGAACATCCTTAAAGATACTATTTGATACCTTCGGTCTGCCCAACACCTACCCCGCCACCTAATCCAAACTAACCCAATTGAGGCCAGATACCCTGGGTTGAGGCTGATTTCATTAATAACTGAGAAACAGCAAAATATAGAATAGTGACAGTGGTTAGTTAAAATTGTGGGTGCTGGAGTCAAGACAGCACCAGATGCAAACCCTGGCCCTGCTGCTTAGTAGCCACAAGACCTTGAACGAGTTCACCTCTCGAGGCCTCAGTTGCCTCATCTCTAACCTGAGGATAATAACTGAGCCTGCTGCGGGCATTCATTGTGAGAATCAAGTGAGACAATGACCACAGCATACCGAGCACAGCACCTGGCACACAGTAAGGGCCCCCTAACTGGAAGCCACTGTTATCACCGGCGCATCCTGGAAATAGCACCACAAGCGCCAGTTCTTGCACTGTGTCACCAAGAGGCCTGGTGTGCAGAAGGTATTTTTCCGTTCCTTCCTGGAAGGCAATTACAAACCCACGAATGATACACTGAGTAAATCTAAGGACAATCTTTTTAAATTGCCCAGAAAAAAAACCAGTCCATTTTAGCAAATAAAGATAAAAGCACATCCTTAACTTACAGTTGTAACACAACAGCAAACCAGCTTCTCCATCTTCGTACACATCAATAGCTGCAACAAAATTAACCTGCAATGATAATGGGCAACGGTAGTGGGCAGGCTGGATGCTGACCCTGTGAAAAGACTTTTTCAAGTTGTGAGCGTTTGCGGGGGCCGTGGCCCTCTGCGATGCAGGTGCCACGGGGTCATGTCTGCCCCACCAGCACCCACAATGCACATCGGGGGCTGGGATTATAATACAATGGAGGTGAGAAAGAAAAGAAAAGAAAAAGGAAAGAAAAGTCTCTCCATTCTTTCTTCTCTGGGACTTTCTCATCATCTTTTCATAGCCATTGAGAAGCTCTGTGTTTGGTATGCCTCCTCTCTCTATTGAAATGCCTCAGGTTTATATGTTGTGCTCCAGCTCCCAGAGCATTTTCACATGAGTTGTTCATTTCACTCTCACATTAACCCAGAAAGTACTAGGCTGGTGCAAAAGTAATTGCGGTTTTTGCCATTGGAAATAATGGCAAAAACCGCAATTACTTTTGTATCAACCTAATATTATTGGCATTATGGTATAATTATCATTTTACGGAAGATGAAAGTGAGGCTCAGGGTGAAGTCACTTAAGTCCCTTGGCTGGTACACGCCACAGCCAACATCTGAACTAAGATTCCGGTTCTCTTCCAACCTTACCGCTCTCGTACCTCCAGTGAGGCAATCCTTCTGCCTCCAACAGATAAAGCCTGTGCAACTTAAAATCGCCACGGCATGTCTTCACACTTCTATTCTTTCTCTGTTCTTCATGTCAAGAGAGGCAGCATGGTGCAATGAAAAGGGTATCAGAACACCTAGTTCTGTGGTCTGGGGCAAACTCCTCTCTCTGGGCCTCAGTTTCTGCATTTGAGAGGAGGGCACTCAACCTGATGGCGTCCTTGGTCCTTCTTGATTTTCAAAACTCCAGCCCTCTAAGAGCCTCCTGCTCCTTTTACTTCCTCACTTGTATTCTCAACCCTTAGAGCCTGGCCTCCCGTGCTTCCAGGAAAACCACCCTCTGAGCTCAGCCAAGATCTCCCTCTCCCCAAGCGAAGGCCTGGGCCACTGCTCATCTGTCCATCCTGTCCTCTGCAGCCTCTGACGGGTGACATCTTCTGCCTCCTGCCCTCTCTCCCACCTCAGATTATTCTTCAATTTCTTGGCTCTTCTCTCCTTAGTAAAACCCCACTTTCATAGCTCCAAATTTCACTTTGTGCTCAAAACCCTAAACCACGGGCTCAGGCACACATTCTCCCCAGGGCTGCAGCCCCTAGACGATATCATTTGTTCTCAGATGCAACTGATTCCACATCCAAGTCATTAAAAGCAGGAGGTAGTGGGTTGGGGGTTGGGGGGTTGGAGGGGCACAGACTGGGCAGACAGACAGGAGATCAAGCCCTGTCTAGGCCAGTTACTGCCTCTGTGGTGTGTGGCAAATGGCTTAGCCTCTGGCCTTAGGTCTTTGTCTGTAAAGCAGGCATAATGAGAACACTGACCTTGCTGGATTGTAATGGGAATTCAGTGAGACAAGGCAGAGATTTTAGTACAGGGCCTCACGCATCATGAGCACTCAATGAAGGCTATTGGCTTTTTATCTTCCACACAACCAGCTTTCCTTCTAAACCTCCTCCTTTTTGTTAGCATATCTATTCTCAAAGTCTCAGAGCCATCTCCAACCCAAGTCCAGCAGCAGCCTCTTCACACACTTTCTCAGGTGTCTTTTTTGTGCCCCTGCTGCTGTTCTAGGCTAAGCCCTGACCTGCCCGCAGAAGCACCATGTTGTGGGCTCCTGCTGGCTCCCCTTTCCCAGCCCTTCCATCCACACTGTGCTCCTCCCACTGGCCCTGCACTGACTGACCCTCCTCTTCACTGGTGTCACCAGAACACAGCCTTCACCTCTAAATGGTCTCATTATGGTGCCAAGGCCCCAACTGGCCATCCTCAGTCAGTGCCACTGCCTGGGCTTGGGTGCCCCTTCCAATGGAACCCCCAGTTCTCTCCCATCTGTCATTATCTGGCACTGTACTCAGTGCCATTAGGATACAGAAAAGAATAAGGAATAAGGTGAGGTTCCACCCCTTAAGAAAAAAAAAAACAGAAAAGCACATAAGTACACAAAACAAGGTATAATGGGGCAAATGCCTCAAGCAAAAGTTGCAGAAGCTCAGCGGGGAGTGACAGTGAGGACCAGTGGCCAAGAGCTCCAGCACTGGCATTGGAGAGAGCTGGGGGTTGTCAAACCCGAAATAATTCCCATGGCTCCTATCATGCCCTGTGTTTTAGGCTCTCTGCAGAGCGTGCCTCACCCTCTGGTGCTCTCTTGTCTGTTTGTTCCCTGTGGCTCCCCTCCCCATGAGATCTAAGGCTCATGACGCAAAGGCCTGTCTGTGCTGCTCACTGCTGGCCCCTCAGCATCCAGATCAGGGTCTGGCGGGTGGCAGGCACAGAATAAACTCATCGGATGGACAAGGGAGTAAATGAAGTCCCAGCTCCATCACTTCAGAGGTGTGCACACTCACGCCGGTTGTTTCCCCTCTCGGACCTTCAGTTTCTTCATTTGTAACATGGTAGAAAATAAGAATATCTAGACCTACTGGCTTGAGGACTCCAGGAGGTAACTTATCTAAGCACCTGGCACAGGGCCTGGAGCTTGGTAAATGCTCATCTTGGCTGATATCATTATTTAGATAAGGAACCAGCACCAAAGGGTATATTACATGAAGGACAGTCCTTGAGTACCCTCTGACCCCAGAAAGGAACCTTCCTGGCTCCACCACTTTGACCTAGAATCACTTCCTCCTCAGACGCCCCTGTACATGTCAGTTTTACTTCACTATCTCAGCTAGAGGCTTCGTGCTGCACCCTGTCTGCTCTGCCAGACTGGGAGCTTCTCCACAGGAGGGGCCAAGTGCTACCAGCTTTGTGGCTGGACCTGCCATCCCCACCAGCTGTGGGAACACGGTCTCTGGAGTCAGCCAGCTGGGATCCAAGTCCTGCCTCTGCCACTTACTAGCTGTGTGCTCTGGGGTAAATAAGTGACTTCTTTCTGACTTCAGTTTCCTTTTCAATAAAAATGGAGAAATGGGCCAGCCGTGGTGGCTCACTCCTGTAATCCCAGTACTTTGGGAGGCCAAGGCGGGCCTGAGGTCAGGAGTTCGAGACAAGCCTGGCCAGCATGGCAAAACCCCGTCTCTACTAGGTGTGGTCACGGGCACCTATAATCCCAGCTACTTGGGAGGCTGAGGCAGGAGAATCTCTTGAACCCGGGAGGCGGAGGTTGCAGTGAGCCGAGATCGCGCCACTGCACTCCAGCCTGGGGGACAAGAGTGAAACTCTGTCTCAAAAAAAAGGAGAAATGAAGAGCCCCTCCAAGACATAATGCTTATGACATGCTCTGACCCAGGGCCTGGTACACAGAGGTGGCCATTCAATGGTGGCCACAATTATTATAATTATGGGAGGGTTGACTGCAGTGGGAAAGGTGGAACTAGACAGCCTTTCAGTTTAGAGATAAGGCCTGTGTGTGTGTTTGGGGTGGGGTGAGGGAGGGTAGTAGTGATGACAGGTATGGAGGAAGTTCACGCAGCCTTTTAGACCGAGATCTGTGCACAATGACCACAGATGCCAGGGGGTACTTGGCATCAAGTAAGTCTACCAAGGGGCTCCAACGCTGTGCTGACAGGCAGACAAACGTGGCAATATTCAGAGAGTTGGGCTTCAGGGCAGGTGGTGGCAGGCTTCAGCCCTGGGGCCAGGATTCAGGAACAGGCTTGGACTTAACCACTTCCTCCTCAGGCATGCCACAGCACTTTATTATTCAGACCTTTATTAACACTTATCACAATGAGACCTACTTTATGCTTTGATACAGGTGTCTGTCTCCACCTTGGGACAGGGGCCTGGCGGGGTTCTTGCTCCTAGAGATCCTGATATGACAGGTCTGGTGTAGGACATAGGCATTAAATCTTTATTTCATAAGTTTGATTAAAAATAAGTAGTTCTGGCTGGGCATGGTAGCTCACGCCGGTAATTCCAGTGCTTTGGTAGGCCAGGGAGGGAGAATTGAACTACGATTGCACCACTGCACTCCAGCCTGGGACAGAGCTAGACCCTGTCTCTCTCTCTCTTAAAAAAAAAGTAGTAAGTAGTTCATTTTATTGGTATTTTAAAATGATAACAAATAATATATGGTGGTTGTAAAGATTCAAAACACAGATTTGTAACAAGTGAAGTAGGAACTGTGCCTCCCCTAGCTGGCTCTGCCTTCAGCCCTCCCTGTGCTTCTGGGCTCAGCCCCCAGCTGAGAACCACCGGATTCTGGGCAGATGTCAAGATGAGGACCTGAGCCCTCCCATAAACCAGGGACCCAGATCCCATGACCACGCCTGCAGTTCCTCCCAGAGGAGCCCTTGGTTTTGGGAACGAGGTCAGTGCTGGTGGCTAGAGCAGCGGCAGTGGGTCACAGCAGGCCCACTGGTAGAGTGAAGTTGATAGTGACTTTCAGAATGTTGCTTTAGTGCTTCTTAAACATTTCCTCTCTTGAGCTAGGATTGTAATAGAACCCGAGGTGGGTAGAAGCCTGAAATAGGGACCAAGTGGTCCTGCCTAAGAGAGGAGGAATGGCAGCAGGAAGCGAGGCCTGCCCAGTTAACACTGGTGCCCACAGAGGCGGGCAGGCAGTAAGTGTAGACGGAATGGAGATGAAATTCCAATGACCCAGGCTGTGTCCCCACTGCCCTGGGTGCTGAGCTGCAGGAACATCTTGGTAAAAAGCTAGTCCTGTTCCCACAAGGCCTATTTCTAACCAGCTATTAGAAAACATATAGCTCATTATCTTCTTCATTTTCTTAGGGCTCATCTCCCCAGCCAGACAGTACACTCCCTGAAAGATGAGTGAGTGCATCGGACTAAGCACCTGTGCCTGCTGGGAGCCGTGCAGTCGCCATTCTACCACGGGAGGGCTGTGCATGCTGATCCTCTCAGAGCCAGGAACTAGGAAAGGTTTTTTTTTTTTTTTCCTTAAAAGTTTTATTTTCTTGGCCAGGTGCAGTGGTTCACACCTGTAATCCTAGCACTTTGGGAGGTGGAGGCGGAAGGATCACAAGGTCAGGAGATTGAGACCATCCTGGCCAACATGGTGAAACCCTGTCTCTATTAAAAATACAAAACTTAGCTGGGCAGGGTGGCCGTGCCAGTAATTTCAGCTACTCGTGAAGCTGAGGCAGGAGAACCGCATGAACCAGGGAGTTGGAGGTTGCAGTGAGCCAAGATCGCACCACTGCACTCCAGCCTGGGCGACAGAATGAGACTCCGTCTCAGTAAATAAAATAAAAATATATTTTTTTTCTCTTAGGAAAAAACTTTGTATATTTGTCTTTTTTGTTTTTTTTGAGACAGAGTCTCACTCTGTCGCCCAGGCTGGAGTGCAGTGGCCGGATCTCAGCTCACTGCAAGCTCCGCCTCCCGGATTCACGCCATTCTCCTGCCTCAGCCTCCTGAGCAGCTGGGACTACAGGCGCCCGCCACCTCACCTGGCTAGTTTTTTGTATTTTTTAGCAGAGATGGGGTTTCACCGGGTTAGCCAGGATGGTCCCGATCTCCTGACCTCGTGATCTGCCCGTCTCAGCTTCCCAATGTATATTTGTCTTTTAAAAAGCACATTGAAGAAAGGACAGAAAACTTGAGAGTCATTCCTGACAGCCATCCAAAAAACAAAACACAGAAGTCATCAAAGAAAATGGTTCTTAACCCAATTTATCCAGGGTCTTTACAAATCATAGGAAAAAGAAATCCTATACTGAATTATAGGACATTAAATATAGGTAAATAATAAAAAGATCATATAAAAGAAATTTAATAAAATGATTTTTTCTCTATCGCTACCCTGATGAGTAAGTAAACTGCACAATTTTCAGCCACTTAAGCATGATTTATTTTAAAATAGAACTTGTCAGAAACTTTCTCTGAAATGAGGTGAGGACTTTTCCACTACCAAAAGCTGGCTAAGTCTTAAGAAACTAGTTGTCAGGAAAAGGACTGATTGAACAAGGACCTGCTGCACCACGGCATTTCTGCTTTGTTTGGCTGCTCACACAGCTTTGAGAAGGAAGAAGGGGGTGAGAACTTCTTTTTTTTTTTTTTTTTTGAGACAGAGTCTCACTCTGTCGCCAGGCTAGAGTGCAGTGGCATAATCTCGGCTCACTGCAACCTCCGCCTCTTGGTTTCAAGTGATTCTCCTTCCTCAGCTTCCCGAGTAGCTGGGATTACAGGTGCGTGCCACCAGGCCTGGCTAATTTTTGTATATTTAGTAGAGATGGGGTTTCGCCATGTTGGCCAGGCTGGTCTCGAACTCCTGACCTCAGGAGATCCGCCCACCTCGGCCTCCCAAAGTGCTGGGATTACAGGTGTGAGTCACTGCGCCTGGCCAAGGGGGTGAGAACTTTTAAAGCACAAACCAGGCAGGGCCCCTGTTCCTCAGAAGTCTGGGTGGGAAGACATGCTGGTCCAGGGATGCCCAGGCAGTGGGGGGTTGGGGGGTGAGGGGAGTGGGTGACATTCCTCTCAGCTTTAAATTAGGAAGTTTCAGGACCTACTCCTTCTCCTAGGTCTATATTAGTATCACCTGAGGGCAGAATTAAAAAATATTGGCTCCCAAGTACCACACACCTCCAGATTCTGATATAATTGGCTTGGCCTGGGGTCAGACACTGATCTTTTTAAAGCTCTCCAAGGGATGACAGCCAGGGCTGCAAAGCAATGAAATATACCAGGGATTCCCAACTTGGCTAAATATTAAAATTATCTGGGGACCATTTAAACATACCCAAACCCATGCCACACTTCAGACCCAGGAAATCCCTGGAGGAGCAACACAGGCAGTAGTAGCTTTTCAAATTTCTCAGATGACTCCAATTGCAGACAAGTCTGGTCACCACCAATATAGATAAGAGAAATGACAGACCACTCTGTGATCAATAACAGCTAAAGACAAGAAGGTCTCCTAATTACATCTAGATTTTTCTATTTCTGATTTTTCTGTTTCTTAAAATCTTGCTCTAATTAGGTCTTAAGTCTTCCTAAAATAGTAATTAGCAATTTTAATGAATATTTATATGGAGCATATTTCCAATTAATACAAACTGTAAAGCATAATTGGAAGAATTCCGCAGTCTCTTTGATTTAGCTGAACAGGACTGGAGGTAGCCTGTGGGTCCAGAAGCCCTCATTAGGAACTACAGTCTCCCTGGAGCTGACATCCCCATTCTGTGGTTTCCTCAGTACCTAGGCCAGAATACTGGCTTGCACTGCATGATGCAAACCTCAATGGCTCACTGACAGTGGGCCTTGTCCTGCCTCATAGAGATACATGGGCTGAAGAACTCTGTGATCTGCTAATGTCAGTGTCAGTGTTGAACGATCGCCAGTGACAGGCTGCCAGGCCTCAGGGTGGTGAGTGCTCACCACTGTCCAGTGAGCGCCAAGGTTTAAACCCCACACAGTCACCTTTAGAATATGAGTGCAGTTTTGGGTGGCCCTAAATTTTGTGCCACACTAGGACATCCTTGTTCTCTGTGTATCAGGCCAGGGGTGTAGACTCTTAGGGCAGATCTGCCCGCTTACTCTCTCCTAATGGGTTTCCACCCCTTCTTCCTTTCCTACTGGGCTTTTAAGGGGGTAGGGAGGGTGCTGTACCCACTCTGGCCACCCAGTCCCCAAAATGAGAGTCTGCAGTCCCTCAGAGGTCAAGCTTATTCTCCAAGTGCCCTCCCAGGAAAAATCATCTAACAAATGCTCTCACTTATTTAGTTATTATATTCAGTCAAAATTTTGACTCTTCATGTCTTTTTTTTTTTTTTAATTTTAAATACAGACAAGGTCTTGCCATGTTGCCCAGACCGGTCTCGAACTCCTGGGCTCAGGCAATCCTCCTGCCTTGGCCTCCCAAAGTGCTGGGATTACAGGCGTGAGCCACTGTGCCTGGCCTCTTCATGTCTCTTTTATTTGGAAGGATGGAGTGGCAAGGAAAGATCTGAAAACTAAACAGGGCAGTCACATGATAATACATAGAACCATTCTGACCTATAAAAATGGCAACTTCACATAGCTCAGTCTAAATAGTGAATCACACAATACTGATGTGATGAATAGTACATAACTTTAAAGAAATCCAAATCATGGCATCTCAGGGTTAGAAGACACGACGATGATTAGTCTTTTCTGATTCCCACTTGTCCCCACAAACGCTGGCTTACCCTGTTGGCCTCCACGTGGTGGAGCCTGAAGGCTTCTCCTGTGCTCTCGTTCACCACATCAAACTGGTGTCGATAAGCCACACAGATGAGATTGTCACTCTCTTCAGCTGGCCCATCCACTAAGGTCATCACCACAGGAGAGTCGGACAGACAGATCTCCTGTGTGGTTGGTAAGGATACAAGAGACGGGTGAGAACAGAGCAGCCAGCTCCATGCCAAGCCCCACTGCCCATTCCCTCCTTTCAGAGACCACCTTCTCCAGGCTCCTGCAGAGCCTTGTGCTACAGGGAAGAAGGGACAAGAGAGGAAAGTGCCAGGGGTCACATCAGACATCTCCTTCCCATAACCTGTCCTCAAGACTCAGGCCTCTGTCTACTGGAAAGGGTCGAGGCCAGGAAACAATTTAACAAAATGGAATCAACAGTATGGTCTGCTTTATCCCTTACATTGTCTGGTCTTGTCCTGGGATTCAGTGATAGTATTAATAATTGCTAACTAATCTATTTGTGTACTTAACATGTGCTAGGCACTGTTCTCATTGAATCCTACTTATAAGGTAGGTACAGCTACTATTCTGTCTTAAAGGTGAGGAAACTGAGGCTTAGAAGTCAATCACAAAGTTTACACAGGGTAGAGTTAAGATATAAACTCAGGAAATGTCATTTCAGTGCTCATATTACATAAATGTATATGCTGCATGTAAATCTGCATTAAAATAGCTAATCACTATACGAAGAAAGCTAACACCTAACTAGAGCAAGATTTTAACGTGTTTTAACTTAACTGTCATGCTGCTCTGTCCCCTGAAGTTGAACATTAGCAGAAATTCATAGGCATAATTCAAAAGGCTTTAACTCTAGGCAAAAAATAATTTCTCAGCTCACCAATAGAAATACTCCATCTCAGTGGCCAATGTTAGATATATTCCATACCTTAATGTACCCTAGTCTTTAAAAGGTAAGAGATGGTGACGTCAGGGAGGGAACTTGAGCCTGGAGGAGGTTTCTCTCACAAGGCTCCCCTTCAATCTCCCAGCAAATCCTGCTGACTGAGGCAAGCAGGAAAGCATTGCCCACTGCTTCTTCCCATCTCTCCTGCTACCAAAGCCACCAACCTTTCTTGCCAGGATCCTGCATTGGTCTTGTGGCAGGCCTTCTTATTTCCACCCTTGGCCTCCTAAGCTCCCCTCTACCCAGAAGCCAGCACAATCTTTTCAAAACATACCACTTCTCTGCTTCAAATCTTCCAATGGTTTCCCATCTCACTCAGAGTCAAGGCCAAAGTCTTTGCAATGGCCTGAGGGCTCAAGAGCATATTTCCCCGTTCTCTCTGACCTGCCTGCCTTGTTCCCTTTGCTCTTGACTGTGCCTTCAATAGGACCTCAGGGCCCTTGCCTGGCTGCTCCCTCTGCCTAGAATATCCTTTCCCTAGATATCCTCATCACTCACTCCCGTACTTCTTTTGGATCTCTGCTCTGAGGTAACCTATTCAGAGAGGGCTTCCTGAGACATTCTTTCTGAAACAGACGTTCCCAACTCCCTGCTCTATTATCCTTTGTTCCCTGGCCCTCCTCTATATTTAATTTTAGTACTTCTTTCTGCCAGCCATCATAGCTTTAGTTGCTTATTTCTGTTAACTGTCAACTGGAAAGTAAACCCCATCAGAAGACTTTGTTTTGGTCATCGCTGTGTCCTTTGTACCTAGAACAGTACCCGTAGATATTCACTGGAATCAATGAGCTGTAGCTTTAGTCTTCTGGGGGAAACAAGAGCACCAGGGTGAGGGTTTTCCTAGTTGGCTACCAAACAGCGGAACAACCTCAGTGGGTAACAAACCCTGGGTGGAAGGACAGAGTCTGCCTCATGGCACCTTGGCTGGGAGACAGATGGTTTAAAGAGCAAACCTACCCTGATGTACTGGAATTCTTCAACAGGTGACTCAGACAGGGGAGATAACAATGAGGTGCTGCTGACCCCGCTTGGCTTGTTGTGTTTTCTTGTGATCAGTAGTAGTTTATTCCGAATTGCGACCACAATCCTCAGCTCTCTGCTGTGGTGAGTGTTAATAGCATACAGGTGGCAGCCTGGGCAGAAGAAAGAAATGATGCCCTACATGTGACAGACAGGTGTGGAAGCCCCCAGGCCTTGGTAATTTGGCAATACCTAGGAATCCTGGAAATTAAGCATAGCTCAGTGAATGGACTAAGAATATTTCTGATACTAGGCAAAACGGAGACTAGATATTAAAATTAGGTTGAGTTACAGGAAAATTAAGAAAATCCTATCCCCAGCCGGGTGCAATGGTTCACACCTATAATCCCAGCACTTAGAGAGGCCAAGGTGGGCGAATAACCTGAGGTCAGGAGTTCGAGACCAGACTGGCCAACTTGGTGGAACCCCATCTCTACTAAAAATACAAAAATTAGCTGGGCGTGATGGTGGGCACCTGTAATCCCAGCTACTTAGGAGGCTGAGGCAGGAGAATCGCTTGAACCCAGGAGGCAGAGGTTGCAGTGAGCTGAGATCGTGCCATTGCACTCCAGCCTGGGCAACAAGAGTGAGACTCTGCCGAAAGGAAAGGAAAGGAAAAAGGAAAAAGGAAAGGAAAGGAAGTCCTATTTCCTATATTCTAGAGTTTGTGAACTTAACTTCATACCTACTACATGGCATCAGTTAAAGTAATGAGAGCTCCAGGAACCAAACTGTAAACGTTTCTTCAGTAACAGATTTGCTAACAGAGTTTAACGCATCTCTAGAACCTGTTATGCAAGGCCTAGCATTTCTTCTAGTCCTCAATGTGTTTGTCTAGCTTTCAAGCTTCTTATGGAAACAGTGATGCTATTTTTGTGATGTTTCCAAACAAAAAACAAACTAATAAGATCAAATTCCTACTCATTTTTATTTTCAGCAAAATCTGGGCAGCGTGAGGGGAAAAAAATGAATTGAATGGAATCTACCAATCTATCAAGTCACCTTTTGTTTTCTCCAACTTGTTTTCTCTGCAGTCAGACCTGCTCTTCCCAGTCTGCTTCCCCTCAAGGCCCTTTTGCAGAGCACTTAGCCTGAAGACAAAGAGGCGAGCATCTTTTCCTAGTGACATAAAAAGGGCAGAGGAGGAGATTAAATGGAAAAGTAAGGTGACCTGAAGGGCCTCCAAGGGCCGACTGTGTAGGAAAACTAGGACTGGAGATGTTCTGGAATTCGGGAGGCACCCGACACCACTTTTAACCGATGCAATTACGTATGCATCCCTTTCCTTCC
Source organism: Macaca thibetana thibetana (assembly GCF_024542745.1). Lineage (NCBI taxonomy): Eukaryota > Metazoa > Chordata > Mammalia > Primates > Cercopithecidae > Macaca > Macaca thibetana. The sequence goes on from NC_065592.1 coordinate 11,230,574, forward strand.
CACCGCCCCCTGCCACGGCTTCCCTCCCCAGAGAACGAAGGGGCCACTGAGGGATCCCAAGCACTGGGCATCAGGAAAGGAAACAGCTGGCAGAGCCTATGCCGTCAGACCCCGGGGACCTGTGGTGTGGGCCACAGAAGACAACTGTTTTCCTTCTTCCACAGCATGCCACCCGACAGGGGATACCACCTTTGTCTGCTCTGAGAACCAGAAGGTCCAGGGTCTCGAGCACGTGCATCTGCTTCACTGGCAGAGTTCTGTCAAACACGGACACTGATGGAAGGTCATCTGGAAAAGGAAACCTGGTTACCCATCACTGCAACCCAGCCCATGCTTTCCAGAACCCACCGAATGTGCCTGTGGGTAGTTTTGAACCCAGGTTCTCTCTAGGCAAGGAAGGAAGTCAGCTTCTAGGGCTTTCATAAGCTCTACACAATACGTTCAAGCACTATTCTCCTCCTAGCTCAGGAACAAGTACTGGTGCTTTCTTCCCATAGGCAATTCTATATTCCGAACTCTATATAGTGGGCATAGCAGCAGAAGCATGAGAACGCTATTTGTGTTCATCAAAGAAAAAGCAACATCTCTCAATACCATTTTTTACTAGGGTTGTACCAAAGGCCTGAACACCAAGTTAAAAAAAAAAAAAAGAGCAGCCATTTCTCTCAAGTATTTTCTTATTGTTATGTAATATTTGAAATTACATTATATCTTAGGTCATATTGTATACATCTCAAGAAAGCAAAATTAAAATTTCCTTTTGGATTTCAGATAAATACAAACACACTCTACCCTAACATGTCCTGTGTTTGTGAAAATAGTAGTTTGCCTATACATTTTCAGTATTTTTTCCCAAAGGAATAGGAAATCTCCTTTTTAGACAAAAACATAAATAAAGAGAAGTATCAACTAAATTGCCAAAATAGCAAGAAAAACGAATTGAAGTGGGAATGCTCAGGGAAATCTCCAGTAAATGGATGGTTCAAGACACTGCACTTCCACACAGGATTTGTTGTTGAGGTTACTCACTGGGAATCGAAGTTGCTAACAATTACTTAGCTCCTGGGGGCCCCGAGGACACAGGGGGCTAAAGGAATTACTAACGCTGTTCCATTCAGTTCCGAAAGCAAAAGGGTCTCTTCTGAGATGGATGGCAGAATCAGGGCAAGGCAGAGGTGTCCGGGATGGTGGAGACATTTGGGGCAGAAGTGGCTGGCCCAGTCTTCACCTGCATTTATTCTGCAAATGCTTTGCTGCAGGGTTGGATTTGTTTAAAATTTAGGAGCAAGGGGCTCTGAGGATCTTTTCTTTTCCAGAAATCTAAGTGTGGTTGGGAGTTCATCCCTTCATGGGTGGTATCCAGGAGGGAGCAGAGCTTTCACCATCAGGATTAATAACTATCCCCCAAGTGGGGGAAGGAGCTCCCACTCCTGTAGGCCTGTGAGGGCTCAGATTTGTCAGAGCACAGACTAAGCTAAGCTTAGTAATATATCTAGGGCTTGTCTCTTGTTCCTCTTAAATATTGGGGTGAATGCAAATTTTACAATAGCTCATCAACCACTTTTCTGCCTCCTCTACCCTGGGCTTCCACAAAATGGAACTAATTCTCAGGGTCTTTGTACTTCCGTTGGGGCAGACTTAATTTTTCAAAACGTGGGATGATCACCCTAATACCCATCATCATAGTTGGCTAAATAACTACAATTATTCCATTTGTGGGAGAAGAGCAGTCACAGCAGGGACAGGTAACATACACTAAGGGCTTTCTCTATGCCAGACCCTAATGCTTAGGGTTTCATATGTTTAACTTAAATGTCCCGATGACCCTACTAGGTAGGAACTTATAATATTCCCATTGAACAAAGGAGGAGCCTGAGGCTTGGTGTTAATGGCTTGTCTGAGGTCACACCTCCAGCATGTGGAGCCCAAGCCTGTGCAAGGACAAAGCCATGCTTTTCACCAGTGTTGGAACATAAACTGGGATGTTGGAGCAGCCCCATATCCCAGTGGATAGAGATGCGGCCACAGCAGCAACAGCACTCCAAGGAATTAATAAATGACAGAGGCCTTTCATTTTACATAGGAACAGAGGTATACATTGTACAGCTGCTGAGCTATGTACAGAGTGAATTAGCACTTATTCTCCATCCAGTCTTTCTCAGATGGCTGAACAAGTTTGTGTACAACACAAGAAGGAAGTGGAGGCAAGGATCTGACAGAGTGACAGGTGGATTTAAGGACTGACTGATGACAATGCTTTCCTTCCTGTAATCTCTTTATGAAGAACAATCTTTTAGAACCAGCTTTTCTGTTACTGCAAAACCAAAACACATGGTGAGAGCATATTTAATCAGTATTTAGTTTCCTTTCAAAGTAGGTTTTGCTAACTTAGGATACAAAAGATCTTGATTTTTAATAATGACCTTGAAAGGAGTAGACTCTCAAGGGATATATCTAATGAAATTAAGCAAAGGCTAATGGGATAGAGTGGAACTCAGTCTGAAACAAAATGGATGGACTCACTCATGGCAACAGTTCATAATATGATTAAATGTAGACAAGAAAAAGGTAAACAAAGAAATAAGAGAATTGTGGCTTAAAAGCACAATAAGAAATACAAAGAAGGCCCTGAAGATTATTCTTTTTTTTTTTTTAAGCAAAAACAAACAGAAGCATCATCGTACAATAAGGACATGAAAAAACTAATTCAAATCATAAATCTAAGCCAATGGTGGGTATAAACAGCTACACCCACCATCCTGTCGAAGATGACTTCCTTCAAATTTGGAAGGAAGAATTTCCTGGCAAATCACAATACTCCTTATATCTGACATTTCTATTAAATTTTGGATCCTTAAGATAAAAATTTCAGAAAGGAACTTGGTAATTTTGGTTTGGATTTTGCATTTAAAAAAATAGAGGCAACTCAAATAGAGTATTTCGGTTTTAGGCAAGCTTACGAATAGTCATTATGAAGCACGCTTTCTCTTTCCCAAAAGGGCAAAAGGGAAGGAGTGAACATTCTTTAAATCACAAAATTTTTCATAATTATTTGCCCAGGACTATATTTTTGGAAATCTGTGTTGGAGACATTGGTAGAGTTTAATATAATGTAGTTGGTTTAGTGGAAAGAGTCCTGGACTAACAATCACATCTGGGTACCAGTTCCAGATGTGCCACTAACCAGTTGTGAGATCTTGGTTAACTCGCATCATTTATTTAGGCCTCAGCTTGTTCATCCATAAAACTACAGACTGCACTAAACCTCTAAAGTCTGTTTTTTAAATTCCTTTTGTTGTTGTTGTTGTTTCACTTTTGGTAAGTTCTAAGGATTTTATTACTTTTTTTTTTTTTTTTTTTTTTTGAGACGGAGTTTCACTCTTGTTGCCCAGGCTGGAGTGCAATGGTGCAATCTCGGCTCACTGCAACCTCCGCCTCCCGGGTTCAAGCAATTCTCCTGTCTCAGCCTCCCGAGTAGCTGGGATTACAGGCATGCACCACCACACCCAGCTAATGTATTTTTAGTAAAGACAGGGTTTCTCCATGTTGGTCAGGCTGGTCTCAAACTCCTGACCTCAGGTGATCCGCCTGCCTCGGCCTCCCAAAGTGTTGGGATTACAGGCATAAGCCACTGAGCCTGGCCTACTCTTTTCTTTTTTTTTTTTTTTTTTTTGAGACGGAGTCTCGCTCTGTCGCCCAGGCTGGAGTGCAGTGGTGCGATGTCGGCTCACTGCAAGCTCCACCTCCCAGGTTCACGCCATTCTCCTGCCTCAGCCTCCCGAGTAGCTGGGACTACAGGCGCCCACCACCACGCCCGGCTAATTTTTTGTATTTTTAGTAGAGATGGGGTTTCACCGTGTTAGTAAAGATAGTCTCGATCTCCTGACCTCGTGATCCACTCACCTCGGCCTCCCAAAGTGCTGGGATTACAGGCGTGAGCCACTGCGCCCCGCCTTTTTTTTCCTTTCCTTTTCTTTTTTTTTTGAGACGGAGTCTCGCTCTGTCGCCCAGGCTGGAGTGCAGTGGTGTGATCTCGCCTCACTGCAAGCTCTGCCTCCCGGGTTCACGCCATTCTCCTGCCTCAGCCTCCTGAGTAGCTGGGACTACAGGCGCCTGCCGCCATGCCAGCTAATTTTTTGTATTTTTAGTAGAGACGGGGTTTCACCTTGTTAGCCAGGATGGTCTCAATCTCCTGACCTCGTGATCCGCCCACCTCGGCCTCCCAATGTGCTGGGATTACAGGCGTGAGCCACCGCGCCTGGCCTACTTTTTTTTTTTTTTTTTTTTTTTTTTTTTTTTTTTGAGATGGAGTCTCGCTCTGTCACCAGGCTGGAGTGCAGTGCTGCGATCTTGGTTCACTCCAACCTCCTCCTCCAGAGTTCAAGTGCTTCTCCTGCTTCAGCCTCCCAAGTAGCTGGGACTACAGGCACCCGCCACCACATCTGGCTAATTTTTGTATTGTTTTAGTTAGAGATGGGGTTTCACCACTTTGGCCAGGCTGGTCTCAAACCCCTGATCTTATGATCCGCCCGCCTCAGCCTCCCAAAGTGCTGGGATTACAGGCGTGAGCCACTGCGCCCGGAAGGATTTTATTACCTCTTAGCAATCTCATAGAGACATAGTAAAGATAATAGCTGCCATTTAATAAGTTACTACTATGTGCCAACCACTATGTAAACACTTAATACAGATAACTTTAGCCCCTCCTTGTAGTTGTGATCATCATCCCATTTTGTTTCACCAATTTTCATCATTATAAACTATTTTCAGCATCTTAAAAAATTATCCCCAATTTAGAGAAACTCAAGGCTCATAGAGGGTGAGTTTTCTTTAAGATCACAGTTTCCAATCATTTTGTAATTTCAAAAATTATATACTGAATTTAAATTATAAATTTATGAATTTTAAATTATCTGCCTTTTGTTAAGTTCATTATAGATACAATGACTATGGGCACACAATTGAAACACGTATCAAAAATGAGAGATGAGGTCAGAAACAGTTCCATTATGAAGCATGGCTCACATCTATCATACTTCAGAAGGCACCGGGCATGGGGCCCCGGCACACAGCAGGTGCTTGGTAAATGTGCCCAGTAAGTGCTGGAGGGAGGATGTATAGGTTGTACTGAAGGATGGGAAGATGCTCCAGTTTTAGGCCATTATGTCATTCTCACAGTGGCGGCTTTGGGATTCTCACAAAATGTCACTATGGTAACCAGAGACCGGGCAGCTGTTTCTGGGCAGTCCGAGGAAATGCCCTTTGAAGACATTGTCTCTGTGCCTGTGGCTCCCTCTGAAGCCCAGGAGACAACCTGTTACTAGTGTTTAGCTCCTCTGTCATTCATTCAGGGTCTGGAATAATCTAAAGGGGACTCCTGATGGAAGGGACCCCACCGTCCTTGAGTCTACACCTGCTCTGAAGTTGCACCCTCTCTGGGCGACGGTGGCCGATCTGTGGTGACAGAGAACAGACTAACTCCCCGGGCAGGCTGATCTATCTGGCTGTCAGAATGTGTGATTTTATATTGAGCTGAAATCTGTCTCCTTGTCAAAATCTTTTTGTTTCTATATCCATCAAAAATGAGTTATCTAAGGTTCTTATGGTTTGTTTTGGAAATCAGTACTTTTTGAATCAGAAATCTTTTTTTTTTTTTTTTTTTTTTTTTTTTAAGACTTCGAGAGAGAGAATGTCCCTGAGACAGTGGTTCTAAATAATGTGTCCTTGTTGATTTAAAGTAAAATGTTGGAGCGATAATAAGTATTGGCTGAAAAGGAGATTCTTTTCACAGGTTATTTGATATCCACAGTCCCATCATATATTTTGGGAAGAGAACCTATGGCCCACCCTCCAGCATGCTTGGCTCAGAGTATATTACTTCTGCTTGCCCTGAAAACAAGGGTTTAATTTCATAAGGAAATAAAACTTCGCTAAACTCTCTGCAGACCACACATTTATGGTCCAAAGGGAGTTGGTTGGTGGTCACTCATCTTAGAAGTACTACAAGTTATATGAAAAAGACATTTGTAGGAGCAGCTACTCACTAACCATCCACTAGCAAGACGCCAGCATCAGTGGAAACCAGCAAGGCCTGGCCCCAGGGATCTGCACACACGGCTTCGTGAGGGAAATTACTGCAGAAACACTGGGGCTCCCACGGCTGTGAGGCAATACAAGCATCGGAAGATAAGTGCACCAGAAAAAATACACTGCAGCCCACCAAACGGAAATGTACAGTACCACACCTGAAACAGTAACACAGATACCTCCGTGGGAGCGGAGTCACTCCAAACCCTGGGGTCTGGACTCAGTTACCTTTCTTAGGAAGAAAAGTCTTCTTTCAAATATGTATGCAATAGGAAAAGAGTGAATTCACAGGTTTCTGGCACCATAACCTGTCTCCAATATTATAATGTTTCTCAGGGGCAACTGATGCATTCATAACGGTTTCTAAGCAAGCATTTTGCTTTAACACCTGGGAGCTGGGCCAAATGGTGCCTCTGTTTTAGAGAATTCATATTAGTTTAATCATTAAAGGAAGTCCCACGTTATTCTATAAGAAAGTCAGATTCCTGTGTTGCTGATTCAGCAGATTAGTAAAACATAAATGATGCTTTAAAAGGTTGATATTGTTTTCACGTGAAAATGCTTATTGATCCACATAAGATACAAAATCTTAAAGAAAAAATAACAGTTTGTAGAATGCAAGTGCTGTGAACAGAGCTACTCAGGTTTCCGCATGACATATCTATACCGAGTGAACTCTTCTTAGTTCATTTCCATCTCAGCCATAAAGGGGGAGCCTTAGAGCCACATGTGGATGTGTGGAGTAGGAGGCATTGTGTACCGTGATCTTAATCACACCAGAATTGTGGACATTTTCAACAGAATTCTTAACTTCCCTCCAAAGCATTGGATGAGCCTCAAAGAGCTTGTAGAGATTCTCAGGCCCAAGTTGAAGTCTTACATCTTCACTTTTACTCTCAATCAGGCATCAGGGCCCGATGTGTCCCACCTGGGGCTGTAGTAGAGCCTGTGTGTGCACGTGTAGGTGTGTTCTTAAGTACCCAGGCAAACGTGCACTCGCATACTCAAGGTAAAGCGAAGGGCAATGAGGACCACCTTTGAAAATAGCATTAGGGCTGGGGGTAAATACTGTGTGTTACTGCTCTCTCAGAAAAGGAAAGGATGCTCTCCCTTTAGGAAATGCACGGCCTCAAAAAGAACATTCTAATTGCTAAGATGGGACTTGTAATGTTCTAAAAAGATCCCCTAAAGAATGTGAAAACACTTTGTAAATGGAAAAAAGGCTAAACAAGTGCAGGTCATTGATTGAAATGGCATTTCCCCAGGAAAATTTCTGGCAATTCTGAATTTGTGACTTCACCAAGAGAACATAAAAAAAGCAAAGTTAATATAAATGTCAATAGGGAGAAAACACAGACATCAACATTAGGTAACACCAAGACAGAACAACCAATTCTTAGTAACAAAATGTTTTCTGCCCAGAGGACACAAGTTTGGAACACTAAGGCAGAAAGAAGTTCTTCCCCCATAAGATCCAAGGGCCCTACAGGATCCACAGAGGTGTCAAGGAGGTCTGTGAAAACCCCCAAATTATACTCAAATGCTGCATATATGTGCCATTTTAACTTTTTTTTTTTTTTTTTTTTTTTTTGAGACAAGGTCTTGCTCTGTCACCCAGGCTGGAGTGCAGTGGTGTGAACATGGCTCACTGCAGCCTTGACCTCCTGGGCTCAAGTGATCCTCCCGCCTCAGCCTCCTGAGTAGTTGGGACCATAGGCGTAGGCCACCATGCCCGGCTAATTTTTTTTGGAGACAGGGTCTCACCATGTTGCCCAGGGTGGTCTTCAATTCTGGGCTCAAGTAGTCCTCCTGCCTCAGCCTCCCAAAGTGCTGGGATTACAGGCATGAACCACTGCACCTGGCCCCATTTTAATGGGCGGGTGCATGCAGGGTGTCTACTGCTTTTCACAGGTGCCGGTGACCATGTGAGGTCTGAGGAACTGTTGAATACTGGGGTGTGCAGTGTCAGCAGCAAACTCAGATCTGCCCCCACAGTTGCTCTGGTCTGAGGACAGACAGTGTTTGCCATTGCCCTGGACTCCCTTCCATGGGGAAGCCTTCATGTGGATTCCACCGGGTGACAATGTGGTCTCCAGGCCTTCATGTCTAAGTGCAGACTCTTCCTGGGCTCTCTCTAAGAGCATGACCACAGCTCATGAAATGATGAGTGCTGAAGAGGTGGGCAAAGCCGGGTTCTTTGGGCACAGAACACTCTTGGGAGCAGCAGGGGACTCTGGTCTCTGCAAAGCCAACTGCACAGCAGCCCATGGGGCCTTGTGGAGCTGAGTTTCTCCGAGGGTGGTCTGTGGCCTGCGGGTGGGTTATAAGTACTGACCTCAACAATGGACGCTCACTCTCTGTTATTACCTGGTGAACAAGTTATGGTTCCACAGACTTCTGTTTTTAATATAAGCCTAAGAACTTATTGTTATTAAATCTTACTGGAATCTCGTATCTATAATGTGCTTGGAAACAGTACATTCCTACTGTGCACAGGAATAAGCAGACACTGGAACTGCTGCAGCCTTTGGGAAGGATGCTTTGCCAGTAGTCTTGTCTGAAGTTGGTTGTGGTTTTTAGGGTTAATTATATTTTGAGCTCATCATTTTCCTGAAACCAGACCTCAAAGCACGTAGGATCACATCATCTATATCTTTATCAGTAAGGTAAATGTATTCATAATTATTTTGCTTTTATAATGGGTGATGTGCTATAAATCTGTCCCATTTAACTTTTATGTATTCTGAATGGAGGTACTGTTCTACAATACAAAATCATATTCATAATATAATTTGTGTATTTTTTTCTGTTCTATTCTTGATGATCACTTAGTTTTTACCCCCATGGAAAGTGGAACAGCATGTAGATAAATAGCCAAAGAATTTTTTGGCTGGCTGAGTGAACTGTAGATTAAGCGGTGGTTTTTCAGCTGTGGTCTGCTAACCAACAGCATCAAGATCGCCTAGGAAGCCACTGGAGATGCAAACTTTTGGGTCCCACCCCAGACCTGCTCAACCAGAAACTCTGGGGGTGAATTCAATACACACTAAAGCTTGAGCAACACTGCCCAAGAGCCTTGCTGTTTAAAGCATGTCTGTGGTCAGCAGCACAGGAACCACGTGCAAGTTTGTTGGAAACATAGACTCTTAGCCCCACCCAGACCTACTGGATCAGAACATGCATTTGGTCAAGGTGTCCAGGTGATATGTATGCACATAAAGCTTGAGAGGCCCTGTGGGGCCTGGCCTGCCTGACCAGGTTGGTCCTCCAGCAGCTCTGCTCCATTGAAGCAGGGGAAGGCACGCACATACCATGGCAACACAGAGGCTCTCACTAAATGGCCACTCAGTTTTGTCTAGGGCTTTCCCTGACGACTCTGCAATAGACATGCTCTTCTTCCTTCTGCTCCCAAACCTTTTTCCAAGAATCTCAATCATTTCATTAATGAAAATGGGAATTCAAAGTTCAAATTGAAAGTATCATGAACTCACCTCTTTTTTACAGATCCCTGAAGCTGCCAAGCTTGATGGAGCATCCCCTCTTACAATGGATTTCAGTTTTAGTGCCTTACAGAACAGAGATCTCTATTAAAGCATACCAGGCGGCAAAAGTACAGCAGGATAAACAATTGTGATTTGACAAAAATTTAATAAAACAGGAGTAATTGCAGGCTAACATTTCAGGTTCCTCTACTGACTTGTTAATCAAGAATTGAAGTTAGCTGGACATAGTGAAGCCTTAATGACAGTGTCCCAACCCAAATTATCCAAATGCATTCTGTCATTTCAATTAATCAATATATCATTACTGTGATTTATAAACCAGGAGCATCAAAAAAATACAGATTCTCAGGTCCCGCCTCAAACTTGATGAATCAGAATCTCTGGAAATAAAGTCTGGGTATCTTTAAACAAGAACCAATGTTTGAGAACCTTGTAATAATGCACCTGTTTTGGGAAAAAGCTATCTTTGCCTCTAAGCTTCCCTTGATTACATGGCTTTCCTCTCTCCACCTGCCTTGCCCAACTTTCTACTTTTGGGCCAGAACTTTATTTGCAGCTGAGGGCACTCCTCCTTCTCCATGCTGTGATGTGCGATCGAGGCAGACAGCTGTGTCACCTCCCAGAACTGAGAAATACCAGTGTCACATGCGAGCAGGGCAAAAAGAGAGTGATTTTCTCCAATCTCTGGAATAAGGGGATGACTGGGCACCACCTAACTTGGTGGTGACTTGGATTGTTTCCAAGTCATAGGATTGCAATTCAAGTCTTCTGTCAGTGCCACTGCTAGTCTGTGCTTCCTCTTGCCAGTCATGGGTTCCAGAGGCATTTCCCAAATTGGTTCCTCACTCTTCAGAAAATCCCTAGGAGGCAGGCAAGTGGTCTATGCTCTGTGGAAGAGAGGGGGCCAGAGCTGGGGCCTGTGGCTACTTGCCTCAAGGCAGCAGCATTCCTACCTCTGCAGAGTGCTGCTCTCTCAGTGACGCCTGCAGAGAACTGTACCTACTCGGTTCTCAAAAATCTCACTCGTGGTTGCCACAACAATCCTAAGAGAAATTACAGAGCTCCTACAGCAGCAGGCAAACAAAGTCTTTGCACGTGGGCCATCTGGTTAGGATGGAACTCAAAACTACATGTCTCGCAGAAAAGGTTTCAGAAGAAAACCCACCTGCCCTATTCTAACAAACTCTGCCTGGCGGGCCTCCTCTTTCTTCCGTGCTGACTTGGGCGACTCTGGTAAGACATCACTAAAAGATCGTCTATTAAGCATGTTCTAAAAAAGAAAAAAAAGTTATGAATTCCACAAACATTGTTAAGTCTCATCTTCTGGCTTCTCATAGTGCACAAAACTATTTATCCAAATGGTCCTACCTATTTCTACCTTCTGTTTCATTCACTCAATAAGCATTGATGGAGCACCTGCTGTGTACCAGGTCCATGGTAGATGCTAGATTCAGAGTCACTAGGTGGAAAGCCAGCATTGCGTGGGGGCTGAGGACATGGCTTTGAAATAGCAGACCTGCAGCTCTATCACTTACTAACTTACTAATAGTGTGATCTGGGCCACCACATTGCACAGCTCTGGGATGCCAATCTTACACAGCAGCACCCCCTGGAACACAACCAACTGAATTCTATGAGAATGGTGCCCACAGAGCTGTGCAAATCTGTGGCCCTGTGAGTCGCCTTGAGCAAATCAGTTAATTTCTGAATCTCAGTGTCTTTGTGTGGTTAATACCTGCCTCCTAGGTGCGTTATGAGGTTTAAATGAGGTAATGCATGTAAGGTACCTCGCACAGTGCCTAGTGCATACTTAGTAATGTTAGTTCTCTTTAAAACTGTAGTCACTGAATGGGGTAAGCTCATTCAATCAGCAGGTACTGACTGAGCACCTAGTCCTCTGCCAGATTTTGGGAATGTGATAGACATGGTCTCTTGTGGAGCACAGGGTCTACTGGGAAGACAGATTGAGTAATGACATGTTTAGCACATGTGATCACTGCTACGAAGGGGAACTGTGGCAAGTATATGAAAACATTTAACAGGGGACCTGGCTTCAACTGGGGGGCTAGGGAAGCCTGGCTCAGGCAGTGATGCTTTAGCTGGGATATCATTACTCATCTTGAAGGACATCATTACTCATCTTGGTACCCTCTCTGTATCTTCCCTGACCTTAGGGAATTGACCTTAGGAATTAAGGTTTGCTTTTTAGGGTCCTGGCGTTAGCCTGGCCCAATCCTTGTGAGTAGTTGGGGTACACTGACCAGGCAGAAGTTAGGAAGTGCCTATGAAATGGTGCTGGTCGGCCGGGCACAGTGACTCATGCCAGTAATCCCAGCACTTTGGGAGGCTGAGGCGGGTGGATCACCTGAAGTCGGGAGTTTGAGACCAGCCTGACCACCATAGAGAAACCCTGTCTCTACTAAAAATACAAAAGATTAGTCCGGTGCAGTGGTGCATGCCTGTAACCCCAGCTACTTGGGAGGCTGAGGTAGGAGAATTGCTTGAACCTGGGAGGCTGAGGTTGTGGTGAGCCGAGATCGCACCATTGCCCTCCAGCCTGGGCAACAAGAGAGAAGCTCTGTCTCAAAAAAAAAAAGAGCACATGTGCACCTGAAGTGATAGGAAGGTGTTGGGTCTCATCAGCGTGGCTATGCCTCAGGCCTATGAAGTGTCTGGGTCTTCAGTAAATGGGAATGCTTGTTTCAGTGACTGAATATGGGGCTGGCCAATAAAACTCCAAAAATAAAGCACCCTATCTCTTTCTACAATCCCACTTTTGCCTACCCATCAGCTCATGGGACTGGCAATGCTGAGTAGTATTACTAAGAACAGCCACCCCAAATAAAGCCGTCTTCAATGTTCCAGAGATTGCTGATTGATACCCAACCTCCCTGTCCCTGGTTTGCACCTTGATTTCCACAGGCCCTGGCTTTCTGGAAATCACATTCCTGTGATGGAAACCCCGTGTCCTTCCTTCTTGTGTAACAATGAGAGACTGTCAGCCCATGGTGGCCACAGCACAGTCCTGACAGCAAGGATCAAGGCGCCTCCTATGTTTTCTCACCAGGGCCTCATCGCTGAGTTGAAGACTGGTGTTCTCAACTCAGACCCCATAAGAAGGAAACACGACCATGGACCCAGAATTACCTTATGCAAATCTGGCATCAAATCCTGGTGTAAAGATCTAATCAACATATCCAGGGTACGCCGACGCTTCTGGGCAAATGTTGGGGTTTCCAAAGTGGCTTTTTCACCATTAATTACTAAAATAAATCAAGTTAAAAAGGGAATTACAAGATATCTCTTGCCACACACACAAAATTGAAACTATGCATGTCTGTTCTTTTCTTTAGTTCTGCGACTGGGAATTTTTTTGTTTGAGTTTTTTTTTTTTTTTCTGCTTAGTACTTTGGAACAATCCATTTTAAAGCCTCATTTCGGCTGAATAAGGGAAAAGGTCAAGATTTTTGTTGAAATGCCATTTCCTGTAATCTCGGAGTTTTCAACCTTGCTGCTAAATCCACTTTGGAATTCCAAGACCCTCTGATCCCCGGCTGCCACCTGTCTTCTCAGTGCACCAACCCCTCCTGGTCCTTCCTGGCCCCACACTCCATCTCATCAACACACCCTCCCCATCACCTTGAATCTGCAATTCTTCTGCTATTTCTACTTTCAAATCGTCAATGTCAAATCAACCTAGCCCTTTGTTTCATTTCACCCCAAGTCTTTGATGACGCTGATGAAAGTCCCTCTGTTGACTGGCTCCACTTACATGCTGGGTCCCTAGCGCTGCTGAGTGATCTCTAATTGGTGGTTACAGGTCTTTAGTGGCTCCTTCGCTGCCACAGGCCCCCTACGGTGAATGCTCTCTTCCTGAGCCCCATGCTGCCAACACCCTTTCAGCTTCCAGTAGCTACACCCACTCTGTTGCTGACTCTGTTTCAGATCTGTTTCTTGCTCTCTGCATGATCCCCTGGACTTGAACACATGAGACTCACACAATTTCACATACAATTTCAGCTTTCTGGCTTGATTCGAAAACTCAGAGTATCTGGCAACACTGGCCATGCCACATGCTCTGAAAGGACTCAGTTGGATGCAGTGAGTACACACTCTCAAGTGTGTCACAGCTTCCAGTGCTCCTGACTGTCCTCTGCTCAGTCCGCCTCCCTTGCTCATGCTCCCTGCCTGGCTCTCCAGCCATCTGAGTTGGGGACCTTGTTCTAGCATTTGAAATAATCAGTATAAACTCTGGAAAAGGACAGACAAAATCATCATCTGTTGCACATGGTTTGCAGTGTCTGCTGCCTCTAACGTGTCGAGGGAGACATCACCACGGACCCTGGTATAGGTTGGAGTATGGGAGGTAACAATGCTGGTGGTCCAGCTGGAAAGAGAGGGAGCCCAGCTGGAAAGCAGAGGGAGCCTCAGTAAAGGTGTCTTTCATGTCTCTGTTCTCCAGGAGAAAATTGTGGAATCATGCCAAGGTCTCTGTAAGGGAAGGGAGGGGTTTCCCATGGAAGAGAGGCTATCAAACAGCCTGGCCAGGACTTGGATGTTTCTGTGACTAGAACTGACACTTATGCTTGGCACTGTCTGTTTCTGTGCAGAAGAAGTCATGTTCGGGACTGTGAAGGAGTGACTGGGGAGACAGGAAGACAGAAGACAGACAACATGTGCCCGTCCCTTGCCCTGGCCTGAGGGACTGGTGTGGGCCAGTACTGGAGTAGGATTGAGACTGGAGGTTGGGGAATACTTGTCCATGGAGGACTCAGTGAGGCTTTGGACTCAGTCAATGCTTCCTTGAGGCCAGGTGACCAGGATGGACAGAGAGAAGAGAGGGGCACTCCAGATGTCTCAGAGCTGCATGACAACAGTGACAGACTTAGGCAAAGGCTGTAGTGGGGAGGAGTTGGGGGTGGCGACAGGAGGCAGCCAGCAAAGCAGCTGCAATACCCAGCATACCTGGCAGGAGGCTGGAAAGCAGTGTCTTCATAGAGGGCACAGACTGAGCAGCGCTGCCAGGACGTGGGGCTGGCAAACTGCAGCGGATGAACCCAAGTAACTTGTTTCTGATCATCAATGACACAGTCCCACCACGGGACTACCAGAAATAATTCCCAGGGGTGCCCTGAGGAGGGATGTGCAGAGCTCTTGTGCTTTAGGAGATGGGGCCTCAGAGTTGGGTATTTGGGTATCACCAGTAGAGTGAAAATATGTGCTCACCAGCAAGTGATGCCTGGCAGTCTGGGTCTACACACATTATGTTCTCATTCTGTCTCTCTCCCACACATGTGCATGGGTGCACATATACACTCACACAAGTGTGCACACACATTCCCCAACAACTCTCCCTATCCCTAAGCATATACCCACAACCACTCTTTCCCCCACCTACATCCCACTCTCTGACAGATACAGATACATATACAAGCAGAGATTCAGCAATGGCTGTACCAGAACACAGGGCAGAAAGGTGAATTTGAGGCCCGAGGGTCCTTAGTGGATGAGCGTAGAGAAGCTTCAAGGCAGGTGGCAGGATGGAAGGTGGGGATGAAAACACAGGAGAAAACGCACCCAACACGACCAAAATACTAAACATATGTTGTGCAAAGAATTAACGGAACATGGAATGCTTAAACAATGACATTCCTTAAACACCATCCTGGGAGAATCTGAAGAAATGTATTCTGACAGAACAAACTGCAAAACCATTTCAAACCAGAAACTTACATTTCACTAGCAAAAAGTCCCTGAATTCCTGGTGATCTGTAAACACTGGTGGAGTTGGCAAGGGAGGGCCGAAGAGTGGTACGCTCTCTTCTGAAAATATTTTCAGCCTGTGTAGAGAATATTACAGAATTAGTTGGTTTTTCTTCAAAGATCATCACTTGATATGCTTTGGCTGTGTCCCCACCCAAATCTTCACTTGAATTGTATCTCCCAGAATTCCCACATGTCATGGGGGGGTGATCAGGGGGAGGTAATTGAATTATGGGGGCTGGTCTTTCCCGTGCTATTCTCATGATAGTGAATAAGTCTCATGAGATCTGATGGGCTTATCCGGGGTTTCTGCTTTTGTTTCCTCCTCATTTTCTCTTGCTGCCACCAGGTAAGAAGTGCCTTTCGCCTCCTGCCATGATTCTGAGGCCTCCCCAGCCATGTGGAACTGTAAGTACAATTAAACCTCTTTTTCTTCCCAGTCTTGGGTATATCTTTATCAGCAGTATGAAAATGAACCAAAACACCACTATTCTGTCCTTCCATTTGTCCAGCTGCATATAGGATGTGTCAGGAATATTTGTTCCATGCCCAGGAGTGCCTCCTCTGGTCTGTCAGAGCCGAGGCCACGTCCTCGCTTTCCCCTCTAGCTTAGTCAAGGTGCTTTGAGGGCAGAGACCAGGTCTTCCTGAATCCTTCATGGTCCAACCCATCAAGCCAGGTACCCAGGAAGAACAGCAATGGCCATCACTGAGCACCTGGCTGCATACCAGGAAGCATATTTGGTATTTTAAGATACAGTATTGGCCGGGCGCGGTGGCTCAAGCCTGTAATCCCAGCACTTTGGGAGGCCAAGATGGGTAGATCACGGGGTCAGGAGATCGAGACCATCCTGGCTAACCCGGTGAAACCCCGTCTCTGCTAAAAAATACAAAAAACTAGCCGGGCGAGGTGGCGGGTACCTGTAGTCCCAGCTGCTCAGGAGGCTGAGGCAGGAGAATGGCGTGAACCCAGGAGGTGGAGCTTGCAGTGAGCCAAGATCTGGCCACTGCACTCCAGCCTGGGCGACAGAGCGAGACTCCGTCTCAAAAAAAAAAAAAAAAAAAAAAAGATACAGTATTGCCTCTGACTGTCACTACACCTGCCAGGGTAGTGTCATTACCTTCACTCTACACAGAAAGCCTGAGGCTCCAAGAAGAGAAAACATTTTTTCCAAAGCCTCAAATAAATGATAGAGCTGGGATTCGAACCCAAATATATTTGGCTCGAAGTTCAGGTTCTTTTTACAACATAATACCTTTTAACAGATTAATATTTGAGAACAGAAGATAAGCAGGCAAGAAGGTAGACTAGGAAAGGATGAAGACCAAATATATCAAACCTCTTCCCATGGTAAAGTACCATAAAATATCAAACTAACCCTGACCCCTAGGTCTCCTGCATGGAACAACACCGGATGGAGTAAATGTTTCCTGAAGAGACGGTGGCCTTGAAGAAAGTTTTGTAAGGTGAGGGCACTCATATTAAATCAATCAAGAAACACGTATATCAAGAGTCTTATAAAAATCAATGCTAAATTAACAAGCATGAGAATCAGAACAAGCAATCGAGACAAAGTCATTACCTACCTGTAACTGTCATTTTGTTGATCGTACCTCACTAAGGCAAAAATATCTGTGGTGATGGTTAAGGGAACGAATCACAACACTGATGCTCACAACTGACAGCTTGTGCTCTGAAAATCCCTTGTGCAGAGTCATTCTCAACCAGCGCTTCTGTGCTAAGGGCACCTATCACTCTCAGGTTGGGAAAGAACCCATACTTCTTTCCAAGAGATAGCCCACGGAGACTTATGTGAGGGCACCATGAGTAGGTTCAACGTTTGCATGTGCGTCCTTTGGGGAAAAGGGTTAAATCGCCAAAGCTGTCAGAAAAGCAATAGAAATATAGCTATTAAACAACTAAGCAGTCGGCAAAGCAAAAAGAGCAGTTCCCTCGCCTGGAAGTACAAACAAGATCCCAATAGGAAATTAGTAATACATTTCATCTCACACATTTGGAAAGGGAAAGCAATTTAAATGTTTCCGCTGTATACCTTCCCTTTCTCTCCTTTTGGGTTTGGGAGACAAAACAAAACAAGCCTGTTGTAGCTGGTGGCAGATTCTGAGCAGAATCTACTTAGCTTGTGCTGGGTTTGTGGAGTCTAAAATAGTAGGAAAGAATCCATCCAGCTTCTTTCTTTCTCCCACTCTTCTGCCTCCCCTTCCACCTCCACCCACCATCTCCCAACCCCTGCTTTCCTTAGCTAGGGTTATGGAGCCATCAATTCCTTAGTGTCTCCATTTCTAGGCTCCCTGGAATGAATCTGCCTTAATCATCTGCTTGCCCCTTTTCAGGGACAAATGTGCCAAGTCCCAAATCTAAAACATGTAACTCAGTGAAATTCTAAAAAAAAATGACTACCTCTCAATCACCTGAACAGTCACCTCACCGTTGCTTCTGCTGTGAGGTTGGAGAAGTTTTCTGTTATACAAGAAGAACCACCTCTAGAAAGGGGAAATATTAGCCCTAAATCTCAGGGGACAGGGGCAGATACTACTCAGAAAGCAGGGATGAAAAGGGAAGAAAACTATAACCAAGGTGGAAGTGCATATCATTTGCTTCCCTACCATCATGGAAGAAAGTTTGGAAACTGTTAACTTTTAAACACTTACTTCCATCCTCTATTTTTATGTCACAAGGAACGAGTCCAAGTCTCCAGATGCCATGAGTCACCGTGGGCCTGTCTCCAAACATGTTTACTTGGAGCCTCCAGGGAAATGAGTAACTCGACTAGAATTTATTCTGAAAATGCTGATCTGTTGCCTTTTGCTTATTATGTACAACTAGTAGAGCCACTAACTTTGGGTTTTGGTGTCATGGCCTGGGACCCAGAGTAACAGGGCCACAACTGAGTGTCTGCTGGGCGGGCCAAGCTCATGCCCCATGCCTGTCTGGCAGAGCTGAGCTCAGACACTGCAGGAGCTTCAGCTCCACTGCTGGACTTTGCCAGCAATATGAGCTGAACAGGGATTAGGGGAATCAGATAAAAATACTATTAATTCTATCATTTCTCAAATTTCAAGAGATGGTTATACAACAGCTATTACCAGGGCTTAAATCAACAAGGAAAATGATTTTGGCCTTTTATCTTAACTTGCAAGTTTTTATGCCTAAAGCAGATTTCTCAGAGAATTCACTACCTATAATTCTTCTAAATCATTTATGACTGAAGAATAGCAGGAAGTTTTCCTCATTTTATAGACTACCTGAGGAAAGAGACCATATTTCAGGAGTCAAGAATTCCCTGAGAATTAATCCATCTACTACTGAAATGGAAGGAGAGAGGAAGGCGGAACTATACACAAAGCTTAGGAAAAATTCCCCAAAAGTGGGTCTAAATCTAGCATGACAAAACAAGTCCATGACAAGATTTGGTTTAAGCGTCATGGAAGTCCAATGAGGCTGAACCACAGCTTGCCACA
This sequence comes from Macaca thibetana thibetana, assembly GCF_024542745.1. NCBI lineage: Eukaryota > Metazoa > Chordata > Mammalia > Primates > Cercopithecidae > Macaca > Macaca thibetana. Next base: position 11,249,409 of record NC_065592.1, read on the forward strand.
CTGGAGCATTTACAAAGGCCTAGGATACGTGTAAAGTGGGAACGGATCATGGAAGGCTTAAAGGCAGGAGAAGATTCCTCTCCTTCTTGGAACACAATGGTGACGATATCGTTTCCAATGTGGCGTTTCCTTTCCACCTGTAGTAAGCATAAATAACATCACTGAGAAAGACTCTCAAACATGGCACATTCACAGAGTTAAAAAACCATAACCCGACATAACAAACCACAGCCACTATGACAGAGCCCTGAACTTCAGATATCTTTGACTTCAGGCCTCCCATGTTTTGCCAGCCTAGGCCCTTGCTCTCCAACCCATCTCCTCTGTTCCTATCTCAGTGGCCAAGCTCTGGGGTGGGTCAGGAGTGTCTTAGATAGAGGTTTTTCCCAGCCTGGTACAGCCCATGTAGACACTCAGTGTTAACTTCCTGCAGTGACCTGAAAACAATACTTGTCAACCATCACACAGGACCCACTTATGATATGTCCTGGATAGTCTCATTTTGACAAGACACAAGGCACACTGAGAGAAGGCACAGAGAAGAGGTAACATCTATACAAAATAGTCTCTCAAGAGTCCATGTTGGATAGAAGAATGTTTGAATCAAAGATATTTTAAAAAAGAGAGACAAAAAAAGAGTCTATGAAACCGCACTCGCACACATACAAATACCTATACATGTTTACACATAAACACGCATGCACATTATCTCTGATCCCTTATTTCTCTAAGGTGACAGCACCAGTGAGAACAGCTCTTCCTAAGATTTGTTGAAAGTTCCAATACAGACCGCCAAAAGCATCCCTAAATTGGCGGCTGCAGTTCAGCTCATATGTCAACTGGCATAGCCTCTAATTCTATGGAACACCCCTAAATTGGCAGCTGCAGTTCAGCTCATATGTTAACCGGCATAGCCTCTAATTCTATGGAATCATAACGGTGCCCTCTCTACATTCACATCACTATTTGATAGTTTGTATGTTCACATGTACCTGCTGCTTGTTCTCTTTGGAATATGGCAACATGGTGGAAACATGAAACATGATCTCATGCCCTTGGTACACAGTATAAACTGAATGTATCCCTGTGGTATCATCTGCAAAATATAAACATGCATTCAGTGAGCACAGAGGATTCGAGCCAAAAGGAAAGCATTTTCATTTGCAGACTAGGGAAATACTGTACACAGGACATTCTCAAAGATCATTCGGATTATCCACCCGCACGGAAGCAACAACCCTCCACTTGATGCAGCCCCTACATGGAAAGGCCTCTTCCTCTCTCCCTAAGCTCACTTGCTGTCTGATTCACGCCTTGCCTCAGAATGGAGGAGGTCATAAGAAGTCCAGGCTAAAGAGGAGAGTATTGAGCTTCCTTGCCTTGCAGTTGCTCTGAGAGGTACAGGATGAAATTAACACAAGATGACACAAACAATTACGTCCATAAACCAAAAGGAAGTGGTATGTGTGACAGAATTGTTTGTGATTAAAAGCAAAGGCTTTACAATTAGGCCGACTTGGATTCAATTTGTCATTGGCTATGTGGCTTTTGACAAGTTACCTCACTTCTCTTTGAGCCTCAGTTCCTTAATTTGAAAATGAGGACAAAAGTTGTATCTAACTCCTAGGGATATTGGGGAGACTCAATGAGATTATATTTGCAAAGTGCTTAGCAGAATGCCTGGCTGTATCAAGGGCTCAGTGGATGGTTGTAATGACCATAACAGAGAGGGTGAGGGTTGGCAGTGGGGGTATGAGTGGCAGGCACTGAAGAATTCACCGTGTGCACTCTACGTGTGTTCGAGTGAAGCTGGAGCCTGACAACTGGGGCCCAATCTCCCATCCCTGCATCTGTCAGTTAGGGCACACTTAGCTCTCCCAAATTCAGAATCCATGATGCCATGCTGGGCTGGTGGGAAGATGAGCCTCCCAGAGGGTGAGGGTAGCTGGACTCGAAGCCTATCACCACTAGGCCAAAAGGGCCTCACACCCACTGCCTGACTTACCTCAAGGACTGACTGTGAAGATCAAATAAAGAAAAAAAAAAAAAAAAAAAAAGAAATAAAGGGAAAAGCTAGCAAGGCTACACAAAAATGAGATGGGGAAAGAACTTCCAAACCTAAGCTTGTAATCTTACCTACCTTCCCCGACTCAGGCTCCCATCCTCAAAATGCTTCCTTTCAGGTGTTTCCAATCTTACTGCCGGTGCCAGCCCCACCCAGCTACCCAGGGCAGAAACCCTGAAGTGTCTTCAAGTACTGTCTCCCTTTTCATCCTCCACTTGCTAATTCTACCATGAAAATGGCTCTTGAATTAGTCCCCCTGTCTCCCTTCTGACCTGTAGCCCTCTCCCATGGCAACCCTATCTCTTGTTTGGACTGTTGCCACAGCCTCTGAGAGCAGCAGGTTTCTCCTCTGCCTCCCCTGTCTGCTCAAAGGTACAGATCTAATCTCACCACTCCCCTACCTGAAACCCCTTAATGACAGAGAATAAAAGGCAGACTTATTAATATAACCTCAAAACTCCCTTCAGGATCACGCCCTCTCTCCTACTCCAGGCCATATTGCATCATTCTCAGTGCCTCATTCCCTCCAGCCATAAACAAATTCTCTTAGTTTCTAGAACACACCATGTTCTTTTCTGCCTCAAGGTCTTCACAGATGTTCTCTCTGCTTGGAATTCTCTTCTCCCCTTGAGACCCTCCAAGTACTCCGACTCGCCCCTCCCTCTGGTCACAAAAAGTCTCAGAGAAGCCTTCCCTAATCCCCTAGATTAGGCAAAATGCCCCACAGCATTCTGTACTTTTTCTTCTTAGTTGTCTTCTGTACTTAGTGCTAAACCATTTGATAATTATCTGCATAACATCTGCTGGATGTGCCCGGGACTGCAAGCTCCTAGAAAGGAAGACCCTATGTTGGTTTATCCACTTTTATATCCCCAGAGCCCAGCAGAGTCCTGGCACACAGATGGTGCTGAGCAGTAATATTCACGGGCAGACCAGGACTTCTCACACTGTCCAGGGCTGTGAGGGCTTATTTAGCTTTACAAAGCTCAGTGGAAGTGCCAAAGAGGTCTATGACTCCATGTTGAACAGGGTGTGGCACTCACCTCCCTCCAGTCTTCTCTCATCCATCCCTTCCCCCATCTCTGGTATAAGTTCAGACACGGGTCAGGCTAACTTACAAAAATTATACAAATTACAACAGAATAGATCAAGAGGCAGGCTTACTTTTGGTATCCAGACCGCCACGGTAGCCCGTCCAGCCCTTTAGAGTGATTGTGTCACCCAGAAGATTTAAAAATTTTTGAAAAGGCTCGCTTCCAATTTCTGCAGGAAGAGGTAGAGTATGAGGAAAGTATGGGCATCAACAAGTCCTCATTTTCTAACTATGCGCCGGAATCGCTGCAAAATTAACCAGGCTCTGCCAATTCAGGCGTGGTAAACAGTATGGGGAAGTCACATTTCCTTCTTCCTGAGGACCATGAGGAAGTCCCACAATTCCCAGGACTCCAAGGAAAGGAAAACTGCAGAATCAGATGAACCCAGCTTACTACTGCCAGCCTGGGACCACAGGTGCTTACTATTGCAAAACAAAAATGTTATGACTGCTTGCATTCAGAATAAGCAGGTATTTAACAAGAAAACTGTTAAATATTAGGAAGATGACGCCATCTTATAATTCTTCCTCTCATCAAAATCACAGAAAAACCTTCCACTGCTCTTGGGTCTGTGCGGAACCAAATTCTCCAAATCCCACGTGCTCTTCTGTCTCTCCAGTGCAAACAGTGACTGGGTACAAACGAGCTGGTCAATAAATATTTGCCAAATGAATGAAACTGGGCAACAACCTCCCTACAAAATTCACGCTGAAATTGTGTAAAATTATCTCCTCGTATTAAGACTCCAACTCAACAGACAAGCTCCAACTGGCAAGAATGCAACAAGGCAGGACAGGGTCTCTGGCAGCAGAGAGCAGGAGGAGATCACTCACCATTGCTGAACATCTCATCATCAGTGAGCTGCCCATCTTTGGCAAAAAGAACCCCAAACTTGAAATTCACAGAGCCCTTAGGATAATAACAAAAGGTGTTACAGTTAATTTTATCATCACAGCATAAATAGCTCTGAGACGTGCTGTTCGTGACTTAGCACAATGGCAGTCACCAGGATGGACAGTCAGGGGATCCCTTCCTCCCATCCACCTGGGTTTTGACCAATGTTAACAGCAATCATTCCTTCATTTTTACAGGTATTTATGGCTTACAGATGAGACTGTATGCCTTTATGAATTAGTTCGTTTGTAATTTCATTACTAACGGCATCTCTAGGATACCAGTTCTGTTCTGTGGCAAAACAGGGTTCCAACAAATGGCCACAGGAACTCATAGGCCTGGCACCGTCTTCCATTCAACCCCTGAGCAACAGTTCAAATCCCAGTCAGTGAAGAAGAGTTCATTGTAATTCAAAGCTTAACATCATCTCAGGCTGATATATTGTGGACTCTTTTAGAAACAGAAATGAAAATTATAGGCAATTTATACTAAAAGCTCATTTTCCCCAATTCCTAAAGATACTCAATCTGAAGAAGTCACAAAACAGATGTGCAAAAAAAAAAAAAAAAAAAAAAAAAAGCAAGCCCAGGCCAAAAGCAAGCAGTAGCTGGTACAAATGTGCAATCTACCACCTCCAACTTTAAACTGAATTAATTCTGATCTGGTGGAAATGATAAATAGCAGCTTCCACAGGGAAGGGAGGAAGACAGAGGAACAGGGTCAGGGAGTGGTAAACAGGGACTCAATCATATATATATATATTTTTTTGAGACGGACTGGCTCTGTCGCCCAGGCTTGAGTACAGTGGCCGGATCTCAGCTCACTGCAAGCTCCACCTCCCGGGTTTACGCCATTCTCCTGCCTCAGCCTCCCGAGTAGCTGGGACTACAGGCGCCGCCACCACGCCCGGCTAGTTTTTTGTATTTTTTAGTAGAGAGGGGGTTTCACCAGGTTAGCCAGGATGGTCTCGATCTCCTGACCTCGTGATCCGCCCATCTCGGCCTCCCAAAGTGCTAGGATTACAGGCTTGAGCCACCGCGCCCGGCCCTCAATTGTATTTTTAATGTTTTGTGTTTTTTTCCTTAAATTGGGTAGTGTTTTTTTTTTTTTTTTTTCTTTTTTTTGAGATGGAGTCTCGCTCTGGGTGCAGTGGCGTGATCTCGGCTCACTGCAACCTCCACCTCCCAGGTTCAAGCTATTCCCCTGCCTAAGCCTCCCGAGTAGCTGGGATTACAAGCGTATGCCACCATGCCCAGCCAGTAGTGGTTTTATAGGTCTTCATTATGTTATTCTCTATACTTTTTTTTGTACGCCTGAAGTATTTCATAATAAACACAAAATAAAATGTTGGAAGAGAATCAACCTCTACAAGATTGGTTGACCCACCACTAGATGGAGAAATTCTTGGTGGTCAATTAAGGGTAGACAAGGGACAAAGATATTTAAAGCACACTGGCCAACGGGTCAGAGATAGGAAGTCAAGGCAATTGCCAGGATTCAGGATAGCTGGATCTAGGAGTATTAAGAATCTGAAAATCCAAGTTCTTTTTTTTTTTTTTTGAGACAGAGTCTCACTTTGTCGCCCACGCTGGAGTGCAATGGAGCGATCTTCGGCTCCTTGCAAGCTCCGCCTCCCGGGTTCACGCCATTCTCCTGCCTCAGCCTCCGGAGTAGCTGGGACTACAGGTGCCTGCCACCACGCCTGGCTAATTTTTTGTATTTTTAGTAGAAGCGGGGTTTCACCGTGTTAGGCGGGATGGTCTCGATCTCCTGACCTGGTGATCCGCCTGCCTTGGCCTCCTAAAGTGCTGGGATTACAGGCATGAGCCACCGCGCCTGGCTGAAAATCCAAGTTCTAAGGCTGTGCATCCAAACATTTTTCTGTCCCCAACACACCTGAGATGCATACTCATCACTAACAGTGGTTTCCTATACAGGAAGAGAGAGGACACTCCCAAACTGACCCCTCCACCTGGAACTCTTCCACAGTTCTGGGGATGACCGGCTGTCTCCCATCATGCAGGTTTCAGCTCAAGTGTCAATTTCCAGAGCCGCCTTTCCTGATCTCCCCATATAAAGCCACCCTCCTTCCTGCTGTTATTCTCCATCACAGCACCTTGTTTATTCTCCTCGAAGCACTATTTACACTCCGTAAATCTTTTATTGAACTTGTGTATCTGTCTGTTTCTGCCACTAGAACTTGAGTCCTGTGCAGGAGAAATCATACACTCTTTCCTTTCCATTGAATCCCCAGTGTTGACCACAGTACATTGGAAAAGATTAATAAATATTAATGACATAAGGGACTGTATGCATAATAAATGAGAAAAGAAATAAACTTTGTCAGAAACAACTTACTTTTCATACGATGTCTCCAAATGATCGCTGCTTCCTTACAAACTAGCTTTTGATAAATTTCTTAGAACGTTTTCAGGGACCTCTATTCACTTTAGGGTTTTATAGCTTGTCACTTTTCTTTCTCTGTTTTGGAAGTGATGACAGCAACCACATGTCGCAAGGGTCCCTTAAAAAGCTCCTACAGTAATTTGAGGTCTGACATATGACCCTCTTAGAATAATAGTGCAGGAACTACAGTAGTGGTTCTCTAACTTGACTAGGCATCAGAATCACCTGAAGGGCTTGTCAAAATAAAGATTGCTGGGTTCCACCCCAGGAGTTTTCAATTCAGGAGGTTTGGGATAGGGCCTGATAATTTGCATTTCTAACAAGTTCCCAGGTGATGCTGATACTGCTGGCCAAGGGGCCCCACGTTGAGAACCACTGGACTAGAGAAAAAAACAAGAGGCTGTCAGTAGGCCCAGAATCAGGTCCAGCTGAGCTGACAGCTAGCAAGTCAGAGCAGAAGGACTAGGTCAACGACCATAACTATGAGCCATAAACTGACAGCCTGCTAAAGCCAGAAAGGACCCTATAGTCCACTGAGTCCATGCTCCTATTTTAAGACAGGACAGGGAAGTTCAGGGAAGACAGGGACTTGCGCATGGCTGGAACTAAGTGAACAGTAAGACCAGAGCTGGAACTTGGGTCTTCCGACTTTTGATCCAGCATTCTTTCCAATATCATGGCATAACCTTCTCTGAAAAGTTTTGAGTGAAACTGAGATGTACAAGCAGAGCTGGGGCCTACTACCACCTGATCACTGGCCAATGCTTTTACAAGCTTTTATAGGGTTGCTCTGAGACTGGCACCATGCTGCCACATCCCTGCTGAGGACCTCTTCTGCTTCAGGGGGAGACTCCAGGAAGACTGGTATTGCAAGGTCTTGTCAAGTCTTCATCACAAGTTATTAGGGTCAGACAACAGCAAAGTCTGTAAGGCATCAAGGGTTGCATGATGGGGGTCTTTTTAGTACCTGTGCACCCAAGGGTGTAGGATCTTCAAGGTAGGGAGATCATGTGTCCAAGTTTGCCAAGACAGCCCTGACTGTTATCTGTTTTATCTGTCGTCCTGATGTTGTTAGTAATTACTCTCAAAGGGTCCCAGTTTAAATTATAAATTATATGAATTCCTCCTGCTTCAGGTGGAGGAGATTCCAGAAAGACTGGAAGTACTTGTTAAGTACTTGAACCTACTTTTAGAGCCTCATTTAGGTAATATGGTGTCCAGGACTTCCCAGATTATGTCCATGAGTAAAAGTTTTCACCTATCTCCAGAAATCAAGGTATGGCTCTTTATAATGAGTTATTTCATATTTTAGGAGGGGACAGTTTGATCGGGGCAAGTGGACTGTCACAGATAATATTTTAACCAGCTATTCAGAGCTCTTAAGGTCTCAAGGCCAGACCCGGGTCCCTGGAGGAAGGTGCTGCTGGAGGGAATCCACAGGCACTGGGTTTTCTCAGGATGTAAGTCTTGCTCAAACATTCAACATACAAATAAGGCCACATCTGTCATTTCTACCTGGATGGAATTTAAATATTCTAAGTTCTAAATTTTACAAGACAGAACTCAAGCTGATTACAAACAAACATGCAGTCACATTCTTGGCAATCAGTAGTATGCTATGAATTATAGTTCTTCTGAGAAAAACAAACTATGAGGGGAAACTAAAGTCTTAATGATTCCAGAAGAATTTTTTGGAACTGAGAAATGATGGCCTTATTCAAAATGAGACACCCCTGTTTCCTTGTTACTCTTGTTTAGGCAATGTCTCCATATTTCTAGGATTCCACATGTTCCTACACATCTCTCCTCTCTCCATGTGTATTACAGCTTGGGATACCGTGTTCTCTCATGAGGGTGCCTCTCTATGTAGCAAACAAAACATGGATTTCAGGACACTGACATCATTTTACCAAAGTGCTAACCATTCAGGAGCCTCACTAGTATTCTTTATTGGATTCCCTGCCCATCTTTGCAGCTAATAGTTTACCACTAGAATAGGCTGGAATTGGGATAAATGCTCCCAATTTTTTTTTTTTTTTTTTTGAGACGGAGTCTCACTCTGTCACCCAGGCTGGAGTGCAGTGGCCGGATCTCAGCTCACTGCAAGCTCCGCCTCCCAGGTTCACGCCATTCTCCTGCCTCAGCCTCCCAAGTAGCTGGGACTACAGGCGCCCGCCACCACGCCCGGCTAGTTTTTTTGTATTTTTTTTAGTAGAGATGGGGTTTCACCGTGTTAGCCAGGATGGTCTCAATCTCCTGATCTTGTGATCCGCCCGTCTTGGCCTCCCAAAGTGCCGGGATTACAGGCTTGAGCCACCGCGCCCGGCCAAATGCTCCCAATTTATACCAGTTGAGAAGCAGCAGGATTAAATAGAGTGCCTCGCCAAACAGCTCTCAGAGAAGGTCTGGAGGATCATGGCCATTGTTCACACTTCAAGAGGTCATGACAAGTGACTAGTGTCGCCTCAAGCTAATATCCCCTTAGTAAGGAAATAAAATTGAGAAATAAAGAGATCAACAACTTATTTTTCAAAACTTGGGAGTTTCAAAAAAAGCAGAGGAGGATGCAATGAACAGTGAACAGGCGTTCTTTCAGGGGCTGGAAGTGGTGAGGTCAGGGCAGGGGGAGCGTTCACATTTCCTATCGGTACATTTTCTCTATTGTTTGTTTGTTACAACAAGCATGTGCATGCACTCAGTGGGTGCTCAATAAGTATCTGTAGATTAATGAACAGAGTAATTTTGACATATAAAAGCTATATATAATCCTAATTTTATATAAAATGTAACAAACATATATACCAAAATGTTAACACCAGTCGTCTTTGTGACTGCAGGTGATTTTTTCCTTTTATCTTTTGTGTATTTCTTTATTTTTAAAATTTTTACCAGAAATGTGATTATTTTAACTTTTTGCCTTTTACAAATTACACATGAAATCCATAAATTCTCCTGCAACAAGCATGAACCTAAGATGGACAAAATATGGATAAAAATGTAGTCAGGCATGGTGGTATAAGCCTGTAGTTCCAGCTACTCAGGAGGCTGAGGCGGGAGGATCGCTTGAACCCAGGAGTTGGAAGTCAGCCTGGGCAATATAGCGAGACCCTCTCTTAAAAATAAAAAAAGCAGGCATCTCCCTTTGTCTGCTTTCTGCTGCATCCCACCCCAGTTCCACTATCCTGCTCAAAAGTAACTCCCACCAACAATTTGGGGTGCATCCTTTCAGCCCTTTCTTTGTATTTACATCTACATGTTCAAGAATCAGCTGAGGTGTCGCTGCCTCAGAGAAACCTTCTCTGTTCAATGTAAAAAACCTACCCCTCACCGCACACCCCATCACTGTGCATTACTTTCTTCACAGCTCTTGGGGTTACTGGTCTTACCATGTTTCTGTTTGTTTGTTTACTTGTGTAGCTTGTCTTACCCCACCAGACTGTGAGCTCCATGAAGAAGGGACCTTGTCTTGCTCATTGATGTATCCCCAATGCCTCAAACAGTGCATGGTACATGCATGGTAGGTGCTCAGTAAGTATGTGTTCAATGAATGAATGAATGAATATACATACAAATATCTGTTTATAAAAACATAATTGGGATTATATGTAAATAATGTCCCATAAGTTGCTTTTTTCAGTAAATACTATGTGGTGGAAATCTTTCCATGCCAATAAGTAAAGGTCTATGTCTTGGTCTATTTGGGCTGCTATAACAAAATACCATAGACTAGGTGGCTTAAAAACAACAGAAATTTATTTCTCACAGTTCTGGAGGCTGGGAGGTCCAAGATCAAGGCAGTAGCAGATTCAGTGTCTGGGGCGGGACCTATTCTGGGTTCACAGATGGCACCTTTTTGCTACATACCCACAAGGTGAAAGGGCGAACAAGCTCCCTTGTTTATAAGGGCACTAATCCCATTCATAAGGGCTCCCTGCTCATGACCTAATCACTTCCCAAGGCCCCACCTTCTAATACCACCACATCGGTAGTCAGGCTTTAACATACGAATTTTGGGGGGGACACAAGCATTCACACCATGGCACTCTATCTCACTCTTTTTTGTGAGGGTGCATAGTGTATTATATATTAGTAAGTATATTTATGGGTTTTTGATATGTTTTGATACAGGCATGCAACGTGTAATAATCACATCATGGGGAATGGGGTATCCATCCTCTCAAGCATTTATCCTTTTGTGTTACTACCTTATTTTTTCTAATGGCATCATAATATTTCATAATGTATTCATTCAATCAATCAATCAATCAATCAATCACTTGTTCAACCAACAAATGTTTACTCTATACCTTCTATTTTTACTGTTCTAGGATCTTGGAACACAAAATTAAAGAAGTCTCTGCTCTCATGGTGCTTTTATTCTCATGGGGGAGACAGATAATAAGCACACAAATGAAAATACCAGCAGTAAGAAAAAGCAAAGGAGCTAAGGGTGAGAGGCAGGTGTACTGTTCTACACGGAGTGGTCAGGGAAGGTCTCTCTGAGCAGAGGTCCTGATTGAGTGAGGACATCTGGGGGACAAGCATCCCCAGCAGTGGGAACTGTAGGCTCTTTCTGAGGAGATGGAAGAATAAGGAATTCAGTATGGTCAGTGTTTTTCAGTAAACACTGGAGCTGACAACTGGAGAGGTAGAGGGGCCAGATCGTGCAGGCTCCAGCAGGCCAAGGTCAGGATCTAGGGCCTCCCTTTGAACAGGACAGGAGTTTTGAGCAGAGAGATGACCTGATTCTACATGTTTCAATAGGACAATTGGCTACTATCTAGAAACCAGAAGAGAGGGGGAGAGTGGAAGCCAGGAGAAGAGTTAGGAGACTCTGCAGGGCCCAGGCAAGAGAGGATGAGGTGGTATTCCCACACCAGAGTGGTTGTGGTAGAAGTGTTGAGAAGTGTTTGGATTAGGGATATTTTATGAAGAGATGTCACCAGGATGTGCTGATAGCTTAGATATAGGATAAGAGAGAAAGACATGGATTAAGGATTTTTCCAAGTTTGGCCTAAGCAACAAGACAAAAGATATTGCTATTTACTGAGAGGGATAAGATACATAAACCATAATTTATTTACTCTATTGCCTATTAATAATATTTTAGATATTTCCCTATGTTAGTTACATACTTAGAAAATCCAATATATTTATATTTTTAATGGCGGCAACAGGGAATGGCAACATGCAAATAAATTCAGCATTTTGTATATTAAGAGTATCCTAATAAAGCACAAATACCCTACTTTAATGAAAATTAAAAACTCATTACTCACCCTGATCATAAGCTTAACACAGTAAATGTTTCCAAGCAGATTTAAGTAGTTTGATTGTTTTCATAGCTTTATAGCTAGGTGCATAGAAAATTCTGAAATATACCTTAAAAATACATGCCAGTAAGGTCTTTCCATGCAATGTGTACCACTGTGCAAATCTACAGGGAGGTTTGGCTGAAAGCAGAGTCTGGGTTCACAGTGAAAGGAGAAGTATATTTACAAACACGGAGGCAGAGCAGGTGCAAATATTTCCATAGAAATACTCACCTCTTGTTCTTCAAGAACCAGCAAGTCCTGTCAAATAAAGTTTTAAAAGTTACATCCAGGCATGACAGTAATTATTTCATTTTCACTTGCTGTGAAAGCCAAGCTTCGGTTTTCTCACACTGACATTTTGAAAATAATTTTAAAAGTTGGTTATAGGAGCTTTGGGCGGGGAGGAACCAACAACTATGACAAAGGTGGGTGCCAAGAGTCTTGGATCTTTTTCCCCTGTAATACCATCTCGTAAGAGCAGCATGGAGCAGTAAACCTAAACAATCCTTTGAATCCCTGCTGTCGCATTCTTAACTGTGTTTGGGCACAAGTCATTTAATCTATTTGGGTCTCTGCTTCCTTCTCCATGGTCCAAGGATAGCATCGGTCTTAACCCCTGTGAAGATCACTGTCAGTGTGTGTAGAAGAACTGGTACACAACAGAGATTTAATCAACCTTAAAGTACTTTCCTTTTCATTCTCAGTCGCCCCATATAAAAGTTTGTAAACTTACTACAGGCAAGTCCCATCTTTTCCAGAACTTCTGAAAAAGTAGATTCTGGTTGATAAGCGGACACCAAAGCCAAGGCTCTGACAGGGACTCTGTGGCTGAGCGGAGGGGGAAGGAATGGCCCAGGTGAGTCATGGGGACAGTGCAGAGGCAACGAGGGTCAGGATGGAGGCAGGGAGGCTGGAGGGACCCTCACCCTCCTTCTGGCCCAGGACTCTCTGGGGAAGAGCTGTATCAACTGGAGATGTGGCAATTCTGAAAGAACTGTAAGAGGCACACAAACCTCCATTTTATTTAACAGAAAGCCTCTTTCATTCAGAACTCAGCCATCTTTATTATTTTATTCTTTTTTTGTTTTTTTAAAGAGACAGGGTCTGGCTCTGTCCCCCAGGCTGGAGCACAGTGGTGCAACCTTGGCTCATTGAGGCCTTGACCTCCCGAACTCAAGCAATCCCCCCACCTCAGCTTCCCAAGTAGCTGGGACTATGGGCGTGTACTATCATACCCAGCTATTTTTTTTGTATTATTTGTAGAGATGGGGTTCCACTATATTGCCCAGACTGGTCTCCAACTCCTGGGCTCAAGTGATCCTCCTGCCTCAGCCTCCCAAAGTGCTGGGATTACAAGCATAAGCCACCACGCCTGGCTGTATTATTTCTGAATTCTGGGAAAAAATAAAATTATGTTATATGTTTTTTACATTGGGACTTTATGTTTGCATGTCACTGTATATGTCATTACAAAATTCTCTCTTTCCATGATCTTTCTCAACACCTTGTGGTTTTTATTAATTTTTTTATTTTTAGTTTTTATGGGTACATCAGTAGGTGTATCTCTCTCTCTCTCTCTCTCTCTCTCTCTCTCTATGGGGGGTGCAGTTTAATTGTTCCTGAATCAAAGATGGAGGAATTAGATCTCCAGTTAAGGTCATGTGGCCTGTAAGTGTCAGCTCTGAATTTCATGCCCAGTCCTTTTAACACCCAGGCTAGTGCTCCTTCCATGCTAACTGTGGTGAATAAGAAAACGGTCACACCTCTCAGCTTCTCAATTGCCACTAGCCCTGCAAGCATTAGGACTGGGATGTTTTGCAACCAGTCCCTGGCCTGGTAATACAGGCTGCTCCTCAGTGGGCTAGGCTGAAGGAATCAGAGCCTTGCAACAGGAGTTCCGGTTGAGCTCAGGGCTAGAGTCTCAACACTCAGCTGTAGAGGCAGGAGGGATGTCATAGGCTGTCAGGTTACATTTATGTTGCAGTTTCTTTATTTTGGATTACGTTTGTTCAGAAGCGAATAGTCTTGCAATTTGCCCTGGTTTGCCAATGTCCCACTTAACATGATTCAGATTTTTAAAATATTCTTGTTCCTGAATTTGTGAGCATTGGAAGTCCCCTTTTTGCTGCTTTCTAGTGTGTAATTTTAGCCCAGAAGGTATAATTTTGGCTAGTAATGGTGTTTCTTAATACAGTCCTACTGGCATTGCTTTTGATGTATGCATGATTCTAATCATTAGTTTGAGGCTGACACTGATTTTTTTTCATATATATGAGATTTGGGAGAGTGATTTTACATACACTTTTTAAACCTAGAAATGTTTTAAAAATCAAATTAAGTTCTACCGGTTTTTATAAAATACCTGGTCATTTAGGAAACATATCACAACTACTGGGAAACAAACTTGATGGGTAGGAGTGGGAAGAAACACACAGATACTCTGATTTCTCTATCCATTTAAAGCTAGCTTAATCACACATTGCTCCTGGATTTTGGTCAAGGAAAATGTCACTACACTGCAGCCAGAAACAGACAAATAACATTTAGAAACAGCACCAGCCACCTTCCCTCTTTGTGGAAAGATGCCTTCTTTATAACACAATTGGTTTACTTTCTGTTTACTCTCTGGCTCCTACCATTTTTAAGAACTCTTTCCTCTCTGCCTAAAGCCTGTTGCTCAACTGTTCCTAAGAGAAATCTACAGAAATGTGATGCCAGCCTTCACCCTGCATCTCTGAGCCTCACACACATGTGCAAATTCACACACACATGCACACTCACACGCACAGAGGACAAGGGGAAAGTTCACAAATGGTTTCTTTTGTTAAGGGGAAAAGAGCCAAAACACAAATACAGGAAAGCATAAAAGTACCTTTTGTTTGGTAAAAACAGGCACAGAGTTTTGTGATATAAATAGGCAGAATGCTGCTATATCTTTTTTTTTTTTTTTTTTCTTTTCCTCTTCTAGAGAAATCAGACAGGGATGACTGAGCAGAGATGAGCTCTGCTGAGGGAACTGGCTCAGTAGCAAGAGGCAGAAAGAAGTGTCACAGAGCTGGCTCTGTGGGTTTGGGGGCTCAGTATCTGGGAAGCAGAGTTAGTGTGGGGGATAAGACTAAGGCTTAAAGAAGGATTAGGAATAATAACCTGTGTGAGTGAAGTCGTAAGAGCACACGGGTACTCACATATTTATAATTCTAGTTTGTTTTAAAATTTGCTGTAAAGTATCACTTGTAATAAACCTGGATTGCTTAAAGACGCTTACAGTTTAACCTAACATACCCATTTTTGCCTGAGTTCTGTCTGAGGTTGAGGCTGGGTGTAAATACTATTTTAAAAATTACATCAAAACAAAAGATATGGGAATTCACAACTCTCTATATTTGGGGTAAGCCGAGAGTCAATAACCTTATTTTAAAAGCTAACCGTATTTTAAAGATATGCAAGCAAAAATTGTTCATGTTCCAATCAATCCTCCTCTTACTATTTACCTAAAAGCAAATTTGAACATGATGCTTCCTGCTTAAAGGTTCTACTGGCTCCCTGCTGCCTCCTGGATAGAATTCTAACCTGCCTCTTCAGCCTTTTCCCTTGTCACCCATCCCTGGCGTACCCAACTACTTCAATCTCAGCTTCACACATGACGGGCACACTATTAGTGACGGCTGTGTTTGTAAGTTTCAAAGCTAAATTGGTTATAACTACAAGACAAAAGTTTGGTTGACATTATTCTGATAAACCATCACCTAAATTATGACTAAATTTTTTTCACTCCCAAGGCAGACTGTTTTCCCTAAGAAAACAGGGATGGCTTTCTGGATACCTTTTATCCTTGATGGTACCCAGTACAGTCTACTACATGAGTAAGAGCTCAATCAACCATGTTTTGATTTATTAATTTTTAAAAAATCTCTTTAATATTCCCTAACATTCCGGGCTGGGCGTGGTGGCTCACGGCCTGTAATCCCAGCACTTTGGGAGCCTGAGGTGGGTGGATCACCCGAGGTCAGGAGTTTGAGACCAGCCTGGCCAACATGGTAAAACTCTGTCTCTACTAAATTAGCTGGGCATGGAGGTGGGCACTTGTAATCCCAGCTACTTGAGAGGCTGAGGCAGGAGAATCATTTGAACCCGGGAGGTGGAAGTTGCGGTGAGCCGAGATCGCATCATTGCACTCCAGCCTGGGCCACAGAGCGAAACCCTGTCTCAAATTAAAAAAAAAATGTCTTTAACATTCCACACAATTCTATATTACTCAGTAAAAAAGGTGGCTTTTAAGCCAATAAGATTTTTCTGAATGTACACCCTGCTAGTCCGTGGACTGAGGACAACTCCGCGGTTCTCAGGAGTGGCTATGCATCAGAATCACTTGAGGAACTTCTGAAAAACACAGATACCCAGGCCCTACCCTACACCCATCAAATCAGAACCTTAGGTGTGAGGTTCTACCATGATGATTTTTTTAAGTTGCACAGGTGATTTTGCTTTGTATCCTAGGCTAAGGATTACTGATGACCTGTCAGTTCTAACGCTGTAATCAATTTTGTATCATTATGAAGTATAAAATTTTCTGTTACCTTTTGTATTTCAGGATGAAAAATTTCCCTGGGGCCTTTCTCAAATTTGTCCAGATTCATGGCACTGAAATAGAATGGACAGGATGAGCTGCAGCATGCTGGAAACTTAAATAATATAGAGCAAGACTTGGTTCTTCAGAGAAGCTAAAAAGTAGCCTCTAGAAAAATCACAGCTGTTTTCCCTAAAGGGCCTGACACTCACTCAGAAGATACAAATCAACAAATGAGTGATCAATGAACAAACAGATGAAGGTAACCAACACCACATGTACTTGACTTATATAACTGGCTCCTGGTGACACTCATAAGAGAAGGAGAGAGAAATCAGGAACATCTGTTTCAGGTAACCTTGGCTGCTCTTCCAGATTCTTATTTTTATTTACTAAAAGTGATGAATGTAATTAAGCTTTAACTGAAATTTCTATGCCACATAGGGCAAAAGACCATCCTTAACAAGACTTTTTACAATGTTTTACTTTGGACAAGCAACGTAAATTCCCTTGAACCTAAGTTCCTATAGAGGTAAAACAAGGAGATTGAAATAGATGATCTCTAGAGTTCCTTTCAGCTAATATTCCAATATTTATAAGTGAAAATTAAAAATAATAACGAACTTCTAGAGTACTTACAACACACCAGACACTGTGATAAATGCTTTTCATGAATTGTCTCATTTAGTTCTTATGAGGCAAGTAATATTTTAGCCCCATTTTAAAGATGAGGAAATTGAAACTCAGAAGTTAAATAACAGGATAAAAATCTGGTAAAGAGCAGAGCCAGGACTTGAATCCAGGCTTATGTGACTCCATAGTATTTATACTTTAATTTCCTTTTAAGTTTTCAAGTTCTCATTCTTGTAACAAAAGAAGATAAAATCTTTTCTTCTGCTGGCAGCAACTATAGAATGTGTAGTTTGTCATATCTTTAAAATCTTGCTGTACCTTGCTCTGGCTATGAGGGTGTACTGAAAAGCTAAGCCTTGCTCATACAACTAAATGAAATTGTAACAAAACGAAAGGCCTAGTTTTTAAACAGAGAAGAAAGGAGCTAGAGTAAACTTCTTTTTAGAAAAAAGAATTCACAGAAATCTTAAACCGGTACAATTTAAGGTATTACTCTCCAAGCAAATTAAGATTTATAGTTTCTTGAAAGCAGCAGGATATTTCTGTGCTCAGGAAAAATGTTAGCCTCTTGGTGGAGAGGCTTAACTCAGGCTTTAGAACTGCTCAGAAGAAAAATCAGAAGGCACAGAGCAGACAGGAAGAGGTCTGCAATCTAGAGACCAAATTAAGCTTGAAAGTGGGATATAACGTTTTTCACTTCTTAATCTTGGTTCCTTTTTTTTTTTTTTCTTTTTGAGATGGAGTCTCACTCTGTCACCCAGGTGGGAGTGCAATGGAGTGGTCTCGGCTCACTGCAACCTCCACCTCCTGGGTTCAAGCAATTCTCTCACTTCAGCCTCCCGAGTAGCTGAGACTACAGGTGTGTACCACCCCACCTGGCTAATTTTTGTATTTTAGTAGAGACAGGTTTCATTATGTTGGTCAGGCTGGTCTCGAACTCCTGACCTCATGATCCCCCTGCCTCGGCCTCCCAAAGTGCTGGGATTACAGATGTGCGCCACTGAGCCTGGCCTTGGTGCCTTTTAATCAGCCAGATGCAATCCCCAACAGATACAGTCAAGTTTGTCGCTGTAAGAGCCATTTTGGTAAGGATGAGTTGTAGCTATTACGTGTCACCTGGGAACACTGGAAACACATCTACCACCAGGTAGCTGCAGATGAATAGAGAGGAAATCACCAGGGCTATGAGGTAAGCTTTGTCCTTCACACAATAGGGCATTAGTGGTTAAACAGCCCAAGCTCTGGAGTCACAGGACTCCAGCTCTTGATTTACCAGCTCTGAGCTCTTCGTCAGATCCCTTCACCTCTCTGAGGCTCCAATTCCTGATAAGTGGAGTGGAGATAATAATAGATCTACTGTGTGGAGCTAGTTTAAAGATTGACTCAGAGAACATTCATAAAGCATTCAGCACAGTGCCTGACAAACAGAAGCTACCATTACTATGATGTAACATCTTAGCTGGTAACAAAGCCACAGGCTGGATCCAAGTGGTGGCAATCCCTAGGGGAGGCTGCCACCTAAGATAAGAGAGAGATGAGAGGGAGGTGGGAGGGTGGGGGCACAAGAGGCAGCTGAGCAGGCAGCAGCCAGATGTTCCATCCATTTAACGTTCTGTCTGGCGAAGAATAAGTACATTCTTTGCTGACATCTGGGTTTCTATTTCAAGGTGGAAAAAATGGAAGGAAAAATATTACTTGATTATCTTTATAAAACTAAAGTATCTGAGTGCGTGCAAGAAAAAAGAAGCTGGCAACTAATGTAGTATGGAGAGATGTCTAAGAGCAACGCTCAAAATCAGTTGGACCTGGACTCAGGCCTTGGTTCCACTACACACTTGCTTTGTGATCTTGGCGTTCTCTCTCTGAACCTCTATTTCCTCATCTATAAAATGGGCACAGTCATAGCACCTGCCCTACAGAGTTGCTGTGATGATGACATGAGGTGATGCATGTCATGCCAAGTGCTTAGCAAAACGTCTCACACACAGTCAAGGCTCAAGACAATGGAAAGTTAACATCAGAATGATTACAGGAAAAAACAGTGTATAAAGGGCTCCAAATCCACGCATAGGCTTTCTACCCATTAGAACTCACCTTAAGATGGACTTCACAGAAAGAGTTTTTGTGGGACTGTAGGGAAGGCATATTTTCTGGGTACCCTGGAAAAGTCCAAACATCAAATCAGTGACAAGTTCTACAACTTCCTTCTCCAAAAGAGCCCCTCTGGCCATTCAAAAGAAACCCATGCCCAGTCTTTCTCCTTTCTCCTCAAGGGGCATGTATATGAATAAACACATTCTATGGCTGAAAACAATCTTGCTCAGGTTTGATAGCGACTTCCAGGCTGTCTCCACCTCAACATGTATGGATTTCAGCATGGCCTTCAACATACAGGTCTTCAGTGTCTTAGGTATTATGGAGAGCACCTGAGCCATCTGAACCAGATGAGAAGGGAATTTGTTTTTCTGGTTTTTTTTTTTTTTTTTTTTTTTTTCTGGAGACAGAGTCTGGCTCTGTCACTTAGGCTGGAATGCAGTGGTGCGCTCTCTGCAACCTCCGCCTCCTGGGTTCAAGTGATTCTCCTGCCTCAGCCTCCCAAGTAGCTGGGATTACAGGCATGTGCCACCACACCCGGCTAATTTTTAGTAGAGATGGGGTTTTGCCATGTTGGCCAGGCTGGTCTCAAACTCCTGACCTCAGGTGATCTGCCTGTCTCAGCCTCCCAAAGTGCCGTGATTACAGGCATGAGCCACTGTGCCTGGCTGGGAATTCGGTCTGTAAGCCAAGCATCAAATAAGCCTCAAAGACCATAAGACAACAGTCTCTACATGTTCAATGGGACCCAAAAATAATGTCTCCCAGTCAAAAACTTTTGGAACTAGAAATCTCCTGAATCTTTCAGAGAGGTTTTCATACTGCATGCTTTTATATTTATCTGTGTTTTCTTATTTAAAGTCTCTTTTCTCCTAAATGAGTACCAACTATGACTCATTCATAGGAATACTCAATGAATATATTTTGACTAAAAAGGGAAAGAAGAATTGCCTAACTGATTCAGTCTCACATCCACACCACCCGGAACAGATGAGTGCTATTCTCTTCCTAATCGTCTAAGAAGAGGTGACATAGATTTAGAATCCACAAAGGCTTCACACTACACAGTTAGCAAATGGGATTATCATATACTGTACATTTAAAACTTTCTTCCTGATTTTGACTAGTAATAAAATTGTCATCACAAACGGCTAGAGGAGGGTAAGAACGTTTCTTTTAGGGAACAGGCAAAGAAATGTGATTTTTCTTGTGCTATTGGGATATACCTGCCAATTCATCTGTCCAAGCTCTGAACAATAGCAAGGGAGAGAAGTTCTTTGAACTTTCCAAGCCCACGGTCTCTTTGCATAAACAAAACTTTTATGCCTACACCCTCGGAGGCCTGCTACTCTCGCCCCTCTCCAGGCCAGGGAGGAGGATGTCTTTGGAGCTGAGGATGAGAAGCTGCACTAGAGAGAGCCCTTTTTATGGGTTCTCCATTAGCCATGGAAACTGGGCTGGGCTTTTCTTTTTGTAGTTTGTGTTACAGAGATTAAATTTCTTTCCAATATTATAGAGGAATATTAAGATAGAAATGCATGTTTTCTGATTCTAGAGATCCTTCCCATTGAAACCCGAGTTCTTCTGGGGCTTTGCTTTTTAACTGGCCCCAGCCTACACTGCATCCCCTGTCTAGGAGATTGTCTTGAATCTGCCCCTCTAGCTCAGATCCTACCTTGTCTACCTTTTCTTACCCAACACATCAAAGGCAGTTTTATTTTTATTTTTTTTTTTGTAGTAGGCAGGGTCTCACTATGTTGCCCAGGCTGGTCTCAAACTCCTGGTCCCATGTAATCCTTCTGCTTTGACTTCCCAAAGTGCTGGAGTTATAGGCATGAGCCACCATGCCCAGCCCAAAGGCTTTAAAGAGAAGCCAAGGGCAGCTCAGGGGAAATGTGTGGCACAGCAGAGGGCTCTAGTGCTGCACTGGGTGACAGTGATACCTTCGTGAGCTGCCTATGTGGGTGTGAAACCCAAGGCTCCTGGGATTGTGGGTTTGTGTTTTTCTTCACCACAAACTGGTAGAACTCTTCCTATCTCCTCCCTTTTGTAGCTTCCAGAGTCAATGTTCAAGAAAAATGGTTCTGTGTTCAGTGGAAATACCAAATGCTCAGATAGAGTCAAGTGCATGTACATATCAGGCAACACTCAGTGAGCACAGTCAGGATGCAGAAGTGTACGTTGAAGATTACCCTGTAACAGGTGTGTGTGTGCAGGTGTGTGTCTACATGGACGGATGTCTAGAAGCCTGTTGCAGTGATTATCTCTGAGTAGTTGAATTCTTTTCACTTGCTATATTGTTTGGATGGAATTTTTACAATAAATACAAATCATTTTTCATATTTTATTTGTGTGAGCCATTTCTGTATATTTAGAAGAAACACAGTAGAGATATGCAAGACTGCATAGAGTTATATGTTTAGCTAGTTGTTTTCTCCTTCCTCCCTCCCTCTCCCTCTCCCTCTCCCTCTTCCTTTCTTTCCTTCCTTCCTTCCTTCTTTCCTTCTTTCCTTCCCTTCTTCCCTTCTTCTCTCTCTTTCCTTCCTTCCTTTTCTTTTCTCTTCCTCTCTCTCTGATTTTGTAGCAACAGGGTCTTGCTCTATTGCCCAGGCTGGAGTGCAGTGGTGCAATCATAGCTCACTGCAGCCTTGAACTCCTGGACTCAAGCCACCCTCCTGCCTTACCTTCCCAAGGAGCTGGGACTACAGGTGTAAGCCCCCATGCATGGCTAAGTTTTTATTTTATTTTTTGTAGAGACAGGGTTTTGCTATGTTGCCCAGGGTGGTCTTGAACTTCTGCACTCAAGTGCTCCTCCCACCTTGACCTCCCAAAATGTTGGGATTACAGGCATGAGCCACTGTGCCGGGCCTAGCTAGTTTTATAACTGCTTTATAACCTAGAAGATATGTGCTGGCAGCTGGGAGTGCGAGGGCTGAGTCACATACTTCTGTGGACTTCCCATAGCCTCTAGCACTAGTTTTAGGCCAAGAGGGGCTTAATAACTGACCCCTTGTGCCAATGCTCACTTTTGATTTCTCAGTTCCTCCCTCCCTTCAGCACTTCCATCAACGACTGGGAACCCTCTTGCTGTCTTTGACACATAACTGAAGGCCAAGGGAAGAGGTGTTGGGTGAAGGCACTGGCACTTCTCATCATGCCCTACCCCTATGCTGCCTTCACAGCAGTCCTGGGGTTTAAATTCCACCTCCTTGACTTCTCTAATACCAGGTACAAGTAACCCTTGTTTGTCTCGCATTTGTTGCTACGTCTACCTGGAACACTCCCTGATTCCCCTTCTACTCGCCAAATGACTGGCTTCCTTCCATCCTTCAGGCTTCTGTTTGCTGGGCGCCGCCTCAGGAGGCTTTCCCTAAACTGTCTCATCTAAGCAGCGCTCCTGCAGCACGCTCTGTCATTCTCTATCTTCAGAGTGCTTATTACAACTTATAATGTCATACAGACAGTATCTTTGGAAATTAAAATAAGCAAATGTTCCCCCTGTATTTGTCTCATTCTGTCTCCCCTCATACATGGCAGTCATCTCGGTGAGGATGTGATTGCTACTTCCTGGAGGAAGAAGATAGACATTGAGAAAGTCCACTCCAGGAAGGTGGAAGAAGAGGGAAACCCACCCTCTCCTGCCTTGAAGGGAGGGAGGGAGAGGGAGGGCGAAGGAGGGGTGGGAGGGAGGAAGGACCGGGGGAAGGAAGGAGAGAAGGATGGAAGGAAGGAAGGCCGGCCAAGAGGTAGATGCCAGGGTCCTTGATGCCCCCATGCCAAGGACAGGCTTTGAAGGCATTGTGGGATGCTGTAAATCTGTCAAGGGAAGACCTGGAGGCACTTGAGAGCATTTGAATCAGAGGCCCCTTCCCGGGCATGGCCTTGCACAGGAATCTTAAGTCCAGGCAGCACCTGGTTTGAACTTGGTGAAGGGTAGCAACTCAGTGGCTGCAAGTGTTAATGACCAGAAGTATGACACACGCAGGCCTATGGCAACGGTCCTGCCTCCTCACATCTGACCTATGGTTCATAGAGGATGTGCCCCAGGAGGGGATGGAGAGCTTCTGAGAGATTCAGAGACTAGCGGAGACCTGGGATCAGGACAAGGAGTGACTTTACAACAAGAGGCAAATAGTCGGCACCATGGGTTTCAGGGGCAGATGCTTTCCAATGACCCAAAAGAGCCAGAGGAATCAATTATATTTCCGTGGTCAGGAGTTCAGAGGTTGGATTAGTCACTCCACAATGGAAATCAGACAGAACTCAGAGCGCCCATGTGGATCCACGGTTCTCCTCTGCGACCATTAGGTCTCATAAGCCCCCTCCCATGTGCACAAATACCAACCGCAAGAGGAGCAGGAGGTGGCAAAAAAATTGGAAAGGCCTGATTCTTTGCCCAAAAGAGACAGAGTCATCTCAAAGAAAATATTTAAACCAGAAGAGACTAGAATGCTGTAATTGGCAAGCATAAAATAAATAAGTTTTTTTTTTTTTTTTTAAAGGCCAGGAAACAGTCTCCTGGTGCAGAAAATAAGGTGTTTTGGGCAAAGGCACTGTCAACTTCTCAGAGGTGAATCACAAGAAGACTATGAGGCATGCCCTGGAAGAAACTGGCACACAGTTCCCCATCACAGGGGTTATCTCCTGAAACTGATGCATAAATTTTGCATCAAGTACGAGCCATATACTTACTGTTTTTCTCCAAAGAATTGCACGGTATTGAGGAACACGTTGATTATTTTGGTCAGAAAGGGTCACAGACAAGAAGAAAGGGCTCTTCTCTGCATCATTTCCAATGTAGTTCTGATGGACTGGAAAAGAAAGGTTTAGAGCAGTGAGAATGCAACTGATCCTGCCAGTCACAGATGGTAGAGGACACTGCAGGTGGTGTCCAGCCCTTCCCACATGCTCAGGGAACAGTAATCCCAAAGCCAGTTTGGGATGGACCTGATCTCTCTCGGGGGATCATGCATTCTTCTTCCCCTTGCTTGTGACTGGTTCAGGAATGAACATGTGATCAAATTCTGGCCAATGAGACGGGAGGAGAAATCTGCCACGGGGCTTTTAGAGAGGCTTCCTCACTTCTAAATACTGCCTTCTTCTTCCTCTGGACTGGTGGAGTCTAGAAGTGATGCCTGGAATTGCTGAAACCATCTTGTGACCCTGAACCTGGCCAGCCCAAGTGCCAAGTTGCCACACTAAGGATGCAGAAGCAGAAAAAGGGAAAAGGCCTGGGTCCTTGACATTACTGGGCCTCTGAATCCCCCAACCCCAGGGCTTGCCCTGCCTCTGGGTTTTTTGTTATATCCTTTACTATTTGTGCCAGTTTGAGTCAGGTTTTCTGTTACTGCACCTGAAGGCATCCAAACTCATGGCACCATTTTTCTCTAAAGTCCTCACTGCTCTGAGCACTACTTACAAGCATTTGGGAAGATGACGGCTTTCCTGCTGATTTCCTTTTTTTTAAAATAAATGCTTCTATATCCCCCACACACCAATAAATTTTGCCTGGCCAAAAAAAGGAACTTCTTACAATAATACAGAGTCAGATTTCTTTAAAGGCATCATTTAGGTCTGCTCACTCTCATTTTGTCATTCAAGCATCATATCTACAAATGAATACATTAGCCTGAGAAAAAATTTCTCTAACTCATTTTGAATCCCAAAATAGTGATTATTCTTCCATTCCCCAA
Source organism: Macaca thibetana thibetana (assembly GCF_024542745.1). NCBI lineage: Eukaryota > Metazoa > Chordata > Mammalia > Primates > Cercopithecidae > Macaca > Macaca thibetana. The sequence continues at coordinate 11,274,170 of NC_065592.1, forward strand.
ATCTTTTGTAATTAGCCACACTCCTGTTTTCCACCTTTCAGTATATTTTCACTTGAGCCCTTCACTTTAAATGTACATAGCTATTAATGACTGAGCTGTTAGTATGTGTCAGGCACTGGGCTTAGTGTTATTCCTGCATCTCACTGAAACTTCCATTCAGACCTATTAGATGTGCACTCGTAATATCTCCACTTTACAGAAAGGAAAACCGCGTCTCAGAGAAATGGAGAGTAGCCAGTGTAAGGTCCTTTGATTAATAATGGCAGGATCAGGATCCAAACCCATATCATGAGTGTCTTTGCCACTGTGTCCCCATTGCTCTGCACATTGCCTGGCATGGAGTAGGTGATAAATACTTGTCATGGTTGAATGTATGAATGATGCCAGAGTCTACAGTCTAATGTCTCTCTAGTGCTATACAGGCCCTGGAGCTCAGGGAACCAGTTATCTCCCTCATTGCCTTGAACTAAGTATTCAAAACCCAATACAGACAGGGCAATTGCCTTGTTAAGTCTAAAGTTGTTTTTCCACCCTGGAAAATTCGTCTTCTCTCTCAAATCACTTTTTCAGATGATCTAATCTCCTTTAGCTCTCCAGGAATAAAAATGCCTGTCCATAAAAAAAGGAAACTATGAGCAAAAACTCTTAGGGCTGAGACTCTGAATAGGGCTGAGACTCTGAATTGGATCTTTTAATCTACAAAGCTTACTACTGACCTTGAAGTGAAATGCCCTGATGTTAGTGTTTCTAAAATGGCTAGTTTCACTCATATAGGATACCAGAAATTATACTAACACTAACTTCCATTTTGAATACCCTTTCTTCCCTACCACCACAATAGCATAATTACCTTGTCCCAAAAAATATTTGAAATACCATCTGGTGTGGTATTCCGGGTTCTCTAAGTGCACGTCTGTTCTTCGCCAAGTACCAGGCAGAGCAGTTGCATTCTGTAACGGAACAAAGTTGTGACATTAAGAGGCTTATTCAGAAAGAAAACATGAAGCTGGCAATGAACCAGAGGCCAAAGAACCAGAAAAATCATTGTTAAAAGCATACGCCGAAGGGCTGTGGCTGCATGTTCTCATTCGAAAAGATACCCTGTCTAAATTCACATCGTGGAAGCATCCAGGAGGCCTTTGGGGTGTAGGAAAAATAACCAGTGAACCAGTGAGTTCAGCTGTTCCTAAAACGGGTACCAAGTACCTCTCCTTTCTGGGCTGAAAGTTCCACAATATTTGGGAGTTGGTGCCCCCTAGAAGAACCCCCTTCTTTTTGT